>NW_026571115.1:17840043-18400043 GCF_026225935.1 Boleophthalmus pectinirostris | reverse complement strand
AGGGAGAGCAACAATGTTGGACAAACTGGAAGAATTTATAATTTATGTGAATACAAGGAAACTGCACTATCGTTAAGGACTTATCCACCACTAATTTTCATACCTAATTTTTTTCAGTGCTAAAAACATATAATCATAGTTTTGTCACATTTTCTGAAAGTTTCACACACTGTAATTCCTCTCACATTAATAATTTCAAGCAATTTTCACATATACACACACAAGTACACATACACAGACACACACAAACACACATTGTCAGTGGTCTGCTTTAGGCTTTCCCTTCTTTACATCTCGCAAGGCGAATGGCTCAATCAGTCATGGCTGTTAGGAAGGCCACACATAAAAATTAAAGACTTCCAGCAAATCTCACACAACTGTAACACGTTCTCCTTTGTTTAGATTGGCAAGAATAACACGATTTCTGACGCTCAACATGGTTTTACAGTCCGACCCCCATCTGTATTTAAAAGATGATTTTTTACAGGCATCAAGGCAGCAAGAAAAATAAATATCTTTGCTGTGTAATTACAAGAGTCGAAGGTGACACAAAAGGGGGAGGGGTGGTGAGAGAATGCATAGGCCAGTGTCTTATGGGTTAAATTTGGATAGTATTTGACAGTGAAATGGGACCCTGGTACATTTGAAGCCATTATTTTCAGTCAGTGTTGCCTAATGAGCTCGTTAGATAAGATGAACAGCTGATTGATCACAAAATGGAGCAGGGAGAAAAAAGTAGAATGTGGAATAGTGGAAGGTGATGGAGGAGAGAGGAAATAGGTGGAGCAGAACTGCAGACAGAAGAAAGACTCGGAGTAAATGAAAAAGAGACTGATCACATTTACTATGACTATTGCATTAGTTTCCACATAAGACAGACTGTTTAGTTAAAGGTCTGTATGTAAGTAAAGTTGATTTGCAAAAGCGGTCACATAATGAGCCTTGTAATCAGCCTTGTTTTTATGCTAGTGGAAGTTCAAAACATGAAAACAACACTCACAAAAGAAGGAAAAAGAAAAGACATGCTGAATGAAATATAGCTTTTTCCATTTAAAGGGCCCTTATTATGCCACTTATTTGAATAATTTCAGCCCTGGGATTGAATATCTCTATCGAACAAAAGGTAAAAGCTGTTAACTTCATGACATGCTGCTACTACTTCATGACATCACAATTTGGAACAGAGCATTTTGAGGTTTGGAAATGTAGACAGAATAAACCAGAATTACTCAAACATGTGTGAATGAAACAAAACACAGCTCGTATGTTTTTGATCAGGTAACAACATTATAACATGACTTAAAGCTCATAAAAATCAATTTTGCGGTATATAGGACATTTAACTATTTTATGTTGCAAATACAAAAACAACCGTTACATAAAATAGATAATAATGTGGCAAAAGGTGACAAAATCTATCACAATTTCCTTATTATTATTTTAATTTTCTTTTCTTTTTTATGTTTAACAGCGATTTATTTTAGATGTTGGCTTATGCTTTTTTTGTTGTTGTTTGTTTTTATAAAGTGACTGCATTGTGTTATTTTGAACACACTTCTCTACACATCTTATATTATGTTAGTGTTGTGCGCTCTGTAATGTCAATGTTATTTTCTTTCACTTTTCCATAACCACTTAATCAACAACAAAAACATGGTCTATGGCTGATTTTTATGTGATATCCTGCAGAATAAACACAATAGGTTTGAACTATCCACATTTAACCTTATTCTTAAAAGGATGTTGACAAATTATTTACTTGTTTTTATGTGTAAATGTGGTGGTACAGCAAGTTTCAAAGATAGCAAAAACAGTCTTGCCTTAGACCTTATCTGACAATACAAAACAATAAAAGGCTTAACATTATTACGCAGTATACAGTAAATGTGAAACAAAGAAACTAAAGCTGGAATCCCAGGAGCGAGCACACAAAGAAGGTGGGACTGCCTTGTGTATGAGACTGTAAATGATGTGATTTGGGAAGGCATTTGTTCCCCTTGGGCGAGCTTGATGGGCTGCACTGTCTGAACCGAAGAAACACGAGAGGCGCCCCCTACAGTTGGTTTTGGGTGGCAGTTTTAGCGGGAGAAAGTCTGTAAAAGAGGGTCAGTGTTAAATAGTCGGCATGGCGCAGTGATTCAGATGAACAGATGTGCTCGCAGCTCCAGCTGTTGCCAGATGTGAACACGGGAGCATCTGCAGGAGCGCTCACTGGAGGGAAGGCGCCGAGGATGTCGCCGTGTGACTGATTGTGTTTGGGATGCATTTAAGGCTGACCAAAACACTTTCAATTTGGATTCATTACTGTGTTGATAAGGTCTACTTGCTCAGCTTAAAGATGTACTATGAAACATTTCTCGAAGAGGGTTTCCACCTGCTTGTTTTAACTGAGCTGTTCTTTCTTTGCCTAGAATGTTCCCCAGTATATTTATATCTATACTACCTATAATAAATATAGATATCTATAATAAATGCAAGATAGAAAGGTTTAATGCTTTACTGTGAAACATTACAAAAAGCAAAGCAATAAAAATGGCATAGAGAAAATATAATAGAGTCAGTATATTATTATAATTATTATTATTATTATTATCATCATTAGATAATACATCAACATGTGTTAAATGTGCTCCCAAGAGATGTAAGGGCTGCAAGACACTTAAGGAGTCAGAGGAGTAGTTTGTTGCATTTGATAGAGCCAAACCCCACTCTAAAGATAATCTATGGACAATTATCTAGATTAGAGATTGTATGGTCATGATGTTTTTTTTGTTTTTTTTAACCTTTAAAATTCCATCGTCTGAATGGGCTGACACCAAAAGTACTAAAATATGACAATTGAGAACAACAGGAAAGACCGAATAAGAAATAAAGGGGGAGATCATCTTTTGTGTGCTTCCTAGAATATAAAACTGATGAGACATATAAAACCAATAAAGTGTTATGGCACCCCGGGAGATGGCAGATTAAAACGTGCAAAGGCTGAATT
Source organism: Boleophthalmus pectinirostris (assembly GCF_026225935.1). NCBI lineage: Eukaryota > Metazoa > Chordata > Actinopteri > Gobiiformes > Gobiidae > Boleophthalmus > Boleophthalmus pectinirostris. Next base: position 18,397,054 of record NW_026571115.1, on the reverse strand, counting down.
CTACCAATAAAGGTGAAGACAGCTTTGCCTCCACTGCTGTGTAGAGAAGTGTGTGAATGGATTTCACAATACCAGGACTAAAGCCACTTGCACAAAAGGGGAATGAACTGGAGACCAATCAATTAATACCCCCACCCTTCAAGAACCGACATAATGGTGGAAAAGCTTTTAGGCCCATATAAGTCTGAAACTTGCTGGGATCAAACATCCCGTGGCATTGAGTATAAGGATCAAGTCAAGGCCTTCTCAATGCATGCTCACGGGGGCTTTCTTTGTGTCCACGCATGTGGTATTTTCCAATGTATATGTATTAAGTTTGTACTGAAAAGCGTGCAGTTGAATGGATGTTTTCAATAGAGCATGCCATAGCCAACACTTTTCTTACCTTTAAATTAAAAAATAAAAAATGTTTTTAAAATGTATGTGAGTAATGGATCAAGTCATCACAAGGTTAAAAGCAAGTCCCCCCCAACCACGAGGATATTTTATTTATCACAATGTAGCTAAAACAGTGGATAACTTTAGAAGCTATAATAATAATAATAATTATACAGTTGCTTCACAGCTTTGTGCAATTCATTAATTCCAAAAATGTTGGTAGTAAGATCAGCCACAGCTGTCCTGACTGAAGATTGTAGACTGACTGAAGATGCTAATCCGTGCCAGTGGTCCCACTGACCAGCACCAATTACTTACACAGAACATTCATAGTCAAGGTTGGTGAAGTGTCTTGTTTAAGAATGCAACAACAGTTTTCATACAGCCACTGGAATGGCACTGCTCCTGAGGAGAGAAAACAGTCAACAAATAAAAGTCACAACAAAAATACTTAAATAGTCATACTTAAATGTTTAATGTATGTTCAAAATAGATACACAATTGAAACTGTAAAGTGACAAACAATGCAAATGATGCAATGCTATCTTAACCCTAATAGCAGCTTTTTGAGTCTGTTGTTATCGCTGTGTAAATACAAAGCTCAATGGCACAAATAGATGTTTTCTATTAATAGCAAAAGAAAAAAAAGTTGTTTGTTTCATCATTTGAGTAAATCAACCATCTCTGACAACAAGTATTCACTTTATTTTCTGTTCAAAACAGTCTTACAATCTTACTCACCAAACACAAACCCTAAAAGAGTACAGAAGTTACACAGTGCTGCTTTAAATATCTAAACTAAATAAAGACTAAAGGAAAACATTGACTCCATGAACCGACAAAGCCAGCACCAACAGAGCGAGACTGAAGAAGTAAAAATGTTCTAGTGCCTGGAGAGACTTCATAAGGTTTAGGAGGCCTACACTCAAATATATGGCCCCTATAAATCCTCCACTTAATGTCCTTAGGGTGCAACGTTTTATGGGTGGTGACAATGACAGTAAGTTACTTTTTCACAAAAATAGCATTGGCATTGAAACCAAAGAATTTTAACACGGAGAGGTTTAGTTTTTACTTTTCCTGGTAATGAAAGTTGACATAATGCTCTACTGAACGAAACAAGGGTGTAAAGTATAATGTTTCCAGTCATGTTGGAAAGGGGTAAATCATTAAATGTACTGTAGACAGACTACATGATTCCATGCTGTTAGGGGAACCACACAACAACACAGCAGCCCCGGTCCAGAGTCGTTTTTGTAAGGATATGGGCTTTCAGTGCGCTGAATTATTGATGCAAAGGGAGTATTTTAATGTAGGTGATCAAACCACTCATTTTACCTCTTGGTAGTTTAATGCAAAGTAGGAGTGTTGTGGTCGGATAAAATGTTTTCCGTCTGAAATGGACTGTGTTACGTGGAAATTTGTGTGACTGCATTATAGGGCTGTAATATGCATCTGTGATTAGGTATTTTCCAAACCATTACATCATTTACAAAGTACGGCAATAAGTTAGTAAAATATATACACACTTTTAACCATGCTTGGAAAAAAAAAACTGGATTAAACATGCAAAGAGCATAAAAATTATACATACAATAACAAAGCAATCATTCAGTATATGATAAATTTATATAGAGCTTTTCATGTGAAAAAGTGACATACTTTGCTGTCTTATGGCCGTGGGAACAATTATGTTCAATTCAAAAACATTAAGTTCACTGTTCACTGGTTCCTTTATGACACCACACAGGGGATAATCCATGTTTAGCAAAGCACTCATGGTTCTACTCCTCTACCTTATAAGAGCAGCAAGCAAGTTGTGCAGTAAAATTGGTAGATTTTTTAGAACATGCCTAAGAATAAAATATTAACATTAAAGACCTTTGCTTAGCCATCAGACAGGGTTGCATTCAATCCCAGGTTTAACACATGCTAGTAATAAGACTGACTGCTACAAATTACAGCATTCGTAAGCCACGCAGAGTGAAAGAAGGAGGTTATAAGAGCAGTATAAGTACTGTCAGTATAACACTATTTTAATGTACCTGTAAACTGCAGTAATTGTAATTTGATTTTTAAAATTCATTGATTACGGTACTATTGTGATACATGAGCTACAATTTTGTGTATTCCTCTTCTCTTCATTATCTAGCACTTAGTCCTGGATGTCACAATATAACATTTTGGCGTTAAATACTGTGAGAAGAAACCTCACAATTTCAAGATGATTTAACATTAATGACATGGTTATTGATAGATTAAATAAATACACACATACATACATATTCAATTCACATTCATTGACTTTGTCTCCCATGGCTCACTATTCCTGACATAGGAACAGACATAGAGAGAATACATTCCATTCTTTTATTTCCTTTTGCTTCTAAAATTCTCATGATTATTTTTTTTTTTAGTTCTTACATATATCATCACCTGAATAATGACATTTATCAATTAATCAATTAAACTTGACATTCCTAAGCTTTATAATCCTGTCCTTTTAACTCTAAATAAACCATTATGCAACCAGCCCATCCTTCTAACATCTCAGCCCATGTTTGCACTGCTCATGGGAACTCATTTCTCTTGTGGTTTGATGATTAGCCTTTGTTTTTACACCCCCCACTCTGTAACCAGTCCAGCATAGACAAGTGTGGGCCATTATTCACAGTGGCATCGGAGTGTTTCAACAGTCATGCACATGCCCAAACAGAGCTCCGTTTAAGGATTACCTACTGTTGTTTCAGAGACGCTGCATGTTTTCTCGCTTGGGTCCGCACTCCCTTTGACCCAGCGTAACCATGTAAGCTGGAAGAGTGTGTGGCAGGGTATTAATTGCATCGTGGGGGCTAAAATCTACAGAATATACACACTCACTTTACAGAAACCTACCTATGAGGACAGAAATCAGGTCAACGTAGGCCTGTTACGATAATTACAATATCGATTTTAATATATGAAAGCTTGAACAGTATGTTTTGAGGCTCAGTATTTATTTTGGGAACAATTTCTTTGCAATAGAGGAGGGATTTTTGTCATTTTTCTGTAATACGTTATAAGATATGAGCTGTAGAGAGTAGAATAAATAACTGCTATGGCTGATTATCAGTTCATTGCTATATTATTATTATATTTGTTGCAGCTCAAGCTTTTTAATGATAATAGTGAAATTAGGTTTACTGGGATCATCAAGATTTGCATCAGGTAATTTCAGTATTATCATGTATCACAATATTTCTCGGTAGCAATATATCAAGATCAGATATGAGTTAAAATAGGTTAAGGTTAGAGTTTAGATTAGATTAAGGTTAGGCAATTAGTCACTATAATTAAGGTTAGGCCCATGTAAATCAATGTAATGTCCCCAAAAAGCATGTAAACCCAACATGCGTGTGGAGATGTTCACAGGCGATGGCTCACCAAGATGTCATGGTCTTTTTACAGCATTCCTTTCTTTAGAGAGGTTTTTCATTGGTGCGTTAGGCCTGTAAAATACACTCGTGAATACACTAAAAGTTTAAAAGAGCACTCAAGGCGAGGTATTTAGACTTGTTTTTTAGGTCAACGGTTCTCAACATGTTCTGATTTAGGGGACTAATTTCATCTCTGTGATAATTTAATTTCCAGTTTTCAAAATGCAATGAGGAGAGATTTTTATAGGAAAGATATATACTATTCATCCTGGGTTTACGTTGTTTTTGTGAAAAAGTGAAAGTCATGAAGCTGAGGAGGCTGGTGGTTTTACTGTTGGGGTAGGGAAATGACAGGAGTATTATGGCATGTTTTGTTTTCATTGTGCTCATTCTTCTGTTTTCTTATCTTAGGTAAAAGAAATATCTTTATGCTACATTGGCCTTTCTCACTAAACCTGCTTCTGAGCCTGGGAACAGCTCAAAGAACAAATCATGTGAATCTTTGTTGTTTCTTGCATCGGTTGAAAATAAAGATCGTCAGTATATCAGTGACAATATAACAGAGTAATTATACAACATTTATATGCCTGATAAATATATTAGTAATATATTTTTAGGAAAGTTAATTTTTGGACTACTAGAACTTGACGTGGGCCTTGCTATAGAGTTTAAAATCTTGATATCGAATCAGCAAATATGAGTGATCAACCACAATAGCAAGACAAATATCAGATATTGGTAAGTTGACCAGGACTGGTTTTGAGTTATAAAAGAAATTGAAAACAAAAGAAGTTGGCTGTCACACACCTGATGTTCAACAGAGGAGCCATTGCAAAGGGATGGAGAAGAGTGGACAGTAAGTGGCCACTAACCTAAAAGACGTGATAGATGCTTTTAATAACCTGTGGTCTGCTCCAGCGCCCCCGCAGGATTCTGGTGTTATTAAGATCGGAGCTTTTATTATGACCACTTCATACAATGTCCCCTTCTTCATAGTATGTGTCAGGAACGGGCTGTCAGAACAATTCGATGTGGCACTTGTTGATGCTGCCGACTCCTCTTGAACAATAAAAACACAGTAGTCAGCAATAATGGCAAAAAGGCCTGGAGTGATATAAAACAAAGTATATTATCTTACATTTGTGACCAACAAAGGACTCCATCAAAGTATCTTCCAACTCTTTTAAAGCCATAGATTTGCAGAGCTCATATTTTATTAATTTGCAAATGAGCTAAGCAATTTGATGGCATTGGACACCCGTGGGTTCAATTAAGATAATACTGGGAGAGGGGCAGATTATGGGCTGCCATTTGAGTGTGGGCATAGCTCTTCCTGACAGTTATCGTCGAGATGCAACAAATTGTACCTTGGCGATGGTGAGGGGCGCCACATTAGTCGTCTGGTGATGGAGCGTGCCATGTGGCTGGGCAGTGGGGCATGGACAAGGCAAGGCTAACGGGGCTAACAAAGCACGTTTGAATGGTGCCAGTTAACTCTGACATAATAGAGGGCTTTTAAATAACATAGGCTTTGTCATGGTAAATTGGCAACAAGACAGCAGCCTCTCTACAAACTATTTTACAGTTTTTTATAAGGTGGATCTGATTTGTGCTCTTAAGTAAATAAGTAAACTCTTCAAGCCAACAGAAAAGGATGTGTAAGCTAAATTATGTGGGAATTATTATTATATTTTTGCATACAAATTTGGCAGTTGCATGTTATGTCATAATTTTTCCGGTCGGACTACATGATCAATAAAATTTAAATCACATTTTACATTGCCTGCTCTATACATGGGTATGCCCTTTGGTGTTTTTGAACAGGGATACTGAAAAATAAAAAGTGCAAAATTACAGGTTATAGATAATATACAGCACAATTAAAACAGTAAACTGTTAAAGGAACATGCATTTCTATAAGATACAGGTTGGTTTCCTCAAATATTCCTTTCTAACAAAGCTTTAATATGGGTACTAGGCCATAAAATAAATAGGGGGAACTAATGAATAAAAGTTTAAGACATTGTTATAGCAACACAAACCACCTCTGTCTACAGCACCTATAAAACAAAGGTTAGTTTGCGGAAGCCTATAACAATCTATTTTTGAATCTTGACCCATACTTCATCATACTGACCCACTATCTCCAGCTAGTCCTTGTTCACCTGCCATGGCTCCTCCCGCTCCCCTTCTCCAGCCAGGCCAGAGCAATAGGCCACTGCTAATATGCTCAGCGGGTCATTAATTCTGGGGATGGCCAAAGGGGCAGAAATGCAGGCTCGCTTTTGGTTGTTTAATATGGAGCAAAATGGCAAATGGAGATGGGGAGGGAAAGCAGATGTTAGCGTTGGCTGCTGATGGAAAGCTGTAAAAGTCAAGCCAATACAATAACGATTCCAGCCAGCTCAAACAGCAGTTAGCCAATGTAGTTCAGTAAGAGACATATTGTGCATGTATTCAAAGAGATATGATGAAAATAGATCGTGAAACTTCTCTCATAGCCTTTTTTGTTTGCGCTATAGTTTGGTGTCAGTGCAATGCAAAATATCTGCATGTAAATCAAAAAGAAAATCTAATCTTAAACTGAAGAGGTGTTGTTTTTTACATGTAGTGTTCAAGCATGAAGCATAAAATGGGATTAAACTTTAGTAGATGCTTAAGTAGTGAATCTTTGAGAGGACAGTGTATAAAGCAGGTTTACTAACCCAGATTTTTCTGCTGGCCACAGTAAAAATATAACAATATATGCGCATACATAGACCCCAGAACAAGGACAATTCGCTTAACTCTCTCTTGCCTCTCCACTCGACTGATACAAGCCATTCATCACCACCCACCTCTTTATCCTCCATATCTTTAGCACAGCATCAAAAGGCCACTGTGTGTGTGTGTGTGTGTGTGTGTGTATGTGAGAAAGAGAGGGAAGAGTAAGGGAGGAAGTGAGAGAGGGAGACTGAGAGAGAACAGATTAAAGACAGATAAGTTCCATAGAGCCCACACATTTGGACATGGATGCTGATTTTGTAGCATTTATAAAAATCACTGTAGGAGGAGGAATAATGTTTGGAGTTTTCTAAGACAGAGTTTGCTGCCATCTACTGCTTCTTCCTTGAAAACAAACTTTTTGTCAAGCTATTTTTAATTTTGCCAAAACAGACAAATAGAGTGGCATATTAGACTATACAAATACTACAAATATTGACTCTTCATCCATCAAAAAGTAAATGAAACCAAAAGCCAAAGGAATCTTTTTATTAGCATTTTGTTATTACTGACAATGAAAAAATCTGTTCATTAGGTCCTAATTTGATGTATTTATTTTGATTTGTTTTATTTGACCAGGCAAAATATTAAGAACAAATTCTTAGTAACAGATTACTTTATTAACAATGTTTTTTTCTGTCGTTAAATACAAAAAAAGAAGTGTTGTTAAATGCAGTTTATACTACTGTAACTAGTTAAAAATCAGCCTGTTGGTAGACAAAAAAAATATTGTTCCATATAATGTTTTAACTAATACATTATTTTTTTTTAGATGTGTATTAAAAATGTAAGATTACATTTCAAAAGGTGAATTTCCATCAGCCTTCACCTCGAATACCATGTAAAGGTGTATGCCAAAAGTGGAGGCCAGTAATGAGTTGTCCATGGTAACAGCAGCGAGGTATCCGTGGTTACTGTGGTGCATTAATGTATGTAATCTGTTACTGTGTGCGTGACAAGACAAGGACATGTTGAGTGCTAATTAAAGAAGCCTTTTGCTGCTCCTCCCATGGACACAGGTCATATCTCATTAATGATGGTCTGTGTGCATGGGGAGTCATTTATTACTGGCTATTTGGAGGAGGTTGTGTCCACAGAGACTGTACTGAGAGACCAAAAAGTAATCACTATAGAGATTGGGATTGTGTCATCACTTTAAATTTTATATATACTAAAGGAGATTTGACATTTTAGGACACTACAACTTGAGATAAATGGAATTTTCCCACCCTCTTTTGTTGCCTTTTGTTTTATATTGTTGTGGCAAATTCATCTCTATCAATTTTGTCCACTTGCAACAAAGATGTCATTTTGACAAGAAAAAAGTTAATAAAACTAAAATTAATTTCTATTCACCAGTCAGAAGGCCTTTGTTAAAAACTGTATTTTTTTATTTCTCAAATGGCACGGTATTTACAAGAAAAAGTCAATGGCTGATTAATGTTATGTTTATCTCTATATAGAAAAAATATATAATAGAAAAAAAATACATCTTCAAATGTTTTCAGACACAAAAAAGAATGTCCTGGGATCATGAAGTGAAAGAGCAAATCTTTACACTGCCACTTGGAGGCAGTGCTGTGTTGTTCAGTGCACACACATACGTATATAACAACCTTTAAATAGAAGAACATAGTGCACAATTAAAAGGCCCAGATGTCTGATATTGGAAACTCTGAAATTATAGGGAAGGGGTGGCAGTATTGCACCTGCTTGGTTACAAAAGAGAAAAGATTTGCAATAGAAGAATTCAAATGGAGTTGCTCTGGTTTCAAGTAAACAGACATTTCACATTTGTTTTTGGAAGGTGGGTGAGAGACTATGTTACTAATGCTTGATTCTAAAGTCTTCTAAACTTTATACTAACCTCTAAGTGCAAAAAGAGTTCCTCAACAACATCTGTAAAGACCCTGGCATAATGAGATGAAAAGTCTAAACACAAAATCCCTGAGAGTGGTCCCTGTGCTATCACAGACATTAAAATGCACAACCTACAACTTCCTTCTACTCTAATAAATCCAAGATGCATGTGTTTAAACTACAAATTAAGTCAAACAGTGATTTTTCAGAGGTGTATTAACTACTTGGTCCAAATACAGCCAGGTCACAAAATCGGTCCCATGATCATTTTAAAATTATTGCTCAAATGCTTTAAAACCACCATTTATTCATTATCAGCTGGCTTTTGTGGACGGGCAGAGGAGCATTTTAGCATGTTATTGATTTGGAGGACATGTCTGGTGTGTGTCTCGATGCAGTCCTCTACACTGTAGGCTCTGGAAGTGCGCTTCTTTAAGGATGCGGTTAATGTGCTGATAGGAAACCAGGTTTGAAGGGCGACCCACATCGGAGGTCTCTGTTGAACTTAAAGGACTGCAGGGACCCACAGCACACTGACTGGAGGAGCCAGCAATCAAGTGCTCTGGACTGCTGATACTGCTGCTGGTCTCACTGTTGGAAGACTGAAAAACATCGAATAACATGATTAGTCCACTAGGCAGCATATTCAACATAAACATGTGTTTTTGTTGTCTGGGAGTGTGCATGTTACATTATTGAACAGTGTCATGTAATGAAAATCCTGTTGGCTACAAACAAAGTGCACAGTCGCAGTACAGACATTAGTTTTAGTATGTGGAGATTTAGCAAAATTGATACGACAACCATTTCCATTTAAAGGGCCATTTTCTGATCTATGTTATAATGTTGTTTCCTCATCAAAACATACCTAGAGATGTTTTATGTGTCAGTCATGCATGTTTAGGCTGAGTTCTTCTCTTGAACAGAAAACACTCTGTTCCATTTTATCATGTTATGTGGAAATACAGGAAGTGCTTCATCGGGTTTTTAAACTCCATACACCTTCTCCACCTCCACCTTATCCATCATTTGGATAATTTCAGCCCTGGAATTGTCACTCTCTACTGAATCAATGGTAAACTGTAGCTGTTAACTTGAAAACTACCACTAAGTCCAAGGTGGACCTGAGCATTCTGAACTTTGGAGATGTAGACAGACTAATAGTAAGGAGTTACTGAAACGCGTGACCAATGCAAAATACAACTCCAGGAGGCATCAACTTTGATGAAGGTTTTACTTATATTAGATGCTATAAATGTGCACATTTCTTGAGATGCACTGTCTTAGTGTATACACAGTTAAAGACCCTAATAATCTTCTCTCCTCAGTGGTCTGTCCATTGTGAGTGAAAACTTCAAAAGATATAGATAAAGAATATATAGAAAAAGTATGTTTTAACTATCAGGCTTGTATTGTACCTCTGAGTCCCAGGCATCTCGGCCGGGCTCTGGAGAGACAGGATGACCCCTGCTCTGTCGTTTGGCTTGGGGTAACAGGCCATTCTCCACATCTCCTCCACTGCGAGCTCGCTTCCTGTTTAAATGCAACACAACACAGGGTTAATTTTTCAAAATTACTTTTACTTTTTATTTTAGTGGCTAAGGCTAGTATTGCTTCAGTCTGTTAAACTCATATGGTTACAATGCATAAGAGTATTTGATAATCTATGCAAATAATTTCATGTGAGTAGATTAACTATGACACAGCACATTAGTTGACTAACTGGCTATTATCTCCAAGAGCAAAACCTATGAAATATAAGTTTCGAATATTTAAAAAGCTTATTCACCTGTTTTCCGTCAACATGGGGTTATGGGATGCACATATATTCAGAGAATGATCCCTCGCTTGCTTTATTCCACGCAGGACATAAGATGCCTGTTTTGTTCGAGTTATTAGCTTGTTATCTCCAACCAGTGGTCTGGCTGCTTAGCTAAATATGTAACACAATACCATATTGCGAGCTGAACAACTAAAGAAACATTTTACGATGTGTCTGAACACAATAACCTTATCTACAGAACGACAGAAAGAAGAAATGAGAGATAAAGGCTAGAGCGAGCAACGCAAACTAGCTAAGATTATAATTTAGCTAGCAACCAAGCAATACATCGCTCGAATTACTTTCAAATAACTGTCCTTAAACGCTGTAAATATTGCTACCCTAGAGCCACAGAAAAACACGAGCACACTCACAGTTAAGTGAGATTTGCCTGTTTTGATCTAACGCTAGCTAACTTGTAACAATTAGCCACATCTACAACTAGCACAGCACCCTCGTCATCTGTGTTTACATGGCACTGCGGCTGCGCAGAAGCTCATTGTGACGCTTTCAAGGCACGCGCAGGAACACTGGCCAATTTTATGGTTTACCAAAGTTTAAAATAGTTGTCATGCATCACATATATTACTGTGGGTAGCACCTAATAAATTAGAGGTTGAACAGTAGTCCAGCCCATGTCAGACACTCGTTCATTTTGTTAGGCCAAGATTGGCTATCCTTATGGCCAAAACACTATTTGGCCATTTACGTAAATACTACTGTAGCTGTTATGCAGTTAAGCTGTCTGGCCTATTGATCGAAATCTTGATTATCTGAAAGTCTATTAAAGAACAAAATAGCCTTATCAAGTTTATGTACAAGACAAATGCACGATAGAGCCACCCGTGGATACAGGGTGCACATAAGGGTACAGCCAGACATGATTGCAACCCGGAAACTACATCCTGTTCACTGAACCAATCGCAAATCAGACGCCTCCAACAGTGAGTCAAGGGGAGGACGGAGGGGAGATTATCAGGGATCCATAGCAGCCGCATCAATCGGGAATAGAAGGGAAAATAATCGCAATGGGAAGCTCGGACTCAAAACTGAATTTTAGGAAAGCGGTGATACAACTGACAACAAAAACACAGGTACGGGCTTTGCGAATTGCCAAGTGGAGACAATTTATGGCGACTGGCGACGACCCGCGGAGATGCACCATCAAGAAAATGACGCTTGCACGTAACGGTAGCGATAGAAAAACACAGCAACATCCGCAGACGTTTTATTTTCACTGCCTTTGTTTAATGCATGTGGACATTAGGTTAGGCGACACGTGCGTAAGGGCAAAACACACAGCCAATTTTATTCTGCACAAACAAAGCCCTGCCCATTTATAACATTTTTATTTGGTCACTACTTGTGGCATTGATGACGCAGGTTTGGTTGCTGGCAGATGTGGCAGGTGTCCAGATGGGCCACAACATGCCTGCCACTCACTGTAATACAATAGGGTTGTTTACACTCACCCCACAGCAAACCCCACGTTTCACATAATTCATAGCCCTATGTTCATACCAAATGGAATTTTAAGTATTTTACTGTTGATTTTACTATGTTTTGCAGCCAGTGGAAGCCACAGACGATGCCTTTTGGGACCAGTTCTGGGCAGACAGCAACACCACAGTGCAGGATGTGTTTGCACTGGTGCCAGCTGCTGAGATAAGAGCTGTGCGAGAGGAGTCCCCATCTAATTTAGCCACTCTTTGCTACAAGGTACAAATATATGACAGAGCTTAATTTGGTTCTTAAGTATGAGGTGAATGATTATCTGCAAGACTTTTACTTTTTTTTTTCTTCTTAACATTGCAAACAAGCACCTGTCTATCAGCATGGCAGTGTTTTGAACTCACACATGAATAATGAGTCAGCTTCCCTTCTTTCTTCTCTTGGCTTCCTGTCCACCAGCCCAATGTTTCCTTTAGTAGGAAACTGATATTCTGCCTTCTTGTAGTCTAATTAGTTAGAGCTACTCACCAATCCATCATTGTGCCATTTTATCATTTGCTTACTTACACTGATTATAATTATTGTTAGGTCTGCCTAAACATTGTAAACAAGAAGAAAGACAAGAGATTAATTAAGTTTTACTCGCGAGGAGAACGGGCAGAGAGTGGGCATCAAAACCAACAGTCTCCACACGTTCTGATGCCTCAAGGCCGCCCTCCTCTTTTTATTTCATTAGGAGGCCCTAGTTACAGAACGATAATTCTCAAGGGGAAGGGGAAACAGCAAAGACATAATAAGAAACTGATGAAGCTATGCATAGTACAAACAGGAGGTGCCTTAGGTATGGTCAGACACCATCATAACTCTTGCATGTGTGACAGTGGGAATTGGCTTCATGTGAGGAATCATCTTGAGGTTCACAAGAGCGATAGGTCATTGCACACAGTTGTCAAACACAAAGAGGTTATTCATTTTCATACAAGTGATTGGTACATTATAAATCAAAGAATTGTAGTTACATAAATGGTTAACTCATAGGCATAGAATATCACACAAGTATTTAGCAAATATGGGACAATAAAATTATTCTGACAATTATGCTGTTGTGTTTACCCACTGCATACTTAACCAATGCAATGCACGTTGATTACAGGCTGTGGAGAAGCTGGTGCAGGGGGCCGAGTCTGGGTGTCCCACAGAGAGGGACAAGCAGGTGGTCCTAAACTGCACTCGGATCTTGAGCCGCATCCTTCCCTACATCTTTGAGGACCAAGACTGGAGAGGCTTCTTCTGGTCAACAGTGCCTGGTGCTGGGAGAGCTGGGGTGAGCATTGGGAATACAAAAATACAATAACAGACACATGCATCTTTTGTTTGCAGTAATGTGGGAAGACAAATGTACACATTTTTCTTTCCAGGCAGAAGACTTAGATGAAGATGATGGGGCTCGACCACTCGCTGAGTCACTGCTTCTTGCTATTGCAGACCTACTCTTCTGCCCTGATTTCACGGTCCACAGCCACAAAAGGGGCCCAGTGAGTACTCAGTGTCATAACTGTTTATACACAATGGCTTGACAAAAATTATCTGCTGTTTCCTTCTTCCTTGTGTCTTCATGAGCATGCACCTGTTCAATCAATTACTCAATCAGCAAACAAAGAAGAGAAGATTACTGATTAAGATAGAAGATAGTTTAAACCAGGAAAAAAAAGCTCAAGAAATGATGCTGGTGCGGTTTTCATTGCCTCAGCACTCATCCCAGAATGTTGTTCATGATAAAATTAATACATTTTAGGCTGCACATCCTCACTCAACCATCACTACAGAATGGGCGCTTATGAGTCATGATTCATCCTGAAAGAATGTATTCAAATAAGACATGTTCATTTCATGCATTTTCTTAAATTGAGTATAACATTTCTGGTTAGTATTTAACATCAGGTAAATTGTTTTAATACTTTGGCTTTTACTTCAAGGACTCTGTGGAGAATATGCAGACCATAGACAGTTGTGAATACATCTGGGAGGCAGGAGTAGGCTTTGCTCAGTCACCACCTCTCAACTACATCCATGACCTGAACAGGTAAACAAGATTTTTAACTTAATAATAAAAAAAAAAAAACTATAATAGATTAACATGTTTTTGTTATCAGGACAGAGCTGCTAAGATTGTTACTGACCTGTTTTTCTGAGGCGATGTACCTTCCGCCTTCATCAGACAACAGCATCCTCAATCCTTGGGTGACATTCTTCTGTTCCACTGAAAACCGGTAAAGAACAGACAGGAAATGTTAAAAATATGTTATTATATTTTTAAAGTATGCATTTTACTAATATAATATTTTTACTTACAGGCATGCTCTACCCCTGTTTACTTCTCTGATCAATGTAGTCAGTGCCTATGATCCAGTTGGATTTGGTATTCCGTACAATCACCTCCTCTTCTCAGACTACCGGGAGCAGCTGGTGGAACAGGCAGTGCAAATCCTCATAGTCACTTTGGAGCATGACGGAGGGCCCCCCCACAGGCCAGTTTCCCCATCCAGCATAGAAGAACATGAGGTACACAGCCTGTGGCATAGTATTGTATGTGCAAGTTGCTTAAATGTATTGTAATATTTGGTTTTATACAGTTTGCAGGTCCTGAAAATCTTTTTGTAAATTATTTGTCGAGGATCCATAGAGAGGAGGTATGACCTGATTGACAGAAGAAAATAAGTATTTTCACTATTTAAAAGAACATTTACTAGGCAACAATTCGTTATTGTGTACTTTGGCAGGACTTTGACTTTGTGTTAAAAGGCTTGGCTCGTTTACTGACCAACCCTCTCACTCAAACTTATCTACCTAACTCCACCAAGAAAATTCAGTTTCATCAAGAACTGCTTGTTCTTTTCTGGAAGCTATGTGACTTTAATAAGGTTAGTGCACAAGAATAATATTATGAACATATAATTTAAACAGTTTTAGTCATTAATTTCAATTTTTTTCTTTTAACAGAAGTTCCTGTTTTTTGTCCTGAAAAGCAGCGATGTGTTGGATATTCTGGTTCCTATACTGTACTATCTGAATGATGCCAGGGCTGATCAGTGTAAGCTCTTGCTCAAACAAGCATTGACTGCACATTTATTATCAGTTCCTGTGATATTGTTTGTTCTGTTTTGGCAGCTCGAGTTGGTCTAATGCACATCGGTGTGTTCATACTACTGCTTCTGAGTGGGGAAAGGAACTTTGGTGTGCGCTTGAATAAGCCTTACTCCCTGAACGTGCCTATGGACATCCCAGTCTTCACAGGAACCCACGCAGACCTGCTCATAGTGGTGAGGCTGCTGTGTCACATTAATGACATAGATGCATTTAAACAGTGCTCAAGGATTCTGTTTTTTCTGTAGGTTTTCCACAAGATCATCACCACTGGTCACCAGCGTCTTCAACCTCTGTTTGACTGCCTGCTTACCATCATTGTTAATGGTAATTTCAGCTTGCAGATATTTCACAATTTGAATTCCTCAGGATTAAATTTAGTTTTTATTTTATTTACAGTATCTCCCTATCTAAAGAGTCTTTCAATGGTGGCAGCAAACAAGTTGCTCCACCTGCTGGAAGCCTTCTCCACCAACTGGTTCCTATTTTCTGCAGCCCAGAACCATCACCTTGTATTCTTTCTCCTTGAGGCTTTTAACAATATTATCCAATATCAGTTTGATGGTGAGTGTAACACATGTTAAAGCTGTCAGCATTGTGTTTGAGTAGTACAGAACACAGTCTGTTCCTGTATTCTCAGGCAACTGCAACTTGGTTTACGCTATTATTCGTAAGCGAAATGTGTTCCACCAGCTGGCCAACCTGCCCTCTGATCCTGCCTCCATTCAGAAGGCTCTGCAGAAGAAGAGGAAGACCCCAGATGTTATTTCTCGCACTAGCTCTCAGGAAACTGTGTCAATGGAGGGTTCCCACCCAGCTGTGCCAGCAGAACCTGGCACTCTGAAAACTAGCCTGGTGGCCATTCCCGGTATCAGAAACATCTTATTCACAACACTTCATTGTTTATGGTTTATTATATCTTAAGCATTTCTTTGCTTGTTACAGGCATTGACAAACTGACAGAGAAATCTCAGGTATCAGAGGACGGCACTATGGTCTCAGTCCCAAAGACAGACACTGCACATGCTGCTCAGCCCGACCCAAGTGCAGCGACTGGCACCAGTGACACAGAGTCCAACTCTGGCAGAGACAATGAGGTAGAGACTTCTGTCAGTATAGATAAAGCACACTGGTTTAACATAACCTAACATAACTCATTATTGTTTTTTTTTTTTGTTTGTTTGTTTTTTTTGCAACTGCAGGATGTTTTCTATACTGAAGCTGAAATGGAGAGAAGGCGCTTGTCAAGTGCGTCTTCCGCATCTTATTGGGCTCCCACACCAGAATGGGTTAGTAATATCTGTTTATTTTTTAACATAAATAGAGAATATACTGTAACACTGATAAATATTTTGCCTTAGATCCTCTCCTGGAAGTGCAAACTTCCCCTTCAGACAATCATGAGGCTCCTGCAGGTTTTGGTCCCTCAGGTGGAGAAGATCTGCATAGACAAGTATGTAATGTTATGTAATGTTAGTACTAGAAACAAACAAACACACAGACAAGTAACATCTAAGTAGAATAAATGGTATCTGTTCTGCATCAGGGGTCTCACAGATGAATCAGAAATTCTCAAGTTTTTGCAGCATGGCACATTGGTGGGCCTGCTGCCAGTCCCTCATCCCATCCTCATCAGAAAGTACCAGGCCAATGCTGGCACTGCTATGTGGTTTCGCACCTATATGTGGGGAGTTGTGTATTTGCGGTAAGATCTAGGAGTTAAATGTGTTGAATCAGATTTCTATATGGTGACTAAAATTGTTAACTTATTTTTCTAGCAATGTGGACCCTCCTATATGGTATGATACAGATGTCCGGCTTTTCGAGATACAGCGGATGTAGGCCTCTTAATAATGAAGCCTCTTCAGTGCCAGTGTTTTTCATTTTCTCTCAAACATTGTAATTTTGAGTTATAAAGGAACTTCCACAAATGTTGAAATGAGATACATTTTAATGGGTTTGATTCAGACTGTTGATCTTTGTAAAGATTCTCAAAACAGTATACATATCCATAACCACTGTGTCCTATCTTTATATATGAGACCTCAGAATGTCATTGTTCATTACATAGCCTAATTAATGTGGAAAACTGTTAAAATGCTATTTATAGACAGTGTTCCCATAGAGTTTTGTGTTTGTTATTTATTGTAAATGCTAAGCTTTAAGTGAATTAGCACTCTTGTACTTTGTGAAATATATATTTCGCCAGATTGTTATCTAAGCAGATAATCTGTATAAATTATGCTTGTCAGAAGGTTTTAATTGTATTTATTTAAATTATGGTAAATATATTTATTGACTGCCATCAAATTGTGTGTGCAATGTTTTGCTTTCTTTGTATATTTAATGTCACTCTGCATACCTCTTCTGCAAATATTCAATCATATCTGACTAATTCTACTATATCTACTGAAATTAAAAGTAAATCAGAATGTAGGAGGAAAACCATTTAGTTGTGTTGTGTCTCACTTTTTTTTTTCTGTAAGTATTATGTCGGGCAAAGGCCAGACATGTACACGATGAAGCAGCATGAAACAGTTCCTCAGATGCCACCATTTTGTTATTTTTTACAGTGAGTTGAGTTCAAAGCGGTGGAAGAAGTTCAGTCTCATGATGTTGTCACTTTCACCACTAGATGGCAGCATGACCCTTCTTCAGTTATACACATTTCAACTCAACATCAAATAGACCTATTATGTGGGAAGTATATTTTAATACTTGTTAAAAACACGTATTAGGTGCTTTTTTCCTACGTAATAAAACACCCAAAACCGTGACAAAAAATATTTATTGCAGTACATATTTTACTTCTCAAACACAAAAGCACGTGCCCTTTAAACATTAAGAGATCAAGTAAACTTCAAAGAGACTGGCAACTGAGTGCAGTCTGTAAAATATCCCAAAAGGCAGTCCTATATTTACAATTGTGGCCCACATTGTGAATTTGTAGAAGATGATTTCAATGGTTTGATCAAACTGAGGGCGAGCACCAAAGGCAGGCATGATCCAGAGCTGTGCATAAAACACACCGTTAAATTACAGAAGATTACTCCACTGTCACAAATACTACCTATACTATAAATACTTACAATTATATTAGCCAACAGCAAAAATAGACAGACCTCCTTCAGGACTCTTCTTTTCCAGTTTAGTTTATCTACAGTGGAGGAGTGTCGATAACTGGTCCAATGGTTTTCTGCCACAACACTTAGCTCTGTGCTTTCTTGAAATGCATCAGAACTGTTGGGCATCACTGAATGTTGGACCATATGAAACGGTTCCCTGTGCAATCCCTCAATAATGAAGTAATTCTGCAGTCCAATTTGGATCAACAACAAAACAGCCCAGGCTAAGTTGAGTATGTTAATAAAGTCTGCCACCCCTGTAGACACCACAGCAACTATAGTGAAGTAGCTGATGAGAAAGTGCCCCAAAGAAGACCCAACTAACAGTCCTACATCTAGACTGCGAGTTGGGTTCTTCTCCGATACATGCTCCCTACGGTCCAAGATGTACACAATCAGACCAACTGCAGTGGACACACACATCAAGCATACAATCACTACATTGGTTATGAAGTGCATTTGCAAACCTGTGTCTTTTTTATTGTCTTCCATTTGAGTCCCAACTTCATAAAACACAAATGTGACAAGGCCAGCCATAACCAAAATGACTCCTGCTATAGGTCCTAAACATACCTCTTTTGCATGAAACTTAAAATTGTGGTGGCTCTGGCCTTCAATCAAACGGCCAACGTTTTTCCACATGACATAAGCCATGGCTGAGGCAAAGAGACTGTACTCAATGTTGAAGGGATAGAGATAGTGGTACGCCCCTTTGAAGATGCTGCAAGACTGGTTGCACCTGCATGTTTTGTCACCATAAGAGACTGAAAAAAGAAATGCATGATGTCAATGTTTAAAAAAAACAAAAAACAAAAAAACAAAAAACATCCATGTTATGATTAGGATGTAAAACTTTATGCACCTTTATACATTCTATCAGAATAATTCTCATAAAATTTCGGGAGCTCAGTTTGATGAAGAGATTCTTCCGTCACTGCCTCCATCCAAACCACCAGGTTGGTTGAGAGTGTGATTGTGAGACCACACCTTAAGTGGAAATTACAACAACTTTGTGACAATTTGTAAATGGAAGCATGTGCAATTTGTGGAGTTGTTGATATTCCCTGCTAAATATATAAAGTCTCAGAAATACAATGTCCATGTAGCAGGATAGCTCATAAATCTTATTTCCACAAACACTTTTAGAAATTAAAAAATATATATATAATTTTACCCTTACATATACAGACAATAGAAACTTACCAAGTAATATTTTTGTTGGAGAGTACACAGTCTTTGGCATGAGTCAAAAAGAAGTAAGTCTAATCAACAATTTAGAGTTAGACAAGAATAATGTATATTTTACAGTTTCAGTAATGAGACAACATGCTGTACCTGCACAAAGAGAAATAATGCTTGGATGACTGGGGATGCTATTTTAATAGCTGCATCACTGTCACAATCAATGTAGCCCACATAGTTGGAAATTTTGAGGACATCCATCAGAAGACTGAGAATCCCAAACATCACAAGACCAGCTGGAAGATTAAAATATTTCCCCAAACTTCAAGACAAATTTAAAAATGACTTAGTAAAGGAATGGCCTTACCCCGGAGCCACACTGGGGCTGCGTGGATGTCTTTTGAAAGCATGTGTTGATCTTTGTGGAAGGTGTGCACCATGTAAAAGATCATCCATGACGTAGTGAGGAGCAACAGTATGATTAGATACACTTGTCGATGGACAGGGGTGATAGTGATATTCTTAAAAGCACTGCCGCAAACAATAGCACAGCCCAGAAAAAAAATGTTAAAAAAGATTATTCCTGAAATTAGTTTGCCACCAGTAGTTTTGGCCCTCTCCACTGTGGACTCCATGGTCACTGCACTTTCTTCTTGAACATGGGCATGGTGAGAAGCAGTCTCAATATTTGAAGGATGAGCCTCAACAATTCTGTTATGATTTGTCATTTTTCTGTAAAAGAAGCACTGATTATTTTCAAAAACAACCTGCCAGAGCTAAACATTCTCAATGCATATGAGGAAAGGAGCAGCATGTCGGTTTTACCTGGAAAGGAGATTATTGCATGTTCTCTGGAATATCTGTTGAGGTGCACTTTGCATTGTTTCTCATCTGCCACATAAAGCCTTTCCTAAACCTCACTCTGCACTATTTCCACCATGTTAGCTAACACAGCTAGCAAGCTCTGTGTGTTCATTCAGTCACCTCATTAGCCTCACCTGTGCATTAGCAAGAAGGGCTAGCTGCAATTGTGTTGAAAATACAAGATTATTGCAGTTATTTGATGTTTTATAGGGATATTGATATTCTAAGTGCACTGTGTAACTTCTGGTGGAGAGTCACCACCTGCTTTTTTCTTGAATGTTTATGGCCTTAAACTTATATCTTGTATTTAATATTGCAAAGAAAGTACATTGAAATACATTGTAGATCTGACCTGTAACTACTAACCTGTAGCCTGGTGGTGGCACCTGCTTGCCTCTATGGAGATAAAAATGTTTAATGCAATGCTGTGGAATATTCTAGGCAAAACAAAAACATCTCCAAGGAGACAAGCAGGTGGTGAACCCTCCAACAGAAATGTTAGTAGGCTACACCTCTAATCAGGATAAAACTAAAGGCTAAAATCAGTGCTATTCTGTTGTTTATATTGTCAATATTTAAACGACCTTAAGAACAACTTTTGTTTTATTACTCATGGACTATAGCCAAGTAGTAAGTAGTTTATTAGATTTTGCTGCTTTAACAGCTGCTTTCTCTGGTCATAACCTTCCCTGGTCAGGTGGCTGCTCGTGTCTGTCACAAGATTATAATACAAAGTCCATTTTTGCAGCTCACCTACGTTGCCAGAGACCTCAAAGATGCTGACCACAGTAGACATGCTTTTGTTCCTTTGTCTCATTTGTACAGCAGATGCCTTGTACAAGCAATGGATCCCTGATACTAACTTTGAGAACGGGACCAACTGGGATGGTGGAGTGGTCCCTTGTGGTAAGTCTGTGGCTGATTTTGCTGCTGAGAGCAAAGTGTCTGTTTTTGTGGAGACTGCCCATGCTGTCAAAGAACTGCGCCTGCCTATTTTTGGTGAGTTTATTCTCAACTCTGGTGCAGGATTTTTTGTCTCCAATGAAAACGAACCGGGTTGTGAATCGTCTACGATCAAATTCAAAAACCCTGATTCTCTCAAGTGGTTTGACCCGACCTTGTGGCAATCAGCTACGACTCAAGATGACCTTCTGAACAAAAACTTCCTATTTTCAGTGCACGAGGAGAGCATCCCTTGTAAATATGACCATGTCGTCTTCAAAGCCAGCTCCTCATTCAGAGTGGACACCAGCTCCGATCAAGGTCAAATACCAGTCAATTCTGTTTCCATATTCGGGAAAAAGTTCCAAGATGGCAGTGAGTTTTCCCAGTATCTCCAAACCCAGACTGGACAACTGCAGTTTTATGGCTCATCTTCTGTCACTGTGGGTGCACCATCTTGTGAGGACCCTACTGGTTGTGACTGTGGGAACTCTGCAAATCATCGACGGATTTGTAGTGCAGTGACTTGTTCTCCCACTTCTTGTCGAAAGCCCTTACTTCCCATGGGACACTGTTGTAAAGTTTGTGGGGCTATTGTTAACATTCAGTATGCTCAAAATTTTCAACTAGAGACTTATAGGCAACGAATACAACATCTTTTCCTGGCGCTTTCTCAATACAAATCAGTTCAGGTAGGCATGTCCAAAGTCATCAAGCCCTTGAGACTAATGGAATTCATCCCATTTGGATCACAGGCAGAAATCCAGATAGTAGTTGTAGATAAAGATAAAGGTTTCCAAGCAGAAGCATTAGCTAAAGAAATTGTTAAAGATGCCAATTCCCATGGTTCTAATTTAGGAATAGTTGAGGCTGGATTTCAAGCCTCTTCTGGGAACAATAGCGGCCAGTCTGGAAATGCTGGGATGATAGTTGGAGTTATATTTGGAGTTTTGATCATGCTTACCCTTATTACCACTTTAGTTGTTTTGGTCAATAAAAGGGTTGTCCATATACCTTCACTACCACCAATGCCATCCATGAACTGGTTACGAAGAGGAAGTGACCATGACCTTGGTGGGCCTTTAGACCTGGGCTTTGATAATCCCATGTTTGACAAGCCTACAGTGCTGCCTGAACTGCCCAGTCTGTACACTCCAGAAATTAACATGTCAATCTCAATGGGGCAATCCCAGGTGCACTTTGTTAATCCAGTTTATGATGAGAAGGAAACTGACTTCAATGCATAAAGTTTTAAATTATCAGATATAATTTAAACAATATAAAATCATGTGAATTTTTTTGTGTCATGACCACAATAAAAATGTAATAGTGTGAAAAATGTATTTGATTATAATACAGTACAGTCTAGGGTATAATTTGTTATAATTTTGATATTTAGTTAAAAATAAATAACAATAATTGAAAAATACCAAATGATCAGATTATTACATGTTCATTTTATGGGCTTGCTTCTGTAAACAAACCTGTACATATTTTTTTAATCTTCAATTAAAATGTCGTTAGTCACACTTTGTTGTCTTTTTTGATAGCCACACAACAACATGCAAAGGTTCTAAAATATCTGCCAATTCAAAATGATCATTTACTTTATAAAAAGACAGTTGGTCTTCATGAAAATCACTGTATAAACCAACTATAGTTAAACCTGTGACCTGTATCTGAAATTATCCAAAATTATTCTAGTGAAAGTGTATGAAGTTAAACAGAGAACTTCCATGATATTACAAGGTGGTACAGCGTTTTCCATTTGACAGTAGAACTCAGCCTAAATTGGCAGGGTTTGTGTGTTAAACATGTGTCAATGAAACAAAACAAAACTCTAGGTGTGTTTTGGATTCTAAACATTTTAACAGATCAGAAAATAGCATAATATGGGTATAGGGCAGTATATACAGGGGCACACATATCTATCAGCTTTTTGAATTGGTTTAAATCCACCCTCAGGGAAATTCATGATATGCTGGATGATGGAGACTGTAAGGGAAAGATGTTCAGGTTGTTCAGTACACCATACTGACTTGGTGGAGTCAGGAGAGAACACTGATAATGTCCACCCCTTCTCCATTACCCTCAGTTGAAAAGCAAATGTCACCTATAGCTGCTATAGGGACATGTTTGAAGAACATCCAAGATCATGTGGCTGCTGACAAGTCTGAAGAACATCCAAAGTCCTCCAGAACCTATAAAGAGAATTTTAAAGGACATTTAGGTTGCTTTGGGACAATTCTGAAGAACATTTAAGGTCCTACAGCTAGAGAAAAATCTGTAGAAGATGGCACAAGTCTGAGGAACCTCAGAAAGACCTATAGGAGCAATAGAGAGAAAGCCGTAGAAGATCTAGGGTACTTCATCCTCTAGGACCCCTACTAGGACAAGTCTGAGGAGCATCCAAAGTCCTCTACCTGCTATTAGGACAATAAAATAGCACAATACAAGTCATTAACCCACCATAAAACTCACTTTTCCATGTACGTTTTGACCATTTTCATAGATAATAATAATAAATAATGCTTGATCATGCCACAGTACAAATGGTACATGAATTTCATCATTTCATCTTTGGGAAAAATGGGTGCATTAATGGGTTAAAAATAGTGATAAATCACATAATATCATGTGCAATTATCAATTCTACATATTGCAAAATCATGATATTTGTATAATTTTTGTGATGTATGTATGTGTTGTATTGAATCATGAGGGACCCTGTAATTTCCAGGCCTAATTATTATCACAGTTCTAATAAAATGTGAATGATTTTTACATTATACCCAGAGAGTGTTTGGAAGTACAAGTCCACACACCACTTTTGAACACCTTGTCCATGCTCTCCTTGTAACTTGAGAGAAGCAGATCACACAGTTGTTGGCTGGTGTCTGTTACAGTTTGTACATAAGAGGAGAGATGCTCAATGTTTTTTAATATGGACAAAGGCAGAGACACATCTGTTGACAATTTCTTCCACTCAGAGTACTTCTGCAAAAAAAAGTAACAACATGTTATGGGTCAAAATAAGACTTCCTGCGTATATTATGGTGTTCAACAATGGATTTTCCTAGGATGTTATTAAAATTCATGTTTACTGCAAATAGAACTGTTGAAGTAAACCCCTGGACAGAACAACATCACACGTTAACCCTGTTCTTTTCCACTGCATGGTGTGTTATCAGTTGTTTCTTTACAGGTGTTTTTATCAATTCAAAATATCTTAAAACATGGATTTTTACTGTGAGTGGTGTCGCCTCTACTCAGATCTGACTTGTAACTTGACCAAGTGGCATCACCAGCTTGTCTCCATGGAGATAGATAAGTTTAATGTCCAAGGAGTCATGCAAGTGGATGACCCTCCACCAGAAAAGTTAGAAAGAGCACCTCATCATCATCATCAAAATTTCAGTTTGTGTTTATATGAAAGACTGTATTTATGGGCTTATATATGTTACTGGAAATGTTCATAATTCAGACATTCTATAAAATGCCTAGAAAGGAAAAATCCAAGTTTTTAGGTTTTACTGGACAAATCCTTACAGAAAGTTAAGACCACTACAGTTATAATATTTCATTTTTTGTGAAACTCAAAGACATTTTTGAGGTTAGAACATTTTTCCATCCTTCTTAAAAGAGAAGTAAATTAACTAACATGTACTTTGAAAATTCAAATTTATTTTAAATTTTTATTTAGTTAATCAGTGAAAATATATTATGTCTGTTTCACTTTGGCTCCAGTTGCATCCATCTCAGAACTGGGAACTTTCTGATGACAGAATTTTAATGGGTCTATTGTGACCTGAATATTCGCAGTTATTGATAAACTTAATACTCCTTAATACCTTAATTTGATGTGGAATGATATTCTATAAAGGAATAATTTAACTTGCCCTCCAAGAGCTACTTTAAATTTACCTCATTTTAGCAAATATTTATTTACTGTGTATTTCCTAATGACTAGAATTAGTAGATAAATAAATAAATAAATAAATAAATATATATATATATATATAAAATGTATTTATTTATACAACAGTGATAGATTGTGAATATGAATAAGAATAAGAATACAAAACACGACAACAGCAGCAAGAATAATAATAAAAAGTTGTTGAATAGGACAGAGGTATGTCCCATCTGTTAGGCTTCAACGACCTCATCAGGGAGCTGCAGTGAGCAAGTCTAGCTGGTGAAGAAGTGCAAGTGCAACCTCTGCCTGTGGCAGAGGAGATAGTTGGATCACCAGTAGGAACAGCAGTTCTGCAAGTTAGGATGGACAGTCAATCACCCATCAGTAGTCAGGTTTATGACATAGTAAAACTGTCAGATGTTGCAGCTTTGTTATGAAGAGAATTCAAAGTTCATAGTGGACAAATATCTAACTCAGACTCTGATGTAAGCTGTGGTGGACTATGAAAACAGATGGATGAGGGTTTAAACTTAAACTGTAAACTTCACTGAAAACCAGATAATCTGTGCTCTGTTAAGAATAATCAGACCAGGTACATTCAACTGCATGCTTCTGACCAAACGTGAGTTGACTATAGCTGAGCTTAAGCGATTTCTCAGAACACAGTTAAAACATAAAAGCAGTTCAGATAGTGAAAGCCCACAGCAGTTTATGCACCATCTAATGGGGTTAAAGCAAAAGCAGAACAGCTCAGGTTCTGAATATGATTTAAAAAAAATAGTTGAAGGTGTGTTTCTTCACTCCCTTAACCAAGGAATAAGTGAAAAATATGAATATGTGAGAATGACCTAAAACACTGGTTAGTAACAGCAGTGTAACAGATGATTACATCTTAGAAGTCATGATTAAATCAGTTCATGAAGAGTTGGGGAGACAATTAAGCATAGGGTCACAGTAAATAGTGCATCCACCTGAAGACCAAGTCTCATAAGTGTCAACCCTACATTAAAGAAGGATTTGATCATTGCAGCCACTGCTTCAAATGTGGACAAGAGGGACACAGCTGTTGGCTGTGTGCTCAAAAGTAAGACATCGGGAAACGTGAAGAAGTCACTGGGGAGGGACCACCAGTGTCCCATGTCAAGGAACACCAAGAGAGTCACCTGTGAAAACATGGAGAAGACAGGATAACAGAGTAGTCAAACTGACTGGTAAAAGATGTAGCTTACCTGATATCTCAGTGGGGTAAAAACTGACATGCTATTAGACAGAATTTAAGTGACAATAGTAACCAATACATGGCTCCAAAAATATGCACCAGACATTGACATTTTATCTCTAGAAGACCTTTTGCCAGATGATCCACTCAGAGTGACAGCAGCTAATGGGAATAATGTACCTTTCAATGGTTTGGCTGAACTGTTAGTTAAAAATCAATAGCTATTCAGTTACCCGTGCTCAATTAGAGCTGCGTTAGTGGTCTTCTGTTACACTTTAACATGACTGAGGCAGTCATCTTGGAAAGTCTAGAAAAGCCAGGCAGTGTTTGCTTGAATGATTTACTAGCTGAAGAGTTAAAAGTACAGGCATACTGCAGAGATGATCTGTCATTAGTGAGAATCCAACTAAAGACTATATGCTAAATGATACAGAGTTGGTAAGAACCTCACAGTGGCCAGGTTTGTGAGATCAGGTGTCATGTCTAGACCACAAGGTGGTTCTTATTTGAACCCACATTCAAACCAGACTTACCAGAGGGTTTACAGTTGTTTCCTGCTTTAGTTAATGTACCCAGTGAGTCGTCCAGAGCTGTGTGTGTGGAAGAAAGTCCAAAGATTACGTCTGTGTGGATTTCAAGGGACTAAACAAAAAGACTGTTGCAGACTACCATCCATTTCCAAGAATGTAGGACTTGTTAGACAGTTCAGTTGGTATCTGCCTCAAGATTTATGGATCCTGACGCAGATCCATAAATCAAAATTGATGGCAGCAGTGTGCATTGAATCGACAAAGAGCTATAATTCAAGGAGACATGCTACAAGTGAAACAGTCATTTGTCATTTGATATGTCTTTTTTTTTTTATCAAATATTATCAGATTTCTGTATTGTTCAAATAATAATCAAATGGACAGTAGCGTGACAGCAGTTAGGGCAATAAAGTCTGGGGGAAAAAGATATTGTAATTCTGGCTACATATGTATGTACACACAATATTATACTCAGTTTATTTGACACACTTTGGACAAAATTGTTGGGGACAACAGATCTACAGAGATTATTATGAGCCACACATAACAGTTACCATGTTATCAAGAAACAGTATTTCAGTTGCTCTCTTGGTTGGTTGGTTGCTCTCTTCTTTGAGTGTATAATAATCTCCCCTTAAGTTTCCAAAGTTGCTATTATTCTGTTTGTTCTACATCTTCTTCCTCTTGACCAAGAAGCATCACTAGCTCCTCTTCAGCTGTATGGTAAAAAAATAAAATTAGTATCAATATTCAGATAAGGTACAAAAGGTTGGATAAGGAAATACATGACAAAGATAGAAATTGTAGATTTGACAGTACAGTACCAGTGTAATTGCTGCTATTGTAGGTTGGCTACCATTTTCAGTTGTCACAGCTACATTTAGTACAGAAGAGAATATAATATTATAGTTTTGTTTTTGTTATTAATAAATGCATAATTTTAACACCTGAAAGTGACAACATGAAAATTATTATTTGTTAATGCAGAATAAATCCTACAGGCCAATGATGCACAAGACCATCTGTCCTTCGTGTTCCTTTCATAGGGTTTACCTTTTCACCCCTCTCGAGCACAGGAGGGACAACATATGCATTTTTTTTTTTTATTCTAGCTAAATAGTTGAGGATAAACTAGTTTGATAGATAGATATTCATGGTGAGGAGCAAAGCAGGACCCCATTTTGTTGTAACTAAATGTGGATTGACAGACAGACATGATGATTGATCAAATGATCAGGACTTGGGAGGCGGGGCCTTTTGCCACTGCAGGGCCCTACAAAGTCTGTGTAGTCTGCTTATTGGAACTGGGTAAGCAACCGCTGATTTTGAAATTTCACATTCTCCAGATGAGGTTTTAAATGGGACTTGTAGTAAGACACAAAGCAGGTCAGGCAGGATTTGAGGGCCCTGCTTGGACTGTCAATGCAGGAATGACTTGAATGAACAAAGGGAGAAAATTTCAAACCACACCTAAGATACTTTGTTCCCATCCAGTGTATTCACTTTCCAGCCCTCCCTGTTCTATTCAGCAACACAGGGCTGGGAGACACAGTAGATCCAGTAGATGAGAAGTGGAAGTGACAAGTGCATTATGGGAAGGGAGTGAACATCCTCTCCTCTGGTCCATAAAGAATTAATCAATATTATCATAACAAATAAATGTGACTCTACAGAATGTATGTCATAATTATTACTTGTTATTGCAATTGTAAAAAATAAATCCATAAAATAGACACATAAAAAACAAACAAAAAAACAACAACTTTGTATGCCCTTAATTAAATGTCACGTTAACATTTATATGACATTTAATTGAGGGTATACAAAGATTTTATAAGACTTGTAAAAAAAAATTTAAAAAGGAATTAAATAAAGCAATAAAAATGTTATTCATTTTGAGGGACAATTTTAGCAAGTTAACAAGATTAGAAGTGTTTTGCTACTGAAGGACACTTGAGGAAGGTTCAGAGAGTTTCCTGTGAACAATGTCAGGTCAGAGGCATGGCGGACACAGATAACATACTTCCGGAGTCCACTCACACACAGCCACACTGACCACAGTAATGTGTGTGTGGGGTAGGAGGGTGGGGACTTAAGTGGAACTTAAGAATGAATAAATTCCTCTGTTTACATCCTGCATGGTGCCAGTAAATCCAGGGGGAAATGTCCTCTCCGAGCAGGTAAAGATCAGATAAATGAAATGCAGACTTGAGTGTGTTGTATGTCATTCAGCATTAACCTTCCAGAATCCACAAAATTTTGCACCTACTGTATGTAGACCGTGTTTTGTATTCTACGCACACCTACCAAACATTCCCCATAAAATTCTCTATACTTTATATATCCGAATTTCTCTTGATGTTTGAAATTCACCAAGTCCAGTCCTACAAAACCATTCCAACCATCCCATAATTCCCAAAACTTTAACCCTCCAAATACCACCTTTATAGGGAAAACAGCTAATTTCTGTAATGTCAAAAACTGACAAAAAATAAAAAAATAAATAAACAATATCACCATGATGACTTATTGGAGGTTTGATACAGTCTGACATTTGAACATGTTTGATACCAACATTGGTGAAAATGCATAGTTATTGTTTATGTTATGCCATAAACTGACACTTACTACCCTTATGCACAGAATATGCACACGTTTATTTTTTTCCCAATTGGTTTGAGAAAAAAATGTTTTGTATGTAAAACAGTTATTCAAATCCAGTGGACATCTATTGAACTCTGAATTTCTAAATATTTATCAAATCCTGTTACCTCAAAACACTTTGCCGTTGTAATGGACGATATACCCAGTGGTATACTGTATCCATCATCTGTTTTAAATACTGTAACTGCAGAACTTGTTTTGTAACACAGCTAAACCAAAACAGAACAATAAGAGAATTGTTTCAGAGAAATATAGCTACAGCCCCGTATGTGATTCACCACAGGAGAAACTTTGTTAACAATATTCCATGGAAAAATGTGTGGACATGCCACATAAATATTTCATCACCAATAAATAAAGGGAAATCTGCTATAAACTTATGCATTGTTGCTATCCAGTAAAGAATAACCTCAGAAGGACAATGGGCACAAACTGTAAATTCTGCAAACTAGAGAATAAAACCACTTCTCATCTATATGGACTTTTTTTTGGAAGGAATTTGTCAGATCTGTATGCAACCTCTATGTCCCATTTTACCTTTTCTTTTAAAGACATGCAGTTTTTGTTGTTGTTGTTGTTGTTTTTTAATGCATCACTTGAGAAGTAAACATTATTATATCATCTTAAATTTTCATATCCATATAAGTAAATTCATTAATCGTAAACCCACCTTTCCCGTTTTCCTTTCTGAAATGCAGTATTATAAGAAAACCTTCCAAAGCTGTTAAAACCCTGGAAATTCTTAATCAATTTAATTAATTTATTACTTGTAAACATGAATTTTGGTGTGTGATCTTTGGCTACTCTACCCCTCCCCTGGCGTTACCTCCCCCTGTCCTGTCTATTTTATTATTTATTCTTTGTATAATTTGTATTTATTTATCTTTGTGTAATGTCTTGTATATTTTATTTATATATTAATTAAAAAGAAACGTGCATCTTTCATCCAGTTCTGTTATCTACTAGTTTTGCCTTCAGTTTGAAGCCTCTACTCTCAAACATACCCAAAGAATAAGAAATTGCATAATGTATGTTTGAGTGGCTAATAGATTAAAAATGCTGTTTTGTTTTACATGGGTGTCTATGTGCCTTTTACGCGTTTGCAGAAACAGATGCTAGTGTGGCTGTTTTCTTTGTTTACAATTGGCTGATTCTGGTGTCAAGAAAACACATACAGCTTCAACTTTTGAATTGACGCTACATGGTTATTATGAAAAATAATACCACATTTTTTTTGTCACAAAGCACTAAAAGTTCGTTTTTTATGCTCCCAGATACCGGAAGGTTAAAGTTTAACGAGGGTTTACAGCAAATACAGTGAGTCACTTTAAGGAGCAAAACAGGATGTGTTTTCCAGAAATTCTAGAATGAACAGAAATGTTTTACTATCTGTCATAATGAGTGAGTGATATGTGCTCTAATTGTGCTTATTGCTTAAAAGAATATGCCACAGAACTGATGACTTTGAAAGAAATTTAAGTAATATGATGACAAACTTTGAACAAAGGGGTTATAAGAAATCTATTTTAAATGATGCTGCCACTAAAGTTAAAGGAAAACCTCGATCTGATTTTCTGAGGGTCAACCCTCCAAAAAATGCCAATAAGCGGATTATATTTTCTACTGGATACTCAAAACCCGCGGAACAACTTAAAAACATCATAACTAAACATTGGCATATACTACAAACTGACCCTTCATTGGGTGTGGCTTTCAAAGAGCACCCCCCTAGTGGTGTATAAAAGAGGAAGAAACCTTGGAGATAGACTTGTGCACTCCTACCTTCCTCCTAATCAGACCACATCATACCAAACTATACTGACTCCTATCCCTGATGGAAATGGTCGCTGTGGTGGGTGCAGTCAGTGTAACTACACATATCGCTGCAACAGTTTTAAGCACCCTCAAACTGGAAAAGAAATAATGATCAAAGGAATTATATCCTGTAATACCAAGTCTGTAATTTATATGATCACCTGCCCCTGTGGTAAAGCTTATGTGGGTAAAACAAGCAGGGCTTTAAAAACACAGATTGCAGAGCATAGGAGTACAATCAGATGTAAAAACATGAACTATCCTGTGGCGGCTCATTTTGTTGATTTTAATCATCCTATCTCTTCCTTAAGATACATTGGCATTGAACATGTGGAACTGCCCCCTAGAGGTGGTAATCTAGAGATGCTCTTGTCAAAAAGAGAGCACTTCTGGATTCACCATCTTAAAACTCTTACTCCTCACGGACTGAATGTGGAGTTTGATTTAAGATGTTTTTTGTGATAGACTGAAACTATTTCTGTATTTTATAAAATGTTTTTTATGTAAACTGTTGTTTCTTGTTGTAGAATGGGCTGAACTCACTGGGTGACCTCACTTTGGGACCTCCCATTCATTGAAGGGGTATATGGGCACCTGGGCTGACAACCATTTTGTGTGCTGTGGTCCAAGACAAGAAAAATATCTGATGAAGGCTTTCGTAGTAGTGCCGAAACGTTATTTTGTTAATAAAAAAGTATTTGGACATCGGCCAACCGAGTGTGCTATGCATTTTTTCACCCTGATGTGCTCTAATTGTACCATTAACTGCACATGTTTATGTTTTGTTTGTTTGAGATCCGAAATTCACTATCACATTTTTTTTTTTTCATATTAAACTAAACTAAGAAAAAGTTTTCAAGTTATGCAATAATATCATGAAATGGAAATGGTAGATATGCAAAGATTCCATAAACTTGAGGCAAGAATATGTTGAAACTAAATAATTTGTTTTGTGCATTTTCACATTAAAACTGTTAAGTTGTGCATTTTCAGACCTACTACATTTTGTTATTTAAGGCGGTAAATAAACAGTCTAAAAAACACTGGGTTCAAGCTCTGCCACTTTATCTCATAATTTGGTGTTATGTGCAGAAGTTTTAATGTTACATTTATCAGACAAATAATGGCTTAATGTAAACATGCACATAATAATGATACTGTGAGAAGTACTAAAGACATTACAAAACAAATCTATACAGAAAATGATCTGGCACTATCAATGCAGGCACATGGTATGGCCAGATTGACCCCACAGGGGCGACATATTAGTGGGATGCAGGGCCCACAATAACCTCTCTGTTAACCGTGCTCCATGGCGTACAGGAACAAAGGATGGCACTGCGGTTGGGGACCTCTCATTCAGTTTGTTTGGCCATGCAGCACAGGAAACCCCTATAGAATTTCTCCATGGGCTGCACCACCACAGAATGGTAGAACCCCATATACTCTGATTGAAAATAAATACTGTCTTTATTTTTCTGTTGTCTTTGTCAGGTGCCTTTGTGCATTGTTACACTGAATTATCAAAAGTCCTTGTCATTTCTATCGTTATTTGAGACATTCACTTAATTCTCCACTGACCTTTAAACTGGATGAGCTCACGACCAACAGCTAATTGTATTATCTGCAGGGCAACAGATATTACGACTCATAAAGCCATGGTCGCTCCTCTCTGAATGCATCTTGTCAGTAACAGGGTTACTATGTCACATTGGACTGTCAGTAGTACTTACAGTTCAGTGTCCTCAATAGCGTCTGGATCTTCTATGGTTTCTAGACGTCTTTTACAGGCGTCCAGTATCTTCTTGCGAGGCCCTAGGGGTATGTGAATACTTTTAAGGTCATTATCTGAGCACAGCAGCAGTGCTTCCAGGTCAATCTTCTCCCGTTTGAAGATGGAGAAGAACTCGCTCATGCTCTGAGTGGCCAAAAACACCTCCAAAGGACTGGAGTCTGGTTCATCATCATCGTCCAGTCCTAATTCCACCTCGTCCCAGGGAAGCTCCTCTATATTCCTCTCCTGAAGGCTCCGGGCACTTCCTATGCTGTCTTCATCCATACTGGTATAAGGCTGGAGTCTACTACGCAACCGAACAGTATTACTAGACTGTGCCACGCTAATATCATCCCTCCGTCCAAGGTCAAACATGCCCCCACTCACATAGTTTCTTCTGAAGACCATGGTCCCCAGCCCTGGCCTGTTAAAAAGAGAATCATGCCCTGAATCAGTGCTTATCTCAGAATAGTCTACATCCGGTCCATGGAGGTCTGGCTCACTCATGGCACGTGAG
Organism: Boleophthalmus pectinirostris; assembly: GCF_026225935.1. Classification (NCBI taxonomy): domain Eukaryota; kingdom Metazoa; phylum Chordata; class Actinopteri; order Gobiiformes; family Gobiidae; genus Boleophthalmus; species Boleophthalmus pectinirostris. The sequence goes on along the minus strand of NW_026571115.1, from coordinate 18,363,668 downwards.
ATAGCATCGTCATTGTCTCTGGGGAACATGTCACGAACATTACGGCGCCCACGGTCTTTGGGGTTCACGTAGGTCCCCTGTTTGACAAACATCACGTCGTTGCCCAGCTGAAGTCCAGACAGTGAGCGTACACTCTTCCGTCCATCCTCATAAATTTTAAAGGTACCATCTCCCTGTTTCCTCTTCTCCAGCTTTTTCTGGATCTTTGTCTTGCCTCGATTAGTGGCATGGAGAGTAGCCTAGCAGGAAGCACACGTACAAGGTAACATGATGAGGAAGATAGATCAGTACAAAGACTGGTTTCCACAAACATTGACATTCCACATCATAAAATATATAACACAATAGCTTATGGTTGAAGCCTGTCTGTTTGGCTGCTATAGAATCCAGATATCTGACACAGTCCATGTGGTTCTTTGTGGCGGCCATGTCCAGCGGTGTGTGGTAATCATTGTCCAGGCACCAGATGTTGGCACCGAAAGACACCAGGAAAAACAAACAGTTTAGATGACCATTGGCTGCTGCGAGGTGGAGCGGTGTGTTCCCCCATATGTCACACTTGTCTGGGTTTCCTCTATGAAGAAATAGAAAAAAACATTAAGGTGTATAAAGATAAACTATGTAACTTTTCTGCCAACCTGCATGTCTCAATGGAGATGTTATTACTCTGCCTGGAATATTCCACAGTATGGCGTTAAATTTACATCTTCATGGAACTAAGCAGGTGATGCCACCAGGCAAAGTTATAGATCAAGTCCATGAAGAGGCTACACTACTCATAGTAAGGTAGGTCCATATGGATCATTTTAATGCCATATTAAGGAACATTCCATGTAGAGCAGTGACATGGAAACAAGCACAAGAGGACCTTCAATAAAATGGCCACTCATTCTACTCCCTGAATTTAAATTTTATTATAAATTTTTATTTACAATATTTTTTTAAAACACACAAAACATTACAGATATATGTTAATAACTTTATTTTTAGGTAACTGGGTCAAATAATCATGTTTTCAATGATGAATATGAATATTTCTTTCTGTAACTGAGCACCGGCAAGTCATAATGTAATAACAGAAGTATACAAGTAGGCCTATTCAAATCATCCAGCCATTTTCTTACGCTTATGAGGGGCCGGGTCGTGGGGGCAGCAGTCTAAGCAGGGACTCCCAGACTTCCTTACCCCAGACACATCCTCCAGCTTCTCCGGGGGGACCCCGAGGTGTTCCCAGGCCAGCCGAGAGACAAAGTCCCTCCAGCGTGTCCTGGGTCTTCCCCGGGGCCTCCTTCTGGTGGAACATGCCCGGAACACCTCCTGAGGGAGGCATCCAAGAGGCATCTGGAACAGATGGTCGAGCCACCTCAACTGGCTTCTCTCGACGTGGAGGAGCAACGGCTCTACTCCGAGCTCCTCCCACGTGACTGAGCTCCTCACCCTATCCCTAAGGGAGTGCCCAGTCACCCTGTGGAGGAAACTCATTTCAAGCGCTTGCATTCGCGATCTCGTCCTTTCGGTCATTACCCAGAGCTTATGACCATAGGTGAGAGCAGGAATGAAGACTGACCGGTAAATCGAGAGCTTCACCTTTCGGCTCAACTCCCTCTTCACCACAACGGTCTGATACAGCGACCGCATCACTGCAGACACTGCACCAATTTGCCTGTCAATCTCACGTTCCGTCCTCCCCTCACTCGTGAACAAGAGATACTTGAACTCCTCCACTTGAGGCAGGGACTTTCCACCCACCCGGAGAGGGCAAGACACCTTCTTCCAGTCGAGAACCATGGCCTCGGACTTAGGAGAGCTGATCCTCATCCCAGCCGCTTCACACTCGGCTGCAAACCGCCCCAGTGCACATTGTAGGTCCTGGTTCAATGAAGCCAACAGGACAACATCATCTGCAAACAGCAGAGATGAAATCCTGTGGTCCCCAAGCTGGACCCCCTCCGGTCCCTGACTGCACCTAGAAATTCTGTCCATAAATACAATGAACAGAACCGGTGACAAAGTGCAGCCCTGGCTGAGTCCAACATGCACCGGGAACAGGTCTGACTTACTGCCGGCAATGCGAACACAGCTCCTGCTCCGGTCATACAGGGACCAGACAGCCCTCAGCAAAGGGCCCTGGACCCCATACTCCCAGAGCACCCCCCACAGGACACCATGAGGGACACGGTCGAATGCCTTCTCCAGATCCACAAAGCACATGTGGACTGGTTGGGCAAACTCCCATGAACCCTTGAGCACCCGATGGAGAGTGTAGAGCTGCTCCAGTGTTCCACGGCCAGGATGAAAACCACTCTGCTCCTCCCAGATCTGAGGTTCGACTATCAGCCAGATTCTCCTCTCCAGTACCCTGGCATAGACCTTAACAGGGAGGCTGAGAAGTGTGATTCCCCCTGTACACACCCTCTGGTCCCCCCTTTTTATACAGAGGGACCACCACCCCGGTTTGCCAGTCCAGAGGTATTGTCCCCGACTGCCACGAGATGTTGAAGAGGCGTGTCAGCCAAGACAGCCCCACAACATCAAGAGACTTAAGATACTCAGGACAGATCTCATCCAGCCCCGGAGCCTTGCCACCAAGGAGCTTGCCAACCACCTCCTATTCACCCGCCTATTCAAACCAACTTCTCAAAATGCCATTATAATAACTGGAAAGCAAACCAACTGCACTTAACAAAGAAGTCTGCCTTGATACAAGGGGAGGCTAGAAATATGCCATAACAGTAGTCTATATATACATTTGGACAGCTTTAACCCTTGGCTGACAGTCCACGACTTCAGGGTTACCTTATTGAATGTACTGCTGTCGCTGTCTGTAATACGAGCAGCACCACTACATTGCATTACACCTGGATCATGTTTCACACAAGCCTTAAAAGCTTGAGTCTAAAAAGTATAACTTATACAACAACTCAGCTAAACTCTGACAAGACTGAAGTCATAGTGTTTGGTCCACAGAAACAAAGTGACAGTGTCAGCAGTCACCTCCAGTCTCTCTCTCTAAAACCTTCAAACAGGCAAGAAATCTAGGGGTGATAATGGACTCAGACTTGAACTTTAACAGCCACATCAAATCAATATCATCTGCAGCCTTTTACCATTTACATCGCAAAAATCAAAGGTTTACTGTCTAAAGCAGACTTGGAGAAACTTATCCATGCGTTTGTCTCCAGTAGGTTAGACTACTGTAATGGTCTGCTCACTGGTCTCTCCAAACGAGCTGTGAGACGCTGCAGAACATCCAGAACGCTGCAGCTCGGGTCCTTACTCGAACTAGGAAGTACGAGCACATAAGTCCTGTGCTCAGGTCTCTGCACTGGCTTCCTGTGCCTCAGAGAATAGACTTTAAAGCAGCTCTGCTTGTGTACAAGTCTCTCCATGGCCGAGCACCAAAGTACATCTGTGACATGTTAGTGTCATATGAACCATCTCGCACTCTGAGGACCTCAGGGACCGACCTCCTGCTGGTGCCCAGAGTCAGGACTAAACAAGGGGAGTCAGCGTTTCAGGTTCATGCAGCTAAAACCTGGAACAGTCTTCCTGAACATGTGAGACAGGCCTCTTCTGTGACGCTGTTATATCCAGGCTCATTTCTGTTTGACTGTGCATATAACTGAAAGGTTTTCATTCCGCACTCTTCTCTCCAATTTATGTCTCTCTTTTTTAATTTTAATCTTCATGATTATTTATGTTTTGATTTGTTTTTATTATGATTTTAATGTATTTCTTATTCTGTAAAGCACTTTGAATTACTTTGTGCTATACAAATAAACTTGCCTTGCCTTGCCTTGCCTTATTTTAGCCACAGGTGAGGTCATTACACCATGCCAAGCTTAGCTTATTTTAAATACTGATGTTTTCAAAAGTGTCTGTCCACATGAAATCCACAATGAATGACCTGTCTAGAAACTGCTATTCCATATTTGTATCATTTGAATGATATTTGGTTTGAACAGGTCACACATTTTATCTCCTCTCGTTTAGATTACCATAATACACTCTGGCATTAGCCAACTTTCTCGCTTACAGTTGGTCCAAAGTTCTGCTGCACGACTGGAACCAAAAAAAAAAACATGAGGCTGGCTTCCAGTTTGTTTTAGGGTTGATTTCAAGATTTTTTAGTTCAGATCTCATCCAAATTTGCACACCCATATGCGCTCTCACGTCTGAGGGCCTAAGTTGAGACTTAAAACCAGAGGATACAAAATCTTTAATAATTATTGTGACGGTTGTGGAGCCACTGTGTAGATGTATTATTAATGTATTGCGTTGTTAAGTTTTCATAGGATGTGTCTCTGTCAACCTTTATAGCGATTTGGGTATGTTCCCATGTATGTGTGGTAGGCTATAGTTTGATAACAGCATTATATAAGCAGAATATGTGACCAAGGTATCAGACATTGTCCATAAACTTATCTCCAAATAAATTTATGAAGAGCACCACAGGAATTTTCTACAAATAAGGGAAAGAGGAACATCTTTTCACTGGGAAATAGAAGCTTATAGTAACAGAAAAGAATATATTTTAAAGCACCTGAGGAAAACTCAGGTAAACCATTCCTAACTGTGTACGGTGGCATAAAAATGGAACCAATGCATTTTTTTATTTATTTTTTTATTGAAAGGAAAATTGTCTCCATAAAAACAGTGTTTGAACATTTATTCTTTGTTCAAAAGGCAGTGAGTGTCATTATAAAACAGTTCTGTGGTTAATAGATTTATTGACATTTATGACCCCCTAAAGTCAACTACCTTTTTTGAAAGGTTTATAAAAGGCCCAAAGACAAGGATCAGGTAGGATTCAGTGTCATCCTTTAATCAGTGATATCTTCTTAGAATCAAGTCTTTGGGTTCAGGTGCACACACATGTTTGTCTAATAAACAGATTTGAGCATGAGGGTGGCAAAATAAGGAGTCAAGTTTGTTAAATGTTTGTTTTGTTTTTGAATCTGGTATGGTGGCAGGCTGACATTTTTTTTGCAAATTATTTTCATAGAAAGGTTTCACTTGGGTGAAATCTTTCTTTGGAGCAGGTAACTGAGTGGGTGTAGCCGTTAAACCTGTAGAAACCTCTAGTAGTATATAAGCAAACGTGGCTAGAGATAACTCATTTGAGACTAGGCTGAAAGAGCAGCAGAGGTCATGTGTCTGAAAACAGGTTATCGGTGCAAATGCCTGCTGGAGGGTGATCCTTGTGAAAAGTGCAGAATGATGGAGAAAGACAAGGAGGCAGAGGAGGCCCTTCTGCCCAACACTGTGGGGGTCTCAGAACAGGCAGAGAGCACCTGTGAACCGGAATTCTTTGACTCCTCTGCTGTGGTCGCACACAAAGAACGGAGTCATTACTGGGGCTGGATGGGGTCTGGAATTATCTGTGTGAATGTCCTGCTTTTGGGCTGTGCTTTGGTCAGTGGCAGTGCCGACAAGGACATCAAAATCAGCACGACTCACCTGCAGATTTATCTCATTGTACTCCTCATCCTCACCACCGCATGGATGATTTACTATTCCGTCTATACAGCCAAGCAGGAACATGCAATTATGTACCAGGACTCTCATGCAGGACCAATCTGGCTCAGAGGTAAATAAATTAAATACTTTAATATATCTACAGATGTAAAGATTTTTGTCTTAGCCACAAATGCTTTTTGTTGAAGGTGGTCTGATCTTTTTTGGCATCCTAAGTTTCATCATGAATATTTTCAAGATTGCGAACTACGTGGGGTACCTCCACTGTGATTCTGCAATTAAAGTCACTTTCCCTGTAGTCCAAATTGCGTTTATAACCACACAGGTAAAATGATGTAATATGCTGAGTAACCATTAAATGCATACAGCCAATATGTGCATGAAGTTGACATCGTGATGTTTGTTTCAGACTTACTTCATGTGGTTCCATGCCAAAGACTGTGTGCAGGTCCAGAAAAACGTATCACGGTAGGTCTTATCCTGTAATAAAAGCAAATATTGTGTTCATCATATTTTTTTCTCAATCCAGTTAATAAATGTTTCATGTGATGTAAACATTACAATAAGATTATGATTGCTATATTTGGTTTATGTTTGTTTGGGGTTTTTTTCAAATTTTTGTTTCAGTTGTGGAATAATGATTACGCTTTCCACAAACCTAGTCATGTGGATGGCATTAGTTACAGAGGAATCTCTTCATCAAACATCATTTCCTGACTATGCAGTCAACAAAACCAAATATAGTGGCCAAAGTTCTTACATTTCCAAAGGTATTCAATCAGAACACATACAATACAATACACATTTTGAAATGATTGTAACAACTTTCTTACTCTTTTTCAACAGCGAGCTACGGTAATGGAACGTGCACATGCAGCTACACATCTTGCAGTGTCTTTAAGTACTACTACCTATACCCTTTTAACATTGAGTACAGCCTCTTCGCTTCAGCTATGGCCTATATTATGTGGAAAAATGTTGGACGAGTAGCAGATGAGCATAGCCACCACCATTTCAAATTCCGTTTCAAAGAAGTTATTTTTGGCCCAATTGCAGGGGTACTGTTGATCGCTGCAGGCCTAGCCACATGTGATGCTGATGATTCAAAGAATGACCATGCACTAATGACCCACTATGTAATGAACATAGTAATAGTTACGTTGATGTCCCTTGCAACTGGTCTAGGTTGTGTCATTTTTAAACTGCACCATAAGGACCATGTATCAGAGAAGAACCCAACACGAAGTCTAGATGTTGGGCTGCTAGTTGGTGCATCACTAGGTCAGTTAATCATTAGTTACTTCAGCATTGTAGCAATGGTAGCCACAGGGGCAAGTGGTCACCTGAACAAACTCAATCTGGCTTGGGCAATAATTATGATTATCCAACTCAGCCTCCAAAACTTCTTTATAATCGAAGGACTGCACCGGGAGCCACACCTTGAGATCCATTCTGTTAGAATTTTCACAAACCCATATCTAAAAGAGAAAAACAGCGCAAGAGAAGAGAGCGCAAATGAATCAGCAGGGTCAGATTTGAACCGAAAGATGTCATTTGAAATTGTCCTGCATGAACACACCCCTGAGCACAAGCACAAAATGTCATGGAAGAGAAGAATTGTGAAGGAAGTCTGTGCCTTTTTGCTTCTGGGCAACATCATTGTAAGTACCATTTTACACATCTTACTATTAACATATTTCACAAACAGTATTCTTAAAAGTGTTTATTTTTTGCAGCTATGGATCATGCTTGCCTTTGGTGCGCGTCCCCACTTTAACCATGGCACTGAAGTCAGTTTCTACAATTTCAACATGTGGGCAGCTGTAGTTAATATTGGACTTCCTTTTGGCATCTTTTACAGAATGCATTCAGTTGCGAGTTTGTTTGAAGTGCTTCTACGTTCATAAAGCTGCAAAAGTGAAAGACATGTGCGTATGTGCATGTTCGGTCAATGAAATATATACCATAAAGCTATGTTGTAAAATATTGTATTATAGTTTGCTATTCTGTTTAGAAGTGTTTTCAGCATTTGATGTGATCTGTATATAATATATTTTTTCATGTACATCGTATTAAAAAAGAGCTGAACTTCAAATCACAGTGTCCCTTGATATTTTTGTTTATTATTTTTAAGTGTCCTTTTATGCTACTAAATATTACACATCCATAGCAACAGATGTCATGTTTGAAGATCATTGTGTAAGATAATAAACATATCATGAGGAACCCTTTTAAAAGTAGAACTCATCATGGTGAATTCTAACTAGTGGCTAATAAAAAAATCACAACAATGTGGCTTATTTGGTTATAGTAGATCTATTTGTTTGACAATATCATGAATTGTGTTATTGCAAAAGCATGTTCTGTTATAGACAAGAGCTATAACCACCGAGCGACTGCAACCCCACTATGGCCTGGTGGTTTGGTAAAGCAAAATCAGATCATTCAGTCAACTGGACTAAATTTAAACAGTTCCAGAAGGAAGATGCTTCATCAGTTCTGACCCAGTTCTTTTAGAAACTGGTTTACCTTTTTAAAAGGGAGGGAACTAGACTGAAGACCTTCGGATTAAAGAGGTAAAACATACTCACTCTAATAAATTGGTCCAGTTGAATAAATCCTGAAGCCTTATTTTCTATAACCCAGACATGCTACACAGGTCTCCAGAACAGTTGATAGTCAAGGTCAGTTAAATACAATCAATTCAATCAAGGCTTAGGCAAGGCACTTCACACACATTGCCTAGTATGAAAGTGGTGTGTGTGCGTGAGTGATGGTGGTGGTCGGAGGGACTGATGGCGCCGATTGGTATGGCAGCCGCGCTTCTGTCAGTCTGCCCCAGGGCAGCTGTGGCTACAATAGTAGCTTACCATCACCAGGTATAGAGTGAATGAATAATGCTGAATAATGCTCTGTAAAGCATCTTTGTGACAAAAAAAATGTCTGTGAAAAGCGCTATATAAATAAAGACTTACTTACTAAAGACTTACTATAACCTCCTGGGCACTGAGGGGTTACACAGAATCATGTATTAATTATTAATTAATTAATCATTGCATTTATATAGCACCATTCATGACGCCCAAAGCTCTTTACAATGCATTATTCATTCACTCCACACTTGTAAGCTAAAACTGTCGCCACAGCTGCCCTGAGGCAGACTTAGAAAAGGAAGGCTGCCAATCTCTGGCATTAGCCCGTTTGATCATCATACACACACACACTCCACTTTCTTACTAGGCAATGTGGGCAGCCTTACTTAGTTTCTGAGATCTGATGAGATCAGTCTTTGACAAAGAGGTCTGGCCACATAATATTGTCACTATAATAAGATAGACTGATGCTCTTTTTTTTGGCTTGGTCTGACTGTGTGTCCTGTCTTCTGGATACCGTTTTTCTTTAGCTCTATCATCTCTCTTTAAATTGAGTGGCTGGTCAGTACTAATGCTGTATTTGACCTATTTCATCTGTTTTCACCCTGTAGGCCGTGGCAGTCATGGGCCTGTGTTATTTTTATTTATTTTTTTCAGACCAAGAGTTTGTCTTCATACCTGAGAGTTTCGACTAGCGGTCTTCCTCAGAGTGGTCAAGTGATGTTCCTGTGATGTATCTGGTCAGCTGATTTATACAGGTTTTGGTGCTGTCATTCTACCAGAGGATCCAGGATGACAGCGCCATCTGAAGTGACTTCAGGACTGTACCCCAGGTATGTGAAAGCAATAAAGCCCCCTCGTTCCAGTTTATAGTCCCATGGGTTCATTTCCATATTTTGATTGCCTCTTTAATCCAGTGACGATGTTTGTTGTCCTCTGTCTCAATGATGTTTGCTCCAGTCCATAATGTGGTTCTCTCTTTTATAGTGGTCAGAAATGGCTGATTTGAGTTGCTCCTGTTCTGCTTTGTGTTTTGTTGCTCGTGTGCATGCCTTCCCTGCTTTAAAACTGTTAGGTAGGTATGAAAACAAACTCTTGGTCGGAAACAATAAGATAATAGCATAAATTATCGGAAGACCAAATGAACCTCATTGGGCAGTCATGGTGTTAAAGTGGGTCGATCTGTATGGCTACCTGAGGTGTAAAGCTGGTGGGAGATCGGACCTGAAAAATATTGCTAAAGGCTACCTGGGAGCTCAGCTCTTTAAACAGGTATGTAGAGTAATGTAATTGTTGTTTAGTGTGGTGTGACATGTAATCAACATATTGTTTTATCTAAAGGCAACACATGAACCTTAAGATGAAATTTGGTACAGTCAGATTGTATTCTTTGCCATGGGCTCTGTAAACTGAATATATTGCTGGCTTTTGGGGGATTTAAGGAGGCTACTTGGTAGAAGTGAGATGTAATTGCTCTACACAAACTGTGCTCTTTGCATGAGTGTTTTATTTTAGGACCCCATCTGTTAATCGTAAATATGCCAAACCAAAAACAACTCAATACTCGAGTTTATTTGCATATTTTTAGAACTTAGTTGTTTAGTTTAGTTTGTGCAATGTTGTTGATAAAAGTTTAAACGTATAATATAATATTTACGTTAAGCATTATTATAATAATACAAATATTGAAAACACTGTTACTGATTGATGTTTTCAGCCTTGAGTCCACTGATCACATGCAGTAAGAGCAGTACAACATCTTTCCACTAAGTGGTAGCAACACACTATCCATCAGACAATAACAAGATGCAACTGTATTTTATTTCCTGCTCAATTCAGCAGCAACATCAAGATTATTCTATAACAAGAAATGAAGCCATGAAAATCTAAAATTGGTAAATATGGATGGTCACATAAATATACTCACACTTTAGTGTTTAGCTTTTTTCCTCACTCCATATCACTTCCTTGATCTAGTCAAAAATATTCTCAGACCCACACACGCACACACAGATAGTGGAAGTTACAGCTTCTTTACTCCCAGAAGTCAAAATGGGTGATCATACAAATGTGATTGACCATGACATAACACACTCCAATAAAGTAAGCTATGCTCAAAACCATTTTTTTCAAAACCAATGTGTATTGTGCTGCATATTACAAATTTATGGTTGGGTTTAAATGTTGCACAGTCATTTCATTATTAATTCATTTAAATTTGAGTATGTTGTATTCAGCAAATAACATTACTTATAAATGGACCAATAGAAATTCCATATTGATAAATGGACTGCCTTGGCTGTCCCCGGGCAGCGCTTCATTCAGGATGATCAGGAACATGGTGAAGCTGAGCACAAAGGTGATTTTGAGTTGCGTTCACCGCCTCCTAGTGGCGATGCAACGCTTACTACATCAGCCATTCTGCCCAGCAAAGGCAGAACACCGTAACATCATGTTTGGTCAAAAATGAGTTAATGTCATTTTGGGGGTATTTGAGGCCTCCTTTATAATGTGAATAAATATCGTAAAAAATACTGATCTTAAAATTGACCTTTGACCATTATTTGGCATTTACTATACAGTACGCTGCCTTTGTATCATGTGCCATAAATAAGGAGCCACTTGCGGCTATATTTGGATTTATATATGGAGTTGGGCCCAACCGATTTATATGTTAGACTGTATATTATGTCGATTTAATCGAATTTACAGACAGATATGTCCTCAGACTCGGACTGGTAATCTGTATTACCGGGCAAATGCCCGGTGGGCCGGTTCACTTCAGACCACATCTGAGGTGCAATTACTTTTTTGGACATTTTAGACCTGGGCTTTGATAATCCCATGTTTGACAAGCCTACAGTGCTACCTGAACTGCCCAGTCTGTACGATCCAGAAATTAACATGTCAATCTCAATGGAGAAATCCCAGGTGCACTTTGTTAATCCAGTATATGAGAAGGAAACTGACTTCAGTGCATGAAGTTTTAAATTATCGGATATAATTTAAACAATATAAAATCATGTGAAAATGCCAATGTATACATATAAGTGCAATGAAGAATTTAAAGTTTAAACTTTTTTTTTCTTAGTCTCTCAACAAGTATGCTACATAAAATTCTTCAAGTACTCTATAATACCCACTAGATGGAGATATATTCGGCAATTCCTAGTACCAAGACCACGATAGAAATTTTATTTTTGAAAAATGTATCTAATTGAAATACAGCACAATTTAGAGTATAATTTGTTGTAAGAATTTGTATATACAGTAAAAAATGAATACCAATAATTGAAAAGTACATGATGCATTTTTTTTTTGGCTTGCATCTGTAAACAAACCTGTATCATTTTTATCTTCAATTAAAATGTTTTGTTAGATTCATAAAGTCGCACTTTGTTGTCTTTTTTTGATAGCCACACAACAACATATAAAGGTTCTAAAATATCTGCCTCAAAGGTGTGCAGCAATACAAAATGATCATTTACTTTATAAAAAGACAGTTGGCCTTCATGAAAATCAATGAATAAACCAACTGTAGTTATATCTGTGACCTCTAGGGGCGTCTCTACACCTGCGTGCCATACAGAAAAGCCTTTACTGTTTCTCCCAATGCACCAGGAATATTCATTCTGGCAGATACAGCTGTTTTTTTGCTCTCCTTTACGACCTATGATTTTATATGTAACTCCAATGTGAGCGCCCTCTCCACTCAGATCTGCTTCAATGTAGTGTCTACCCAGATACAGACTGTCTGAAGTCAAGGCCTGTCTCCAGTAGTCAAAGCGACTGGCAGTGTCCGCATAACTATGCTGCCATGGACTGGTGTTGGTCAGCTTCCTGTGGTCCTCCGTCACACGCAGGAAGTTATGGACGGTGTCTGGATCAAATGTCAGGCTCTTTTGGTCTAAGGAGAAAACAGTTATACATGTCATATGATGGGTCAAAGTGTAGAGCACAAAGTAAATTTATATTTTTCATATTTACATCTGATGAAGTCCTCTCTAGTCACAGGCAGAGGAAGAGGTGAAGGTTCAGCCTTGGGCTTGGTTTTATAGCCTAATGAATCAATAAAATATTGATCAATAAAATATTACCATTCAGTGCACTTAAAGGGCATATATTACGTAAAATTGACTCTTGTTTGCTTTTTGCCATTTGGTTACCTCATCAAAAATGTTTGAATAATCCTTTATTATTAGTCTGTCTACATCTCCAAAGTTCAAAATACTCTGTTCCACTTTGTGATGTCATGAAGAATTAGTTTTCAAGTTAACAGCTACCTTCTACCTTTTGTTAAATAGAGATTGGGGATTCTAGGGCTGAAATTATCCAAATGATTCTACTGAAGGTGTATGAAGTTAAACAACACAGTGGGGCACTGCCTGTATTATCCTATGACATCACCAGGTGAAACAGAGTGGTTCCCATTTGAAAAAGAACTCAGCCTAAATATGGAGGATTTGTGAGTTAAACATCACATATGTGAATGAAACAAAACAAAACTCTAGGTCTGTTCATTTTTTTTTTTTTTTTTTTTTTTTTTTGAAAAGTACTAGTGAAAGTACTGTGACTTTAATGCATCAGGTTTTATTGATACCTTTTGGATAATTTTGGTATTTTTATAACAGTTCTATAATGTACAATAATTAACATTTGTGTATTTCATATTAGGTTTGCGCATGTTGTTAAAACATATTTGATTCTTAAAACTAGTGATAAATCGGAATATCATGTGCAATTTTTGGTTCTATGTATTGCAAATTCATGATATTTGTATAATTGTGTGTTTTAGTGAATCATGAGGGACCCTGTGATTCCCAGCCCCAATTATTATGACAGTTCTAATAAAATGTGAATGACTATTATATTAGACCCAGAGAGTATTTGGGAGTACAAGTCCACTCACCACTTTTGAACACCTCGTCCATGCTCTCCTTGTAACTTGAGAGAAGCAGATCACACAGTTGTTGGGTGGTGTCTGTTACGGTTTGCACATAAGAGGAGAGATGCTCCATATTTTTATTATGGACAAAAGGCAGAGACACATCTGTTGACATTTTCTTCCACTCGGAGTACTTCTGCAAAAAAAAAAGTAACAACATGTTATGGGTCAAAACAAGACCTCCTACGTATATTATGGTGTTCAACAATGGATTTTCCCAAATCTTCACTGTGTTCTTGGAAGTTATTAAAATTCATGTTTACTGCAAATAGAAAGGTTAAAGCAAATCCCTGGACAGAACAACATCACATGCTAATCCTGTTCTTTTCCATTGCATGACATATTATCAATTATTTCTGTGTTTTTTATTGATACAAATTATCTTAAAACATGGACTGTGTGTGTGTAGTCGCCTCTACTCAGATCTGATCTGTAATTTGACCTGGTAGCATTACCAGCTTGTCTCCATGGAGATAGTTAAGTTTAATGTCATAAAATCTCCATGGAGTCATGCAGGTGGACCTAGTGCACCTTATCATCATCAAAATTTTAGTTTGTGTTTTTATCATAGACTGTATATTGTTTATTTACACAAATGTAGACCCTATGCATTATTTTTATACTTCAACTTTTTTTATATAGATTTTTGTCATACCTGTAGAAATTCCACGTTAGACTTGGCCCTGAGCAGCTTGTTTGTGTGAGAATGGAGTTTGGTGAGCTCCTCTCTCCTCTGCTCCAGATGGGCCTGTATACTGTCAGACTGTTGGAGGGCCTGCCTCTGTTCTCTGTCCAGCACCTCCATGACCGTCCTTTTGGCCTCTTCCACAGCATTCTGCAGCCTGGAGAACTGAAGCTCAATCATTGCGCTGACGTCTTGCACTAATGTCTGAAAAAAGTGGAATGAAATGACTCAAACAAGAATGAATCCAGGATAAGCGTATAATTCCTGACTGTGTATGCAGCAACACTTTATTATCACAGTAAATAAGCAGCAATTGACTATGACAAATAATGGACAAGTTATGGTGGCATCTTAAAAACCATGGCACACTTTGTTCTTAGTCTGACTTTGTAATGTCAATGTCAATGTCAGTTGTATCTCTATTGCACATTTACAAAAATAGCAGCTACTTGAAGTGTTTCACATACACAATAAATGGTTAAAAAAACATATCAAAACAGTATAGAACGTACATTGGGATAAGTACTACTAAAATATTGTAGTACTTCAAATGCATAGTGTAAAAGTTAAAGTAAAATGCCATTGCATTAAAATCCAAAGCAAAGAAATGGGGGCGGCTACAGCAAAGGCCCTATAAATTGGCGTTCTCAGTCGAAATCTGGGCACAAAAAAGCTGGTTTTCTACCCTCTATGATCTGACTGGGGCATAATGTCATAAAAACTCAGTCAGGTATTCAGGGGCTAAGCCATTTAAACATTTAAAAATAAAACATCAGAATCTTAAAATTAAACCTAAATGTGACGGGGAACCAATGGAGTGACACCAGCACAGGAGGGTTGTGCTCAGTGTGAAACAGACAACACAGTTCTGATACAGATGATAGATTTTTTTTTTTTACCCAGGACATTTCTACCAAAAAGAATTTTTGAAAATATTTTTTAAAAAATGCAAGTAAAGGGGTTGGCTTGAAGTTAATTTTTCACCTGTGTAAGCCAAAAATTCATACCTTTACTGTGTCATTGTTGCCTTGTAGCTTTCCAATAGCTCTTTCAGCTTCAGACACACACTGGCTTATTTTTGCTTGCTTTTCCTGCAACTCAATCTGTAAGAATTCATGTATTTACAAAATCCACTGCATAATATAAACATTTGTGCCATTTATAACCCAGCTGTAAATATGAACCCCCATTACCTCAATCTTTGCGCGTGCTTCCTCAGCAGATGCAGTCATGTGACCCTCGTGCACCTCTGTCTCACAGTTGGAGCAGATATAGAAGCCATGGTCCAGGCATACTCGGTCCAGAGGCAGATGGTGGACTTCACAGGTGGGGCAGTCGATGTCGTGGAGGGGTTCGACCAGCTGGTGGTTTTGGAATTTCACATTTTCCAGATGAGGTCTTAAATGGGACTCACAGTAAGACACTAAGCAGGTCAGGCAGGATTTGAGGGCCCTGCTTGGACTGTCAATGCAGGAATCACACATTACATCTCCGGTAAACTGCTGCTTTACTGTCATCCCTTCTTCAGTTGCATTCTGATCCCCTTGGGTGATGTCGTTGATAGTCGCCATGGTGAAAGAAGTAATCTTTTGTTGTGTTTTCTCCTTCTTTCTTTTTAAATCCTTTAAAAATCTCCTCTTTTCAGCAGATCTGAGCTACACTGTTACATCTGCAGCTCCACACATCTTGAATGAATAAAGGGAGAAAAATGCAAACCACGCCTAAAGTATTTTGTTACCATCCAGTGTATTCACTTTCCAGCCCTCCCTGTTCTATTCAGCAACACAGGGTTCAGGAGACACAGTAGATCCGGACGATGAGAAGAGGAAGTGACAAGTGCATTATGGGAAGGGAGTGACCATCCTCTCCTCTGGTCCACAAAGGTGAAAAGTCAGATGAATTAATCAGTCTTATCATAACAAGTAAATGTGACTCTTTGCAGAATGTACATCACAATTACTTGTTATCGCAATTGTAAAACGAATTGCATAAAAAAGACACGACATAACATTTAATTGACAGTATACAAAGGTTTTATAAAAGAGAGAAAAAGAAAAAAGAAAAAAAATTAAACAAAGCAAGAAAATGTTGTACAAGTTAACAGGATTAGAAGTATTTTGCTACTGAGGGACACTTGAGGGAGGTTCAGAGAGTTTCCCGTGAACAACAATGTCATGTCAGAGGCATGGCAGACACAGATAACATACTTCCGGAGTCCACTCACACATAGCCACACTGACCGCTGTAAAGTGTGCAGCTTATTATCATCAGCTGAATCAGGTAGTTTCCAGAATTGCCAAATAAGGAAATAACTTTGACCTGCATTGAGTCATAATCATTAATAAATGAGCAAATAAAAAAAGTGTCAGGGGACTACACAACAACAGTTTACGATCTGTGATGTGTGACTGCTTAGTTACATGTTTGCAAAATGAGTAACATGCAAAATAAACATAAGCATAGTAGTCAGTGAAAAATATGTATATATTTTGTCTTGTCTATTACAAAAAATGGTTGAACTTAAGTATTAAGTAATACCAAGTAGAACCAATAATTCCACTGTT
Organism: Boleophthalmus pectinirostris; assembly: GCF_026225935.1. Taxonomy (NCBI): domain Eukaryota; kingdom Metazoa; phylum Chordata; class Actinopteri; order Gobiiformes; family Gobiidae; genus Boleophthalmus; species Boleophthalmus pectinirostris. The sequence goes on along the minus strand of NW_026571115.1, from coordinate 18,347,123 downwards.
TATATCCTGCATGGTGCCAGTAAATCTAGGGGGAAATGTCTTCACTGAGCAGGTAAACATTAGATAACTGAAATGCATATTTGAGCTTATTTATCTCCTTCAGTATTAAAGTTTAACGAGGGTTTACAGCAAATACAGTGAGTCACTATAAGGAGCAAAACAGGATGTGTTTTCTAGAAATTCTAGAATGAACAGAAATGTTTTACCATCTGTCATAATGAGAGTGAGTGATATGTGCTCTAATTGTACCATTAACTGCACATGTTTATGTTTTGTGTGTTTGAGATCCAAAATTTACCATCACTTTTTTTCATATTAAACTAAACTAAGAAAAAGTTGTCTTGCAATGCAATAATATCATTAAATGGAAATATTAGATATGGAAAGATTCCAACTGGGGATTAAAACTGAGGCAAGAATATGATGAAACAAAATAATTTATTTTGTGCATTTTCACAGTAAAATGTTAAATTGTGCATTTGCAAACATACTACATTTTGTTATTTAAGGCGGTAAATAAACAGTCTAAAAAACACTGGGTTCAAGCTCTGACACTTTATCTCATAATTTGGTGTTATGTGCAGAAGTTTTAATGTTACATTTATCAGACAAATAATGGCTTAATGTAAACATGCACATAATAATGATACTGTGAGAAGTACTAAAGACATTACAAAACAAATCTATACAGAAAATGATCTGGCACTATCAATGCAGGCACATGGTATGGCCAGATTGACCCCACAGGGGCGACATATTAGTGGGATGTAGGGCCCACAATAACCTCTCTGTTAACCGTGCTCCATGGCGTACAGGAACAAAGGATGGCACTGCGGTTGGGGACCTCTCATTCAGTTTGTTTGGCCATGCAGCACAGGAAACCCCTATAGAATTTCTCCATGGGCTGCACCACCACAGAATGGTAGAACCCCATATACTCTGATTGAAAATAAATACTGTCTTTATTTTTCTGTTGTCTTTGTCAGGTGCCTTTGTGCATTGTTACACTGAATTATCAAAAGTCCTTGTCATTTCTATCATTATTTGAGACATTCACTTAATTCTCCACTGACCTTTAAACTGGATGAGCTCACGACCAACAGCTAATTGTATTATCTGCAGGGCAACAGATATTACGACTCATAAAGCCATGGTCGCTCCTCTCTGAATGCATCTTGTCAGTAACAGGGTTACTATGTCACATTGGACTGTCAGTACTTACAGTTCAGTGTCCTCAATAGCGTCTGGATCTTCTATGGTTTCTAGACGTCTTTTACAGGCGTCCAGTATCTTCTTGCGAGGCCCTAGGGGTATGTGAATACTTTTAAGGTCATTATCTGAGCACAGCAGCAGTGCTTCCAGGTCAATCTTCTCCCGTTTGAAGATGGAGAAGAACTCGCTCATGCTCTGAGTGGCCAAAAACACCTCCAAAGGACTGGAGTCTGGTTCATCATCATCGTCCAGTCCTAATTCCACCTCGTCCCAGGGAAGCTCCTCTATATTCCTCTCCTGAAGGCTCCGGGCACTTCCTATGCTGTCTTCATCCATACTGGTATAAGGCTGGAGTCTACTACGCAACCGAACAGTATTACTAGACTGTGCCACGCTAATATCATCCCTCCGTCCAAGGTCAAACATGCCCCCACTCACATAGTTTCTTCTGAAGACCATGGTCCCCAGCCCTGGCCTGTTAAAAAGAGAATCATGCCCTGAATCAGTGCTTATCTCAGAATAGTCTACATCCGGTCCATGGAGGTCTGGCTCACTCATGGCACGTGAGATAGCATCGTCATTGTCTCTGGGGAACATGTCACGAACATTACGGCGCCCACGGTCTTTGGGGTTCACGTAGGTCCCCTGTTTGACAAACATCACGTCGTTGCCCAGCTGAAGTCCAGACAGTGAGCGTACACTCTTCCGTCCATCCTCATAAATTTTAAAGGTACCATCTCCCTGTTTCCTCTTCTCCAGCTTTTTCTGGATCTTTGTCTTGCCTCGATTAGTGGCATGGAGAGTAGCCTAGCAGGAAGCACATGTACAAGGTAACATGATGAGGAAGATAGATCAGTACAAAGACTGGTTTCCACAAACATTGACATTCCACATCATAAAATATATAACACAATAGACAATTAACAAAGAAGCATCTACTGAAAAAAAATTGTAAGATGACTTCAAAAAGCTTCTTCAAAAAGACTTACTTGAGAATATGGCACACTGACAGTTCCTGGGTTGAAGTTTCGTAGTTTGTGGCTGACAGAGCTGCCTGTATAACTGGAGAAACTCATGGCATCTGAAGCAGATGCCTCCGAAGATTCCTTGTGAAACTTCTTCTCCATTCTCTTCTGGTGCTTCTTCTGCATCTTCATACACTCCTTGATCCTTCGCTCAGCCTCACGGAAGGCCCGATCCTTCAGCTTACTGACCAGTTTAGGATTGAGGCCTGTCTGTTTGGCTGCTATAGAATCCAGGTATCTGACACAGTCCATGTGGTTCTTTGTGGCGGCCATGTCCAGCGGTGTGTGGTAATCATTGTCCAGGCACCAGATGTTGGCACCAAAAGACACCAGGAAGAACAAACAGTTTAGATGACCATTGGCTGCTGCGAGGTGGAGCGGTGTGTTCCCCCATATGTCACACTTGTCTGGGTTTCCTCTGTGAAGAAATTGAAAAAAACATTAAGGTCTACAAAGATAAACTATGTAACTTTTCTGCCAACCTGCATGTCTCAGTGGAGATGTTATTACTCTGCCTGGAATGTTCGACAGTATGGCATTAAATTTACATCTTCATGGAACTAAGCACGTGATGCCACCAGGCAAAGTTATAGATCAAGTCCATGAAGAGACAACACCACTAGGTCCAGATGGATCATTTTAATGCCATATTAAGGAACGTTCCATGTACAGCAGTAACATGGAAACAAGCACATGAAAACCTTCAATAAAATGGCCACTCATTCTACCCCGAGTTTATCTACAATAGTTTTTAAAACACACAAAACATTACAGATATATGTTAATAACTTTATTTTAGGTAACTGGGTCAAATAATCATGTTTTCAATGATGAATATGAATATTTCTTTCTGTAATTGGGCACTGGCAAGTCATAATGTAATAACAGAAATATACAAGTAGGCCTATTCAAACCAACTTCTCAAAATGCCATTATAATAACTGGAAAGCAAACCAACTGCACTTAACAAAGAAGTCTGCCTTGATACAAGGAGAGGCTAGGCACACACCATAACAATAGTCTATAAATACATTTGGACAGCTTTAACCCTTGGCTGACAGTCCACGACCTCAGGGTTACCTTATTGAATGTACTGCTGTCGCTGTCTGTAATACGAGCAGCACCACTACATTGCATTACACCTGGATCATGTTTCACACAAGCCTTAAAAGCTTGAGTCTAAAAAGTATAACTTATATTAGCCACAGGTGAGGTCATTACACCATGCCAAACTTAGCTTATTTTAAATACTGATGTTTTCAAAAGTGTCTCTCCACATGAAATCCCCAATGAATGACCTGTCTAGAAACAGCTATTCCATATGTCTATCATTTAAATGATCTTTGATGATATTTGGTGCTAAATAGTTTTTTGATTGTTTACAGCTCTGCCTCTTGTCCATGCCCTCCAGTGTGACCGTGTACAAAGTCTTTAATATTTCATGTGACGGTCGTGAAGCCACTGTGCAAATGTATTATTGATGTATTGCGTTGTTAAGTTTTCACAGGATATGTGTCTCTGTCAGCCTCCATAGCGATTTGTATAAGTTCCCTCTGATTTTGATGTGAGAGAAAAGTAGGCTATAGTTTGGTAACAGCATTATGTAAGCAGAAGATGTGCTCAAGGTATCAATCATTGTCCATAAACGTATCTCTAAATAAAGGAATATCATCAGATGATGACAAGGCAAACACTAAAGTTATCACATCTTCTATTTATGAAATGACATATTTCTATATGACTATAACAGTTCAGTTACAAGACAGCTTTATTATGCTTTTCACATACAAATCCAGACCACAGAAGCTCAAGATTATCCGTTATCACAAGAGACTGTTTACATTTCCAATGTGGGTTTGACAGAAATGTACAGCACCACAAAGTGTCACATCACCAATTAACTACTGTTACAGAACAATTTCACTTCTGCATGCCAATCAAGAGTTAATATTTGCCCTGTCTGCAAAGAAGCTTGTGTGTGTGTGTGTGTTTCTTTTGGAATATCACACTTTGATTTCATTCTTTTATTGGTGACAAATGAAAGTGAAATTACTTCAATCTCATGACTAGAATCCTTGAACTTTCTGATTTGCATTATGGGAAAGAGCATCAAATTGAAATTAGGAACCTATTTGTGCTTTGTCGCCAGTTAAGTGTCACACATTGAGACCATTTCTCTGTTAGCCCATGAAACAGGTCAGCCAGAATAAATGGGGAATTCACTGAGAAGAGCAATTGCATGCACTTGTGCATGGAAAATAAAGCATACCATACCCATAAAGCATTCAGGAGCACGTTTTGTATAGACCAAGTGTTTAATTAAGATGTTCTAGAGAGACATTCTTAAGAATTTTGCATGCAATAGCCTACGTGACCAATCCAACTAATGGCGATTAAAAAACTATACAGCCTACTGTATGCACTGTATTAAGATATGCTTAGACTTAGCCTCCTGTATAGTATAAAAACGTGAAGACCATCTTCACGTGCTACCGAAGTATTTGGGATTCAGACAGAGCCAAAATAATATAAAACACTGTAAAAATAAGGGTAAGACACAGAGTGTTTTGAACGAATGGATAGAGGTTGATTTGCTTGCGGGCACAGGCGCTTTTTTGGATGATCTGTAACCCAAAATAAAGCGTAGAGAGATAGGTTTATAAGACTAGTAAATCAGGTGATTACATAAATTGCATGAGGCTTTGACAAGTATAAAGACAGTAACTGTCACATTTTAATAGGCTCGGTCAGGTAAAGTTTGCATTTTACGCAGATAAGGGAATATACCCACCCCCTCGCCACAATCAGTCGCAGGGCCTCCAGGTTCCCATAATAAGCAGCCCATAGTGTTGGTGTCATGCCATCTTCATCCGGAGCGTTGAGGTCCTTCCTTGTGGCTTCTTTAAGCAGGTCCAGGTAGCCATCCCGGGCCGCCTTATGGTACCTGTCATTCATAGTGCAAAGTTAATCCGCCCTTCTTGACTCCATTGTGCTCTCTAAGCGATAACCACAGCATCCTCCACAATAAAAGTCTAGTGAGGAAAAAGCGCAATAGTGTAAGCGGGCACCGTTTGAGTGTTTGTCCCGCTGGAGCTCGTGCTGTCCCGTGCACTTCGCCGCAAAAGCGTCGTTGGAGGGAGAGCGCGGTTTCCAAGGAGATGACGCTGCGTGCAGTGCTCCCAGCAGAGGAGTTGCATACATTAGGTAGGGCCATGCATAGTGCAAATCTACGGATATCGCGCACTAAAATCTACTGTACATTCTATAGGCGACGATGTATTGTTCCCCAAAGTCCATGATCATTAAGGATGAAAGATACTCCCCTGGTGGCAAATGAAAAAGGCTAGCCCAGTTTAGCTATTATTTCATGGGGTCTCTAATTATGTGACTTGTCATAATAGGCAGACATCGGATACCTGCGCAGTGTCCTCACTAGCTTGTGCACTTTTGACGAGCTGTCTGCCCCAATTCACATGCTTTACCAGGGACAGCTTCCGTGTACTCTAGCGACATGTCTCACGGTGCCGGAGGCCGTCATGTTGGTGCTGAAATATGCAACAACTGACCAGGACAGTCAGGTCAAGCATGCGCCAGCAAATATCAGGGCCAAAAGGCTATGGCCTGTGCGTTTCATGCAAACCCAGAGTACATTTCCATGGTGGAGGTCAACACTTTTCAGACAAAAAAGTCATTGTGCAAAGTCACATAAATTGTTTCAAACCTCCAAACAAGAAAGGTGTTTGTTATTTTTGTTTCATGTTCTTGTACATCATTGTTTGAAAGACAAGAGCCATTGTCCTCTCTGAGTATTTGCTACAGTGTTTTGATAAAGGTGCACACAAAGAAGAATGTAGGCTATTACATGTTGAAGTCAATGGTGTTAAATCCGGCGAAATTTAAAAATAAGACCTTTGCATACGAAACATGCAGCAGCAGAGAATCAGACTGTGGCATGCTGCCTCATTGAAACCTACATAACAATGGGCTGCCGTGGCTTGGTCTTTTAACACCACAGGAATTTTCCACAAATAAGCAAAAAGGAACATGTTTTTACTGGGAAATAGCAGCTTATAGAAAAAAAAAAAAAAAAAAAAATATATATATATATATATATATATATATATATATATATATATATATATATATATATATATATATATATATATATATATATATATATATTTATTTATTTATTTATTTATTTTATTTTTTTAAGTTCTTGAGGCAAATTCAGGCAAACCTTTGTTTGCTAATTGTGTATGGTGGCATAAAAATGGGCTACTTAGGAAGAGGAACCAATGCATTTTTTATTTATTTTTTTATTGGAAAGAAAATAGTGTCCATAGAAACAGTGTTTGAACATTTATTCTGTGTTCAAAAGGCAGTGGGTGTCATTATGAAACAGTTCTGTGGTTAACTGATTTATTGACATTTATGACCCTCTAAAGTCAACTACCTTTTTTGAAAGGTTTATAAAAGGCACACAGACGAGGATACCCCCAGGACTAAATTGCATCAGGTAGGATTCAACATCATCCTTTAATCAATGATTTTTCTTAGAATCTTTTTGTCAGGTTTTTGGGTTCAGGCGCACACACATATGTGTCTAATAAACAGGTTTGAGCATGTGGGTGGCAAAATAAAGATTTGATATGTCAAGTTTGTTAAGTGTTTGTTTGTTTTGTTTTTAAATCTGGTATGGTGGCAGGCTGACATTTATGCTGATTATCTTCAAGGTTTCACTTGGGCGGGATCTTTCTTCGGAGCAGGTAACTGAGTGGGTGTAGCCGTTAAACCTGTAGAAACCTCTAGTAGTATATAAGCAAATGTGGCTAGAGATAACTCATTTGAGACTAGGCTGAAAGAGCAGCAGAGGTCATGTGTCTGAAAACAGGTTATCAGTGCAAATGCCTGCTGGAGGGTGATCCTTGTGAACCGTGCAGGATGACGAAGAAAGACAAGGAGGCAGAGGGGGCCCACCTGCCCGACACTGTGGGGGTCCCAGAACAGGCAGAGAGCACCTGTGAACCGGAATTCTCCCACTCCTCTGCTGTGGTCGCACACAAAGAACGGAGTCATTACTGGGGCTGGATGGGGTCTGGAATTATCTGTGTGAATGTCCTGCTTTTGGGCTGTGCTTTGGTCAGTGGCAGTGCCGACAAGGACATCAAAATCAGCACGACTCACCTGCAGATTTATCTCATTGTACTCCTCATCCTCACCACCGCATGGATGATTTACTATTCCGTCTATACAGCCAAGCAGGAACATGCAATTGTGTACCAGGACTCTCATGCAGGACCAATCTGGCTCAGAGGTAAATAAATTAAATACTTAAATATATCTACAGATGTATAGATTTTTTGTCTTAGCCACAAATGTTTTTTGTTGTAGGTGGTCTGGTCTGTTTTGGCATCCTAAGTTTCATCATGAATATTTTCAAGATTGCGAGCTACGTGGGGTACCTCCACTGTGATTCTGCAGTTAAAGTCGCCTTCCCTGTAGTTCAAATTGCATTTATAACCACACAGGTAAAATGATGTAATAGGTTAAGTAACCATTAAATGCATACAGCCACTATGTCCGTGAAGTTGACATCATGATGTTTGTTTCAGACTTACTTCATGTGGTTCCATGCCAAAGACTGTGTGCAGGTCCAGAAAAACGTATCACGGTAGGTCTTATCCTGTAATAAAAGCAAATATTGTGTTCATAATAGTTTATCATCTTTTTTTTTCTCATTTTTGTTTCAGTTGTGGAATAATGATTACGCTTTCCACAAACCTAGTCATGTGGATGGCATTAGTTACAGAGGAATCTCTTCATCAAACATCATTTCCTGACTATGCAGTCAACAAAACCAAATATAGCGGCCGAAGTTCTTACATTTCCAAAGGTATTCAATCAGAACACATACAATACAATACACATTTTGAAATGATTATAAAAAACTGTTATCTTTCTCTTCTGCAACAGCGAGCTACGGTGATGACACATGCACATGCAGCCACACATCTTGCAGTGTCTTTAAGGAGGCATACTACTACTTATACCCCTTTAACATTGAGTACAGCCTCTTCGCTTCAGCTATGGCCTATATTATGTGGAAAAATGTTGCACGAGTAGCAGATGAGCATAGCCACCACCATTTCAAATTCCATTTCAAAGAAGTTATTTTTGGCCCAGTTGCAGGGGTACTGATAGTTGTCGCAGGCATAGCCACATTTATTATATATGAGATGGAAATGAAAATTGACAGTTATGATGATGATGATTCAAAGAATGACCATGCACTAATGATTCACTTTGTAATGAACATTGTGATAGTTACACTGATGTCCCTCGCAAGTGGTCTAGGTTGTGGCATTTTTAAACTGCACCATAAGGACCATGTATCAGAGAAGAACCCAACACGAAGTCTAGATGTTGGGCTGCTAGTTGGTGCATCACTAGGTCAATTCATCATTAGTTACTTCAGCATTGTAGCAATGGTAGCCACAGGGGCAAGTGGTCACCTGAACAAACTCAATCTGGCTTGGGCGATAATTATGATTATCCAACTCAGCCTCCAAAACTTCTTTATAATCGAAGGACTGCACCGGGAGCCACACCATGAGATCCATCCTGTTAGAATCGTCACAAACCCATATCTAAAAGAGAAAGAGGAATCCGTAGGATCAGAATTGGACCAAAGGATGCCTTCTGAAATTGTCCTGCATGAACACGCCCCTGAGCACAAGCACAAAATGTCATGGAAGAGAAGAATTGTGAAGGAAGTCTGTGCCTTTTTGCTTCTGGGCAACATCATTGTAAGTACCATTTTACACATCTTACTATTAACATATTTCACAAACAGTATTCTTAAAAGTGTTTATTTTTTGCAGCTATGGATCATGCCTGCCTTTGGTGCTCGTCCTCAGTTTGACCATGACACGGAAGTGAATTTCTACAATTTCAGCATGTGGGCAGCCATAGTTAATATTGGACTTCCTTTTGGCATCTTTTACAGAATGCATTCAGTTGCGAGTTTGTTTGAAGTGCTTCTGTGTTCATAAAGGTGCAAAAGTATAGGATATGTGTGTGCGTATGTGCATGTTCGGTCAATGAAATATATACTATTAAGCTATTTTGTAAAATATTGTATTATAGTTTCTATTTAGAAGTGTTTTCAGCATTTGATGTGATCTGTATATCATATATCTGTTCATGTATATTGTATTTAAAATGAACTGAACTTGAAATCACAGTGTCCTTTGATATTTTTCTTAATTATTTTTAAGTATCCTTTTATGCTACTAAATATTACACATCCCTAGCAGTAGATGCCATGTTTGAAGATAATTGTGTAAGAACATGTCACTCAAGTTACGCAAGTTTGCCCCCTTCCCAGAATCTTGAGTTTTCTGCTGAAAAGAAACACAAAATTCCTGGCATTACTGACTGCTTCCCAGGAAAACATTATAAAGATTATATTGTTAATCAGCATCTTCAAGGTATTTTCTGGATTGAACAATGCTGTCATACTGGATTGCAAAATCCTAAATTGGCCCCAATGACCCGAACAAACATTGTCATGCTGTGTACACTACGGTAAAAGCAGTTTTGTAACCATAAAGTAATCACTCTTAATTCGAAATATTGGCTAATAAAAATGTCAACAATGTGGCTTAATATTTGGTTATAGTCGATCTACCTTTCCATTGATGCTCTTTACCTTTCATCATATTTTGGAGATCTCAAAGCTTTGAGATGGTTATTTCACATTACTGCAAAAATGACACATTCACTAGTTTGTCACCAGTAAACACGTGAAATAATGCACGTGCAAGGTTTTTACAACATCCTACCTACAACAGAGTTGTTCTGATAGTAGCTATTGCTTAATTTGTACATTTGGTTTGGTTGTAAAATGAGTCACTAGGTTTGTTTAAACCTTTTGTTATATAGTGTGAATGCGGAAACTTTAACAAAATATGATACAACGCAGGCAAATACCAAGCCAACTTACGGGGTCCTCCACACACCGCTTTGTTTACATCCACGTCACCCGGAAATACAGGTGTCTTCTCTCAAAATGATTAGACAGGTAAACGATAGTTTTTTCTCATAATTTTTTTTTAACTTACAGCCTATGATTACATTTATATTATCGTTTTACATTGCTAAAACATGTAGACTTTACTACAGCAGTGTATCTTGCACCTCTCACAAATATCATACTAACTGTGACTACATTACAGTACTCAGAGCCTCCACTTTTTGGTGAAGACGATGATGGCATTCACACAAGAAAGTCAAATATTAAGTGAGAAATCCTCTTGTGTTCGCTTTTAGAATAAATGTTAGCCCAACTAAAGTCTTCTTTGGTTTTTAGGCATCCCATGGTCTCATTCTTCCACCTGTTTTTTCGGACCAGTGCCATTCTTGTTTACTTAATGTGTGAATTCTTCAGCAGTCGCTTTATTGTTTGTATGGTGTCAATTATCCTCCTGCTGTCATGTGATTTTTGGACTGTCAAGGTATGTGACATAGAATGTAATGGACTTTGTTGTATTAATTTATATTTATTAGGTTATGTCATATTTTTAAATTTTATCTAGAATGTGTCTGGGAGACTGCTGGTTGGGCTGCGCTGGTGGAACCAAGTCGATGAAAATGGCAATAGTCACTGGATATTTGAGTCACGGAAGGTTTGTGATAGGATACACACTATGGTCAACCACATTTTTTATGTCAAGAACAGTCTCATACACCTCTTTACAAATTAAAAGGATAGCAAACCAATGCACAGATGGCAAGCTTTGTATTAGAACCCACACAACTGCTGGTTTTTGGAAATGATCATTTGGTCTTCATAGAAGAATTAGACCCACTTATTATTAGTGTGCATATCAACTATAAACCCTCTAGGTCTGAAAAAAAGAACCTAATAACATAGAATATCGGAAGACCAAATGAATCTCATTGGACTATAAACCCTGAATAGATATGCCACAATGACATCGATTGAGGAAACTGAGGAAAGCAACAAATAACAAAACTCTTATAAGGCATAAAAGTACGACTATGGCTACAAGAAAAAAAATTTATAGATACAAAAAACTTAACAAGTTAAGTCAACAAATGTACATCATGGATACACTAAGCAGCAGATGTTTTTGAATTGTATATGAATTGTGTTTTAATGTTTGTAATGTTGTGTATTAATTTGGCAGCCATTGGAAGTTGGTTGCAATTGTAGATAGAGAATTATATTGAGTAAAGAATAAAATTTTAAAGTGTATAATTATAAGGTCAAAACAATGGTTTTGCATGATATATTTATGGGCTTGTTCTGGTAAATCCAAACGCATTTCAGATCATTTAAGTTCTGTCACTCTGACTCAAAGTGATTATTAAATTTGAACTGAAACTAAAGTGAAATTTGCTTCAGTGGGATGTATACCATTATTTTACTCTACTTTTTTTTTAGCAGACACAAAGTCAGAGCACAATCTCTGGTGCTGAATCTCGTATTTTTTGGCTTGGTCTGACTGTGTGCCCTGTCTTCTGGATCTTGTTTTTCTTCAGCACTATCATCTCTCTTCAAATTAAATGGCTGGTCAGTACTAATGCTGTATTTGACCTATTTTATTACTTGATGACTCTCATTTTAAGTCTGTTGTCGCCCTGTAGGCCGTGGTAGTCATGGGTCTGGTTTTACAGTGGGCCAATTTGTATGGCTACCTGAGGTGTAAAGTCGGTGGGAGATCAGATCTGAAAGATATTGCTAAAGGCTACCTGGGAGCTCAGCTTTTTAAACAGGTATGTAGAGTAATGTCATTGTTGTTTAGTGTGGTGTGACATGTAATCAACATATTGTTTCTATCTATCTACTTATCTATCTAGGCAATGAAGACAACAGAGGAACCTTAAGATGAAATTTGGTACAGTCAAATTGTATTCTTTGCCATGGGCTTTGTAAACTGAATATATTGCTGGCTTTTGGGGGATTTATGGAGGCTACATGGTGAAAGTGAGATGTAATTGCTCTACACACACTGAGCCCATCTGTTAATCATAAATATGCCAAACCAAAAACAACTTAATGCAATATTTATCTGCATATTTTTAAAGAACTTAGCTGTTTAGTTTAGTTTGTCCAATGTTGTCAATAAAATCATAAAAGTTTAACTTGTACATTTTAAGTTTTAGTTTTATTGTATCTTTGTTTAATTTAAAAAATAAAATATTTATATTAAGCATTATTATAATAATACAAATATTAAAAACACTGTTACTGATTGATGTTTTCAGGTATGAGTATGCTGATCACATGCAGTAGCAGCAGTACAACGTCTTTCCACTAGGTGGTAGTAACACACTATCCATCAGACAATAACAAGATACAAGCGTATTTTATTTCCTGACTCAACTCAAAAATGAACGTAACATTTTACACGCAGCAATTTATTTGACACTTTTAACAAAATAATTATACTCACACTAGTGTTTAGCTTTTTTTCTTCACCCCATCTCTCTTCTTTAATGTAGTTAGAATATGTTCAGACACCAGATGGTAGAAGTTACAACTCCTTTACTCCCAGAAGTCGAAATGGTTGATAACACAAATGTGATTGACCATGACATAAGACATTCCAATAAAGTAAGCTATGCTCGAAACAAAGTAGATCCAGAAAAAAGATTTATCAAGGGCATCTGCAAGTCGCTCATATTTGTCACTTTCTTGTTTTTTTGCATCAAGAGCTTGTAGAAAGCTGACCACTTTCCTGAGCATCTGAATGTGTTCCTCTGCAGGCTCAGTGTGGAGAACACTGATGTCAGGCCTGGACTCTGGATGAGAACCAAAATAGAGTAGAATACAATTTTATTTCAAATCAGGGCAGTAGACAGTGGGGGACAAATGGGTCTGTTGTCTTGGGTCCCAGGGTTTTAGGAGCCCAGAATTGGACCCTTTTGTTATTAAATGTAGTTAATACGATTAACTGAGATTCAGGAGCAGGACCACGCCTCAGTCGCCCTCTCCTCTCACCAGCGAACCACAACTCGCCTCGACCACGCCTCTAATTTCCCAGAAGCCTATATGTAGCAACCTTTCCCATCATCCCAGTTTGTCTCGGCTAACTCGACCCCACCCTCCCATCCCCTATTTTGTCTTTTAGTCATAAGACCCCTACAAGGGGGGGTCCCGTTCTGGCTGGGCCAATTGTAGATTGAGACGGAGCCCCCACCCATAGTCTCAACCCAGCCATCTTTGCCTTGCTTCGTACATCATCAATAAACTTCTTCGCACTATGTCGTCGTTGGCGTGGTCCTAGCTAGTGAATTTATATTAGAGAGGGACCCATGTGAAGCTTCTTGCCCCAGGTCCCAAAATTTCTGTTGACGTAATATAAAGTTTATTTATGGACTAGTGCAGTTAAATAGAACTTAATTTTATATTTCCAACTTTATATTGTATGTGCAACAGTTTTTTTGTTTAGGAAGTGTGCTATATAAATAAAGTGTATTATTTTTACCTTCATCCTTCATCCCTGCATTTTCTTTCTGGAACCTTTTTGAAAAGCAGCAGAAGATAATTCCACCTTCTTTGGCCACACGTGTGAGAACCATAGACACGAGCATACTGAACACCAAGGTGATGAGACAAACACAGAAGTGGATCCCTGCAGCACAGTGTGATAAAAATATAAGATATGATATAACTTTGATCTCACAGTAGAGAGACAACTAATAAAAAAAAATAATAATCATGCAGATAGGAAGAAAAAAGTTAGATGCAATAAAAAAAGCAAATATAAAAATGTAAAAAAGCAAAAAATTAAGAATAATGTATAAGTAAAAGTAAGAGATGTGTATTGAGCTGTAAGAAAAGTATAAGATGTGTATTGTGCTGAAGATATCAGTTTAGGGTTGGGTTTAAATGGACAGTCATTTAATTATTAATTCATTCTAATTTGAATATGTTGTATTCAGCAAATAGCATTACTTATAAATGGACCAATAGAGATTCCATACTGATAACTGGACTGCATTGGCTGTCTCCGGGAAGCTCTCCATTCAGGATGATCAGGAACATGGTGAAGCTGAGCACCAAGGTGACTTTGAAAGAGTTGCGTTCACCGCCCTCTAGTGGCAATGCAACGCTTACTACATCAGCCATTATAATCAGAATACTGGGCAACATCAGAGTGATGAAGGGGTTATTCTGACGAATTCTCAGCTCCACCTGAAGATGAGAAAGATGTAATCCAGTCAGTGATGTCATTATTAGAGTCAAGTAAAAAAAAAAGAAAAAAGGGGAAGTGTAATGTAACACTTCAGCTTTTTCTGACACTCCAAATACCCCCTAACTTGGGTACAAGTGTATTTTGCTTTAAGAATGATATTAAAGTCCCCAATCCATCAAAACATTCTTAAAGATGTAAAAAGAAATATATATTATATTCAAATACTATTAAATTATATCTTCTTTTGAAACTTTACCAAGTACCCTATGATAAAAACCCCGTACCCCCGGTGTTCAAAACAGTGGTAAACTTTCTCTGCCTCTGGATCCAAACAAATCTGTTCTTTGATTCAGTACTTAAGTGTAAAAGTTGTAATAATTCAGTCTTACAATTGTTTTTCATTAGTTAAAAATACTTGTGCTGTAATGTGTTAACTTACTAAGATAAACTTTTTGTTTCCTCCTTTCTGATCAAGGTGAACATCTTCTGTTTGCCAGTCTCCATGTGCCCCATCTTTCATCTTGACTTCATCAAGTCTCATTTCTCCACCACATTCTAAAAATATAACATGAAAATACTTGTTGTGCATAGAATTAACCAAGTGTAATGTTGCTTCATCATACTTACTTTTACTGTTCCAGATATGGATGGCCACTGGACAAGCATCAGCAGCAAAAGGATAGTTAAAGAGGTTTACTTCACAGTTGACTTCGGTGTTCAGGATAATTTCATGTCTCATTCTGCCATCACTTAACACCTCAAGGTCTTTAGAGCTGGGCTGTGTTGTAATTGTTATTCTATAAGATATGAAATCAATGAGTTCATTTTATATTATACAAAAAATATTTGTGTCTTACTTACGCATTGGTGACATGAAGCTCAGGTGTCCACACACTATCTACTGGCACAGACACCTCCTCATACTGGTATAAGGAAGTGTTCCAGGACATCTCAGGATCTCTCCATTGCTGTGTTTCAACAAGGATCAATTTAACCATAAACCAAACAAGTATGTAATAGGAATAGTTATATATCATAATAAAAGTACTTACTAAGATTGCTTGCAGACGGCTAACCAGGCGAAGATTCTTTGTATCCTGTACAATGAGATATAGCTGAGGACTTTTCCATGATAAATTGTATCATTTTAAAAATATCTTTTCTAATTTTATTTCAGTAAAAAGTCTTATTTGAGTAAAATGGTTAAACCGGGTTAATTTGGCAATCTGAAATAGTGCAAACAAATAGTAACTTCCACTTTCAGGCATTTGTATGTATACCAACAGTCATATAACATCCTTTGCAATAGTTTAAGTTGGTTGATATTTTTTGTAGAAGTACTTACTACTGCCAGAGTTTGATATTCCAGAAGAGGTATTTCAATGATTACAGAGCAGTTTTCATACTGAGGCTGGGACTTCAGCTCTTTTTTAATCAACATTTGTGCCAGACATCGCCGTGTTGTACATACAGACTCTGCTCCTGAAATCACAAAGAAAAGTCAACAAAATGATTAAATGAGTAATTTCTAGTGAAATATCTGGATCCTCTCTTTACAATGTGAGAATACTTCCAAGTAAAAGTTTCAGTTTGTTTGAGCACATATTTGCCCTAAAAATTAACATTCATTTAATTTAAGTGAAACATCTACTACATTTCACAATCATTCATAGTTACCTCTCATCAAAAGCAGAACCATAAGGGCGGTATATATTTCCAAATTCATCGCTATCTGAATCACACTTAACTGTAAAACTTATCACTGCACCACCCCTGTCTCTCTCCTTCTGTCTGTTTTACCACTTAGGGTCAAGTTTAAAAAGACCAACCAGTGTGACGTTTACACTCTCCAAAACTGAATTCACATTCAGCAAAACTAGATGATCATAATTGCTGTGAAAACATCAGTGCATTTAATTAATTGTGTGTGTGGGCACCTGAGATCTGTGTAAACACAAGAACAAGATATGTATTGTGCCCACTGTGTGTTCACCTTGTTTAGTTTTGTGCAGAGTGGCTGATAATGCATTATAATGAACCATGAGGATTAAAAGAGTGCTCTCACGAACTGACATGCTGAGATGCAGGTGGCTGTTTCTTTAACGGGACCAGGGATTGCATTATCCATATATGTGCCCATAAAACTGTACAATGCATTAAATCAATTCATAATTTTTATTTATACCCATTTTTACATATCACATTTGCACTGTAATAAACAGAAAATTGTCTTTGTCCAATACTGTAATAACTAGATTCCTCTCATGTTGCAGCTTCTTGTACTACTAGAGTTACTTAAAGAACAGTTAGAAAGTATGGTGTGGATTTAAATTTATGCTAAAGTGATTGTTCTATATTATATATCCACTGACTAAAAAGTATAAAACAATATGAGACGAATGGGAAAAAGGCAACTATTTCCCTATATCCCCAAAACAAGTCAAAATAGGGGCACTAATAATAACATAAACAAAGCATTTGAAGTCACCTAAATAACCTAGATTTTTCTCAAACTCTATAAACTTACTTCTTTCTAACTTGTCCGTGACTTTTGACCCTTGTCGTCTTCCTGTCTTATTACGAGCAGGTCCTTAAACACACACAGACACATTCACAGACAACCTCATTATCACCCATTCATTGCAATAACACACAACAAAACTACAAATCCTCAGTAATTTCAAGCATTCACAAAGGATTTTTCCTGTAGCATCCTTCTGTAGCTGCATTGCCAGTCACATAAGGTAAAATCAATTAATCAATCAATAACTGTCTGAACAGTTTATGGACTGTGTCATAAAGTGTTTACATTTTTGTCTCAGATGAAACTTTCTGCTCACTTATCTCTCAAAGGAATGTTCTTACCTCATGTGTCGGACATCTTTGAAGAAAATAACAGATAATTATATTTTTGAATGTTATTTGCTACTGACCTCAATAAAACTGTCCCATTTTGTTATATAACACCAATAAAAGTGTTAAAATTTGTACGTACAACTGTGATCTAGACCTTATCTTAACTAAGTAAGTATTATTGCACAGATCAAAGAGGTTTCGCCATTTACCAAAAAAAAAAAAAGTACATTTCATATGGACAACAGCAAGTGGTCAAAACATGCTTGCGCCATATGACAGACCCACTATTACCTGGTTTGGTGTTTTGACCCAAGGGACCTTCAGAATATTCCACAGGTCATAAATTCCTGCTGATTGTCCAATAAGGACTCAAAGAGAGGTGACTGATATGAGAACCCAGTGAGACTTTATCTAAGAAACAAACCTCCCCAAGCTCACTTCACCTGTCTCAGAACCATAGGCAAGCGTTTTTCTGGAAGAGATCATAAGAAATAGACCAACAGATGGGATTTGGTGACACCTGATGCAAACTAGGTCAACACTGCAGGTAAGTCAAATTTGGTTACTTTCAATAGATTATGCATAAATATCATTTTCATTGTACTTTGAAAGAATATGCAGTATGTCTATATATGAAAAAGTCTGATGATTTTAAAATGTACTGAAAACATTTTGCTTAGTGTTGTTTTAAATATGGTATATAAAATGCTTACAAATGAAAAGCCATTATAAGTTATGAAAAACGCACATTAAATGAATATGAGGTTATCTTTCTACTAAAGATTATTCACCCAGAAAACGAATATAACTAATTGAGCAGTGTTAACATTAAGACAAGATAGACAGAAGAAGATAGTTTAATAAAACATACCTTTTAATGATCAAGTTGCCTTAACTTGTTTTTAACCTCGCAGTTAAGACCCACTGACACTGGTACATAATGAAATCTTTGTGTTTGCCTAGAGACACAAGCTAAAAATGCTTAGGGGTCATGCATGGCTGGGAATAAATTCATGAAATTTTGTTGACAAGTTACTGTTCACTCAACATGTGTGTCAATATACAACTACGAGAACATGGTGTCTGAAAAGGAAGGATATAAGACAATAAAAACAGGAGTTGTTCATAAAGTTCTAATTATAAACTGTCATAAAATGTGATAAACAAGTGGTATGTCTTTCATTATGGCAGTACAGCAATGAACAAAGTCCTGTCATGATCTGGTTTATCATAAGGAAGTGAATGCATATTGATCATGCATGTTTATGGTCACCACTGACTGAAGCCAGGAGAGAGAGGTACCTGCCTTTGGGACACTGTTAGATCATTGTTTATAAAAGGGCAAAGTTTGACGTTAACGGTAGCACTTGGAGGTGAAAGCTGTTTGTGGGATAATTATTAGCCGCACAAAGAATAAAAGAGATTAATAACTCTGTCACGAGATTGGCCTTGTGTCTAATTAACCGTAACAGGCCTTACCAGAAAGGGGCCGCTTCAATGCTCTTACCTATGTTACTGATTAAATTTTAAAGTAACATAAAAATGACACTTAAATTAATACATTTATCTCATCTCATTGTTTTGCAGGTGTGCAGGGAAAAAGTCTATTTTAATTTTTTACATGTCACATGCATACTGTAATTCCTCTCATATTTTAGCCACTTGCACCAATAGAGTTACTTAAAAAACAGCTGTAAAGTGCAGGCTGGGTTTATGCTAAAATTATTGTTATTCTATTCTACACATTTACCGACTTAAAAGTGTAATAATATGAAAGAAATGAGGGTCAGCAATTGTTTTTGAATAATTCTTACTTTGGTGTGCAGGTGTGCAGGGACATTTTTTTTTAATAGATGAAACATTCATCTGTCATCAAACAACTAATTTGATGGAAGATTTCCCGTTCAAAAGACATAATATAAGATATAATATATTTTATTTAAATAGTAGGTTGGTATGGAGCTAATTTTTCATCGTTCTAAAACCCATGAATTGGGCTTTACCATAAACAGTGTTTATAATGTCCTCTTATGAACTTTGAGTAAGTTGAGTATGAGTAAGTTGGTAGCTTCATAAACTAATGTTGTCTGGAGTATTTTTGCCTGTACAGCTGGGCTGCTACTACAACACAGTTTTCTGAAAAAGTTTATCTGAAAGTTCACAGACATATTTTCTTTGACATAGTTCAAAGTTTCATTCTTGCCTTCCATCTCCTTTGTCTTCTTAAGGGTACCAGGACAGGTCTGTTATGAAGATGCAGCCACTCAGAGAGGAAGCAGTCATTGAAACATCCTACACCAAACTGCACTATCTGGGAAAACTCCGAAACAAGCAAAAGCCTTTACGCTACATGCAAAAGGATGGAAGGTTCCCTGTGGACTTCCAAACTTCACTCAAGGGCTGGTGTCCATATCTCACAGACATTTTCACCACTTTGGTTGAGTGTCGCTGGAGGGGGATGTTCCTTATGTTTTCCTTGTCCTACATCCTCTCTTGGCTGTTCTTCGGGCTCTGCTATTGGCTCATTGCTCATGTGAATGGAGATGCCACCAAAGGAGATGACGATCTGTGTGTGTACAATGTCCGAGGATTCACTTCTGCCTTTTTGTTCTCAATGGAGACCCAGGCCACAATCGGCTACGGCTTTAGAGGTATGTCTGAAAACTGTATAGTGGCTATTATAGTGGTCACAATACAGGATGTTTTCAGCTGCCTTTTGGATACCATCATCATTGGTATCATCGTTGCAAAAATGGCTTCAGCACGCAAGAGGGCTCAGACTGTACGTTTCAGCAGCTGTGCAGTGGTCAACTTAAGAAATGGGGTGTTTTGTCTGTCATGGCGGCTTGGAGACTTCAGAGGAAATCACATAGTGGACGGAGTTGTTAAAGCACAGTTGGTCCGCCATGTTAAACAACCAATGGCGGGCTCATTGAGGATGGTGTACCAGAACATTGAAGTAGAGGAAAAAGAGGTGGTTCTGGTTACTCCTGCTACAATCATTCACAAAATTGATCATAACAGTCCACTTTATAGTTTGAGGAAAGATGATCTCCATGAGGAAGCCTTTGAAATAGTGGTTTGTTTCACGTACACAGGCGACTCCACTGGTATGCTCCATCAAACAAGGACGTCCTACACACCTTCAGACATCCGCTGGGGACAGAGGTTCCAGGAAATGCTCAAACTAGGAAAAAAGCATTACAATGTGGACTACGCACGGTTCAATGAGACAACATGGGTCCCAGTACCCATGATCAGCGCAGAGGAGTATGACAGAGGAAGGCCTTCACTGAACAACAACCAATCACGGCAGCAACTAAAAGCAATGACAAGTTCAACCAGTCCTGATATTATTGAAGAAGTTGTGCAGCAGACCTTTTTGTAGAATTAATTTAAACTGTTTTCACTGTAAATATGTGTATATGTGGGACAATTATTAATAATAAAATGTATTAATCTTCAAGTCTGATTTTTCTAATTAATTAATTTATTTATTTATTCACTCATTCATTTATTTTAGAAGTTCTATCGGCAAAGCACACAGATGTTTTTTTTTTTTTTTTTTTTTTTTTTTTTAATTTTAGCCCTACAGCCCCATCTTGTGTTGACAAAGTGCACAAATGGTTGCTATTCAACCACACATTAGGTTAGGCCTACCGCCTACATACAATATACAGGAAAAAGTAAGTTTGCCTACTTACGTGGGCCGCTCCAAAATAAAATAATTGCTGTTTTGTTGACTCGACGTGACCTGTTTAAATGCACACTAAATATCACCTAGCCGCTGAGTGAACGTTTTCAATGAATGCTCTGGGATGAAAGCCGCGGACACGCGCTGCAGCTCGCCATTGGTCAATGGCGCGTCAGAGGGGTTGGCAGAAGTACACGTGTTTTAAAAGTGTGTCGATGCAAGACCCCAAAAGTCAGTATTAGTTAGTGGGGAGGGTGATGGCACCATTCACACCGCCTGGCGGGAACTTCCGTGAACAAAGTGAAAGAGCAGCAGCTGGAGCAACAAGAGAGATTCGCCAAGCGCATGAAGATGCACCATGGATTATATTTGAACAAAATGCGGAGGATTTCAACATTACAAGCAGAAAGGTAGGTGCCAAAAACAATTTTTTCTTTTTATTGGAGGATTGCAGGCGACAAAATAACAACAACAACAATAATAATAATAATAATAATAATAATAATAATAATAATATATTATTATTATTATTATTATTATTATTATTATTATTATTATTATTATTATTGGCAAGATTTCGTGTTATTCTAATAACACAGTTGTTGGCATGTGTGTTATAGAGATATTATTTAAGATTTGGAAAAACTTGACAAATATAGAACTTAAATATATGTTTAGAGAAGAACTCCATCTACATAATGATTGGCTTTTAGTATTGATTAATGTAATACCAAATGGAGCAGGTTTATGTAACCAGTTTCCATCTGCATCAGCTGCTGCTCTGGCTCAAATGAAGAACTCATGCAAAACAAACAATCACAGATTGTGCATGCCACCATTAACAAGCCAATAATAATAATAATGAGAAGGGCAGGGACATTTGTATGGATCAGAGATTTCTCTGTATTTGTCTCTGTAAAGCATTTCATGTGAAGCAATTTGACAAATTGATCATGACGATTAGCAGCAATTAATTAAAGTTTAAGGTTTCGGGCAGTGTTCTTCTTTTACACCCATTTTAAGTGACATTTCAGATTGCTTTTGCTTACAAGATTTCTAATTTCTGCCTTCTATTTTAGGCCTATATAATGGGATGCAGTACATGTTTATTGTACTGTGAAAAAATATACAGGATGTAGCATGTTTTGTGTATTTTTAATCATAACTTTGCGCAATCAAAACTATCAGGAAATTACATCACGTAGGAAACTTGTGATGTACATAGTTTCCAGCTCATCTGTAAAAAGTGCTTACGTACAGTCTATAGTGTCATCTTAGATCCAGTTGCTCACTGTTAATGTGAACTTGAACTGTAATTTGACACAGCTCTCCATAGACCTAGACTGTCTAGTTAATACTTACATTAAGAGCCGTAAACATAAGTTCTCACTTTGTCGGCAATCTGAGAACGTAAATATGTTTGATCAGGTCCTAATCAGGCTTGCATAACATATTGTTGTTGTTGTTGTAACTGTATACCATACATACAGTACATGGTAGTGTGTGTATGCAAGTGTCAGGAGTCAGGACAGTGGCTTAAACTTGAGTGTATAATGCATAATTTAAAAAGCAGGTAAGTACGCACACACACGCACTGATCTGTGCTCTTCTTCCACCTAATTATGTTAAAACTCTCTCTCTGTAATTTCCACAGTCCACTTCAGTGATGAGGTCCAAATCTGCCATTAAAGAGGAGTGACCAACTCTGGATCACAGGGCCTGCGACCTCTGAACCCATCAGGATAAATTCCTGATCAACACTTTTCTGCTGAAGTTGGTACCGGGATCATTCAAAACTGTTTCTCCAACGCTTCTACCAAAAACTCAGACTGTTTTCCAAAGCAGAGCTGGCTGAGCCCTCCCAGGCCGAGGGAATGGGGAGTGTGCGAAGCCACCGCTACAGCATTGTGTCCTCTGAGGAAGACGGCATGAAGCTGGCCACCGTGGCCGTCCCGAACGGCTATGGAAATGGCAACATGAACAAGGTGCACACTGAGCGCCCCCTGCAGAGCCGCTTTGTCAGTAAAGACGGCCACTGCAACGTGCAGTTCATCAACATGCGCGAGAAGGGCCAGCGCTACCTCGCCGATATCTTCACCACCTGTGTGGACATTCGCTGGCGATATATGCTCCTTATCTTTTGCATGTCTTTTCTGCTCTCATGGCTCTTTTTTGGTTTCGCTTTTTGGCTAGTGGCTTTTACATACGGGGACTTAGAGAACGAGACTCAGATGTGTGTTTCTAATGTTGACAGCTTCACAGCTGCCTTTTTGTTCTCAGTGGAGACCCAAACCACCATTGGCTATGGCTACCGCTATGTGACAGAGGAGTGCCCTATTGCTGTGTTTATGGTCGTCTTCCAGAGCATTGTGGGCTGCATCATCGATGCTTTCATCATTGGTGCTGTCATGGCTAAAATGGCTAAACCCAAAAAGAGGAATGAGACACTGGTGTTTAGCCATTACGCCACTGTGGCCATGAGAGATGGCAAACTGTGCCTGATGTGGAGGGTGGGCAACCTGAGGAAAAGCCACCTAGTGGAGGCTCATGTGCGCGCGCAGCTCCTCAAGTCTCGCACCACAGTGGAGGGGGAGTTCATCCCTTTGGACCAGGTGGACATTGATGTGGGCTTTGACAGCGGCATCGATCGAATCTTCCTGGTGTCTCCCATTACTATTGTGCATGAGATTGATGAGGACAGCCCCTTCTATGAGATGAACAAGCACGAGCTGGAGACATCTGACTTTGAGATAGTGGTGATTTTGGAGGGCATGGTGGAAGCCACGGCCATGACCACACAGTGTCGCAGCTCCTATGTGGCTGGTGAGATCCTTTGGGGTCACCGCTTTGAGCCTGTGCTCTTTGAAGAGAAAAACTATTACAAAGTAGACTACTCCCGCTTTAATAACACCTATGAGGTTCCCAGCACTCCTCAGTGCAGTGCCAGGGAGTTAGCTGAGAGGAAGTCCAACACTAGCTCTAGAAACTCCTTCTGTTATGAGAACGAGGTGGCTCTGGAGAAAGTGGAGATGGAGGAAGAGGAGGAAGAAAGCAAAGACACAAGGCCAATGGAAACCTTTGATGATACAAATATTGACATAGTGTCAGACTGTGATCCCAACCTGGACTCTCCAACACTGGAGGAAAGGCCTTTGACCGCAGAATCAGAAATATGAAGTTTATGTTGTGATCACAATGTTAGTATTACACAACACTGTAGGTCTTCAGAGCCAATTGTGGCAGTGGGGCTACATCAGCCCCATGTTTGTACCAACACTTAAAGAATTCAGTTTAGTGAACAGCCTCAATAATACAACAACTTAATCTGTGCTTCCATAATTTATAAATAATGCATCAATTGGTTGTAATGGCTCTTTTTAATTACAAATCCACTACTGACAAGACACACTGACAAGAAAATATCAGAGAATATTAGGTTATTTTGCTTAGTAAGGTTCACTTATAATATAATAACACAATTTGGGGACAACAAATATGTGCGCAGTGTAAAGTAATGTAATCATTTTTGGAGCTAAAATATAATTTATCACATATTAAACCTAATAGCCTTGAGAATCATTTCAGTATGAGCTCTTGCTATGACAACATGTTGCCCCCCAGCAGCAGTGTTAAAGAGCTGGTCTCTTAACCATCCTCTGCTTTGAAAGCGTGACACAGTACAAAAGGGTCTCAGACTGATGACACGGACAACCTGCTCCTGAAGCTAACGTCGTATCTAAGTTTAGCATCTCTTTCTCTGTGCACCTTAACAAACCCTCTTCCTCAGGAGACAGAGCAGGCCACTTGAGAGCTTTGTCTTTTGACTAAGCACACACTTCATTAGATGTCATAGGGACTAGCAATAAGACGCAGATCGGCACACAGTACTGTCACTATTTCATGTGCAATACAGTTTAGTGGGACAAGCTGAGCTGAAAAACAAGTGAATGTCAAGTGAATGAAATATGCTGCTAAGTTACATATTGTATTTGTAGACATTTAAATCTAGGAGCCAAAGGGTGTTTCCCTATTTAAGTATGCGTTTTTGAGATTGCAAATTCAGTCTATAAGGTTTTTCTTAGTTCTAGACAAGCATGAGACTATTGAAGTGTTTTCATAAGCTTTAGTTGCACTTTCCTGCTATACTTTACGACCCAAAGCCAAATGTTTGTTGTTGTAAGAGTCGAAAAAAGCTAATTACTAAGTGGATATAGACCTATTTTTCCCCTTCTGTCTGTAAAATGAAATCGGTTTTGGGGCAGATTAGTATTCCTTTGCCCTTCTTCTGTGGGTCTTGTCAAGTTGTGTCATTTCGGAATAGACCCTTCCTTTGTCTTATTAACAATGATCAGTTTATAACTAAACTGTGTTGGATCACACATACACAACCACTTCAGTCTTACTTTTGTTTTGTTTTTTACTTGGGTAACACACTCATGCGACATCACGTGAAAGTGAACATTGCACTGTTCACTATGCATCTTATCTGCTTATAAATATTCTCCTTAGGTCTATATTTTTCTACCAGGGTCTCCCACCCTCCACTGAGAATGTACAGATTTTATATCTTTTGTAAATTAGATTGAGAATATTGCAGTTGTTGAAAACTGTCATGTCTTTGGATTTTTAATAAAACTGAAAAATATCTTTCATCTGTGTTTACATGAGTTTACATTTTGACCTCTTCTTTTCCTAAATCAAGCCATCTGGAGTCTTTCACTGTAGACATGTGCTACTATTCTAATTTGGGTCCAAATTCCAAGCTGCAAACTGTCAGAGCTGGCATCATCATTTACTATAATTCACTAAAGTCAAGCAGTCCAACTAGTTTAAAGATCCCAGGCTTTATCAGAGCGCTCTGCTGGAAGTCATTTTCACCATAACGGAAAGAATGCTTCATTTTATTTTCCGAGTCTTTGAATAAACTGTGGAAAAGAAGTGAATTCTCTGATCTGAATTTAGGATCAAGGCACCACTAAACACAAATGGGTAAACAGCAGCAGGTGTAGCTTCACCTAAAATGTTACCTAGGTTGTGTAATTTGGCCATGTGCATGTTATGTCCAATGACGTTATTTTCTGGAAGCCTGGAAAACAACAAACCAAATCCTATATCTTTTTTTCTAGAAAAAAATGATATGGTTGAATATAGTATGACATTACTATAGAATGTCATTATTACTGTGCACGTACAGGCATCTATTTAATGCTGCTGGCTTGGTTTTGTCATGATGGGACATTCAGGGAGGAGCTATTGATCAGACTGGGGAAGCAGTGAGCTGATTTGATTTGGTTCTACATAGGAAGTGGGTGCCGCCTCTGGCTATTTTCCACATTTGCCAGTGAACGTGTCATAAAGTTACTGCTTGGAGCTCAAAAACGACAGTTATTTTTTTGTGTGTGCCAAACTTTTAAAAAAAATCTATTATTGCAGACATTTTATAAAATCAATGCAGCATATTTCAAACTTCAACCCCAAAAACTTTTTTTTATTTTTTATTTCTCCACTATCATTGTGCTGTCTGGGTTTCACTGTCCCAGATAATCTTGAGCGTCTTGAATGGTGACATTTACCTCAACAGATGCTGGCTGTTTCATGTGCAACAGTTTCAAAGAAATGGACAGCAACTCTTCTATTAGTATCAGATGGGACGGGCCAGTGGGATTCTGTCAGTGTGAGCGATGACGTCTATCTGGCAACTTCCCCAACATCGAGCTTTTCTGCAGCGGGCTCATCAACCTGACCTTCACATTAGATAGGTGAATAAAACACAACAGCCTGGTAGCTAATATGGGAACACAGTATAAAATAAGTATAAAATAATCATGCTAATAGAATAAATTATTTGTCAAGCAAAGACAAATATTCTAAATCTCTGCACACTGACTGTTGCACTGAAATGTCCCCAAGGGCTCTCTGGTCTGTGTCACTCACTGTCACATAGAGGACATTAATATTATAGAGTTGTACAATCACAGGCAGATTTATGGCTCACAAGGAAGTAAGCACAGTCTGGACAAAGTCTCTTTAAGTATATTTGGAAAAGGTGTTATATCACTAAAGCTCTAAATACTTGTTCTCCATATATTAGGCATCTCTTTCAAAGTAAAACTCTTTACTTTGAACTAGACTAGCATACTGATGTACCTTGTATTGTAGACCACAGCATAGCGATTGTATACAAAAAAACTTGACGTCACAATGAAGTCACAAAGCTAACCTTAATCCTTTCAAAGCTGTTGTACTGTGAGGCTGCAATTAACTGTCTTAGAGTGACAATGATGGGATTTAATTAAGCGACCCTAATTATATAATTGTGATAATGTGGTAGTTGCATAAGTACTTGTGGAGACCAAAACTTACTTTTTAATGTAGCCAGTTCCCAAGAGACCAGAACACGTATGAGGACTAAATGATTTGACTTCATTGACAAAACTGGTCCAAGCTTCTTCAACTTCAACTTTTATTAGCTATCAACCATGTTGAGAACAGATAAATATAATTACATTATGTTCAAACAATAATCAACAGATACATGAAAGTAAATATTTTAAATCATAAATATAGTCTTCAAGTTAAAATAGAGTCTTCAAAACAGTTTTACAATGTTTTTTTTCCTTCACCATTAGCTTATTCAGAGATGTATTTCAATTGATTAATCCTTTTGTCCTGTATTTGACTTGAGGGCTAAAAAAAATCCTTTTTCACCTACCCTCTATGTCCACAGAGCTGTACTCTGTATTTATGTTAAAACACATAATAAAGCAACAACAATAACAATTAAAAAAAAACACACACACATAAATGAAAATCTGCTGCTTGTTATTACCACATATGAAGAGGCTGTCTTATCAGTGCAGTTTTGAACTGGAAGTCAAAGGACTGGTTTCTGAATCTGTTTCAGATTGATATTACTGTTTGCACACAAAATGATAATCTATATAGATTTTATACTAAATTCCTAAAGAAAAAACATAGCATGTATTTAACAGCATGACTGTCTTGCTTTAATGTTATGTTTTCAGGTCAACCTTTCCTACGATAACGGACAGGATTGGAGGTTTCTCCAAATACTGAAGCCAAATTTATAACATTACGATAGCTGTGATTTCATATTAATTATCTTAATCCACTCTGCTGTCATGTCTGCTTGTTTTCCCCTTACGGATAATAATAGTTTTTATGTGTTGTTGTTGTTGAACTCAGCTCTCACACACTTGCAGCAGTGCACACCTGCCATCACTGTTTTTGCTCTATGGCTGACAGCTGGTCCCATGACACAAAGAGGAGCAAGAGGAGAATCCAGCAGCAGGTAGAATATGTTGGCATCTCCTTTAGCATTTTCCATTGTTCAAGATTGCTGAAAGGGAATACTTGGAGTAGGGGTAGCAGCAGAACGTTATCTTGTGTATATACTATTACCATCTGGCCCATGTTGAAAATATTGTGTTGACATGAATCCGGCTTGTTATCCAGGGGCAGACTATATTTGTGCGTTAGCTCAGTCGGTAACTGTTGTTATTAGTGCCTCTGACCTTTATGTGATGGCTCTGCTCCTGTGGCCTTGACAGCTTTGAGCCAGGAAACTGAAGTGATACCTACTTTATCCACTGGGTTGGCAGTCGGCGTATTATGATTTGGCTGGCCGCACTGTCACACCCGGATTCCATTTGTAAGTGAACCACAACTATTTTTCTACTCCACTTGTTTGAGCCACCAATCAGCTGTACTGGTTGCTTGCAATTTCAGTTTACACTATTAATTAGGCGTGGGTGAAATCATCATCATTTTTCATTTAAACATCCATTTGTTGTTTTGTTGGCTCTTTTTAGGAATAAATGAATAAAAGCAACATCAAGAGATTTTTGTTTCTAGCCTCATTGACAACCTAAATTAAAATGAAAAATGAACATAGCAAAAGAGAAATAACAACATTTGAAACATGTATATTGTTGTTATATAAGACAACTTCCCAGAGACAGACTGAAGATTTGAATGTCACATATAATATATTACATATTGTGCATAAACTATATGGTTCCATAGGGGCTCTGCTTCTGAATCCTGTGTCACAACTTAAACCCAGAAGAAAATACTTAAAGACAGGTGTTTCTTCACAAATAGAACATTTAAAAGACAGTAGGATACAGCTCTTGTTTATGAGGACAGCTGAGAGGAAGGATGTATCTGAATCGGGTCCAGCCCTTCACTCACAAAGGTTACCACCAAACCCATCACTCAGCCAATAAGTCTGCACCCCAAGGACCCCCACTTGATGATCAGCACATCCTTGTTTATTTTGGTTGATGTCAAGTGCGTCAGATGGTATCACATATAGGCACAAAAATATATACACATTTTGTTCCTAACATAATTGGACTTGTATTTGGCTCACACAATTTGCTCAAGCAATCCATTTACATACCAACAATATTTTGTGAATGGAACTTGACTTTAAATCATTCAGTAAAATATGATGAGACTGCATATATAGGTTCACCAGCATCATAGGAGCAAAAAGGTCAAAAGATGCATTAAAATTCTTATTGTTTGTTGTCTGTATCCCCATAGGTCATGCTGAAGTATGTTTGTTTTCATTCTGACGGGTTTATTATTTTTAGATCTCATATTAATTGCCGTGTCAGGAATACACTTCCTTCTTGGCTCACGATAAGCATCTCTCTCCCTTTAACTTTATTTAGGGTTGTAACTCTATAAACCTTTTTAGTAAGTGCTAACCACAAGAGATGGAAAGGCAGAAGACATCATGCATCAATCAACAATTTGGGGGTAGAAAAACAACAGTGTGGGACAGCAATGGCTTAGTGGAAACTGTTGGTATGTCCTTAGGCAAAACACTTCACCCACCTTGAGTATGAATGTGATATGTGATGGTCAGATGGGCAAATGGAGCAGATTGGAAGTCTGCCATTTAAAATCAATACTTTTATTGCTATAAGTTATCATTTCAGCAGGGCGTAGTAGACAGTGCCTCAACCATTTTGTCAAAATTATAGGAGAGTATTAGTAGTAATTGGCCTGTAAAATCACTATAATTTCTATTATTTCTAGAGGTATGTGGTAACAACATGCATAAACAAATGCTTGTGTGACTGGATCAGGTGGTGTTTGCCCATTTTCCTTAAATGCAATTAAGCTCTGAATGGGTGTCACCATAAGACATATGATTTGAATTCAGTATTGTGTTTAAAGAAAGGGAAGAGGAGAGACGAGGGCACCGGAAGCACCACAAGCCAACTCTGACTGAACTGTAGCACAGGGCAAAACCCAGTGTGCACTTCAGATTTAATTTCCAAAGAATGAGATTAGAGAATCCAATCAGCAGTGACATTGAGCCTGGCACCCAGTGGAACAGGACACCAAAGCAGTCTAATCATGCTGCTCTCCGCTCAGGCCAGTCCATCAAATCCACTACGATCCAAACAGATGGTCCACATATCATTTTCTTTGTTTGTTTAGTGAGATTAACTCCTGTGCTGCTTTCTTGAATGCAAACACAGTATTCATGGGTTCCTGATTTATTTACTTTAAACAATTTTTGCAAGGTATGTGCATAGTTTTGCATTGATTGTCCATGTATCAATTATCTAACACTAGTTATTCTAACATGATTGATTACATGTTATTTTTCTCGCGTGCTACATTAGAGGTCATATTGAATTGTCATAATATTGAATGTTGTTTTGTAGATATACAAAATCTGAATATCAAAACATTAATTAGCCTAGATTTAAAGACGCATTGTGAAATGAGGTTCTGATTTTTCTGTATTCAGGTGGTATCATAATGCCATGTCCCAAAGGGCTTAATGGCACGATGCCAAACACATGACTGTTTAATTAATGCAATGTACATGACCCACAGGTGTAACGGAGCAACAGCACACCAGTACAGTGGGGAAACAGGTGAGCTTTTCCATGTTCACTGAGACAAATGTGTAACAGGAGAGTTGCCACGCGCCTCTTGAGGACACGATCGCACAAAATACATGGCTCAGCGTTACACCCTGTGGCTCAAGTAATCAATGCTGTGA
Source organism: Boleophthalmus pectinirostris (assembly GCF_026225935.1). Classification (NCBI taxonomy): domain Eukaryota; kingdom Metazoa; phylum Chordata; class Actinopteri; order Gobiiformes; family Gobiidae; genus Boleophthalmus; species Boleophthalmus pectinirostris. The sequence continues at coordinate 18,316,052 of NW_026571115.1, read as the reverse complement.
GCAGTTGTCTTGACTTCATTCAAAAATGCAATAATGTCACAAGATCTGAACATAAATTAAATAGGCAGGTTAATGTAAAGATGCACTGTGATGTAACTTTTTTATATGGGGAGCATATCACCTGCTTTTCTCCACTGATGTGGAATTGCTTTGCCTGGAATGTTCCACAGTGTAGCATTAAACTAACTATTCCATAGTTAGTTATCTGGCTTGTTACTATGGAAATAGGTAACTTTCCATAGTATCCTATTCCCAGCTGAAGGTCAGATCTGAGGAAAGGCATCTCCACTCACAGCAAGAAACCATGTATTTACAATAAAAACACATGTAAGTGAATAAATAAAAAATACATACATTTAATACTATTAGAACTCTATAGGCAAAGCAACAATCTCCATGCAGACAAGCAGATAGCAAACCATCTAACAGAAAAGTTGTGTAGTGTTACTTTAACTTGTTGCTACAAAAGTTAACAAACTAATTAAAAGCACAAGTTAATGTCAGCGAATATAAAGAAATAGGTTGTTTTTTATGACTAATGGAATATGACAGCACTGTCATTGCAACTATACTTTACTGACCTCAGAGAATCACTTAAAGTTTCAAGTAACAGTGTATTTTGGGGCAGTCATTCTTTTCATCACCCTCACCTGGACATGACCTGTTATCAAAATATCAAATCTCTGTTTCCTTGTTTGTCCTTATGGGGTTGCCCAGAGCCAGAGCAGCTATAAAAGGCATCTTCTGAGGTAATCGCTGCTTGATCAGGTTTCAACAGTAGGCTATACGTGTTTCTATAAAATATAGTCTCAAAGGTCGCACTCATTTATGGTGGTGGTTGTTTTGAGTGAGCAGGCACAGACTTGCAGATGCAGCCCTGTGTCTCTTCTCACTCTCCCTCACTGGGGACTTGGATGTTTCCATGAGTGCAGCTGGGATCTTCAGGCCGATCCTTGAGGAAAACATGCGTAGGTGTGGGGGTGGTTACTTTGGATTGGGGTGGATTGGGTATAGGTAGGATTTCGGGTAGGGGGCATAAGTTTTTGGCTTTATTCTGTCCTGTTCTGGACCCTGAGCTGTCCGAGGCCGAGAGTGAAAACACACTATTTGCGGACCTCTCTGCAGTGTCAACAGTAACAGGTGTGCAGACCCTGACAACTTAATTAAATCCCTGTCCTTTTAAATATTAGCCAGGAGCAATCAATAACAGCTAACTGTGGTTTTATATCTGACATACCAATTTAAAAGTATGTACATGGAGATATAAAATGAGTTTGATGTTTATTCACCAATTAGGGTACAATACAGGCGACATTATGATAGTTAAGCTTAAAGGTGCACTATAACTTTTCTGGTGGAGGGTTCGCCACCTGCTTGTCACCATGGAGATTTTGAATGCTTTGCCCAGAATGTTCCACACTACAGGCCAAGTTACCTGTCAGATCTGTGGAGATGCAAGCATGCTCGCAGAATAAATAATGTGAATAAATAAATGTTTTTTAAGGTATTTCAAGAAAAACACCAATAAATGAATGAAAGTAACTTAAATATGTTTAATGACATACTGCAGAACATTCCAGGCAAAGGCATATCATCTCCATGGAAATAAGCAGGTAGTGGACATTTCTCCTCCTTTTACAGTGAGTGGGTGATGTACAGCAAAAGAACTGAAACATAATCATAAGACAATGTTCTCCACTGAAGCATTAAAGGGCCATATTACTCTGTTTTCTGATCTATTTATAATTTATAATGTTTCCTCATCACAAACAGACCTGGAGTTGTGTTTTCTATCATTCACACATTTAACACACAAACCCTGAATATTAAGGCTGAGTTCTTTTCTGGAAGTGAAAACACTCTCTTCCAACTTGTGATGTCATGTGGTAATAAAGAAAGTGCTCCACTGTGTTTTTAAACTCCTTCACTAGAATCATTTGGATAATTTCAACCCTGAAAATGCCAATCTCTGCAAAACAAAAAGTTGAAAACAGAGCATTTTGAGCTGTTGAGATGCAGACAGACTAATAGTAAAGGATTACTCAAACATGTGTGAATGAAACAAAAAACTCCATGTTATGTTTTTGAGGAGGTAACAACATTATAACATGACTTAAAATGCACAAGACTTAATTTTGCGTAATATAGTACTTTTAAAAATCTTTAGTCTTACTCACACAAGAAGTATAACATTTTAATTGCCTGTGCTTTTTGAATTATTCTTATTTTAGCACAATTTTCATGTTAGAGAACGTTCTAGTGAGGACTGCCCTACATCTTAATGGTCTGGTCCCATTGATGCCCTCAGTCTCTGCTCTGTTCATAAACTCAGCGCCCGCCAAAGCAAAACTGTGAAGAGATCGATGCTCGTCACTGATGATGTGGTGGACGTGATCGATGGGAACACGGAAACACATTTATGTAATCAGGCAAATTGGAGAGAAGAGGCAAAATATGGACACATTACGGATAATGGGTGAAAAAGGGGAATGCGTTCATAGGAGAGTGAGGGGCACTCCCATCAGCTGTGTCCAAGTGCAGCTGTTGCACAAAACATCTCCAGTGTGTCTTCCAGTTATGAATGTGCGTGTATTATATTTCATCTTCTTTGGGTGGCACCATTTTTAAATAGACCGAATGTTTCAAATGACTAACCCAACAACACACATCCCATAATGTCCTCCTGTGTATGGTACATGTTACAAAAAGAGTTATGCCTGTTCAGCACTGTATGATCATGAGTCTATTTATTGCTCAGACAGAAGAGCTGTCCCAAGTTTGAAAAGAAGTAAGTTGATGTAAATTAATTTTGTACCTTAAAATTATTCAACCTCTTGTAGTTAATTATGAAGAAAATAAATTAAACAGCTTAAATGGAGAGTACCATTAAAACTATAGACCTACAGCTACTGCTGCAACTATTGGATAACTAGCTTACTACATGTGGGTGAATTTAAGAGTTTTTTTAAGATAATTTAAAGGGAACTTGCAACTTGGACTTCTTTTTTTCTCCTGCTCTGCAGAACTGACATTTGTGAATTTGTTACCTGCCAGTAGCATGTATAAATGTATATATTTGATGTTTTGAAAACAATAAAAAATATTTTGATTTAAAAAAAGATAATTTAAAGGTGCACTTTGTAACTTTTTGGTTGGAGTTCCATCGCTGCTCTGCCTGGAATGTTCCACAGTATGACATTAAACTGCTACTTTATATTTATTTAATGACAGTTGGTTTTATAGCTCAAAAATATCCATAAAAAACATTCTGACTGTGAAAGGGGTTGCCTGTCCACGGATCTGACCTGTAACTGGCTCTGGTTTGATCTCCATGAAGATAGAAAGGTTTAATGCCAGATTGTGAAACATTCCAGACAAAACAATAATATCTTCATGAAGAAAAGCATTTGACGGACCCTCCACCAGAAAAGCTACACAATGCACCTTTAAATAATAATATAATATAATAATAATATTTTTGTACATATAATGTGAATATAGTTGATGTTATAGAGGGGTTGAGAAGTGCACCGTGAAGAGACCAGTAAATCACTCAACTACTTCAATTCTGGACAGAGGGATATTTTATTGACACCCAAAACCAAAATAGGCTTTAAATGTTTCAGATACTTGGAATGACTTCAGTTTTATCTCAACATTTTGCCTCTTCACTTTTTACTGGCCATGGCACTGCACCCAGGCAGTTGCGTCGATCTTTGCATAACTGTTTGTGATTTAACATGGGAGCCTGCCAGTAGCTTTGTGGCTTTAATTACAACATAGTTTAATCCAGGCTCAACTATCAAATCTCTAATCTGTTTGGTCTAGGTATCACCTTCAATATGGACGATGAGGCCAAACATGCTCAGACTGGAGATTGTTTCAGTGCAAGCAAGTATTATAAGTGGATTTTTGAGGAATGTTTCCTTTACTGAGTTAGACCTGGTTAAGATAAGTCAGATAACATTATCAAGATATAGAGATAACTAGCACGTTTTAGTTTCATTAGTTCTTCTCTCTTTACTTTTAATGTTAATTTTATGATAATTATTTTTGGTTTGCTTTGTTTGTATTGTGATTTTAATGTCTTTCTTATTCTGTAAAGCACTTTGAATTCCTTTGTGCATGAATTGCTCTATACAAATAAACTTACTTTGCCTTCTTAAAACTTGTGATACCTGTATTTGTAATTACACTTATAAATCAACTTTTTGTGTATTTTTCTCAAACATCATGTGATACCGTTTGTTTTATAATTGTTTAGTTCCTATAAGCTGTATTCGTACTCAACCTGCAAGTTACAGCAGTGCAAGACTGCTTTGGCATTATTTTGGACTTTGTATCCAATAAATTGTTAATAGTTGTCCTCTCTGGCCCATATATTCAGTTCACATTCGGTGTCCAGATCCTCTATGTGTCATATCAGTAACCCCATTAGTGTCCAACTAGGTGAAGGAGTCTGATAGAAAACATCTACTAGACAGAGAAGCACCAAAATGCAGTTATGTAACTTTGTCACCACTGGACCAGACATTCTTTTCAGCAGGGGATGGATTTGCTGCTTTGTCATCTTTTCAATGCAGAGAACAGCTCTGCCCTAAAGGCTTTTGACATAAGAGGTCAGTTTGTTTGCAATTATACTGACACATTTAAAGAAGACATGTTATGTTTTTTGGACTATAAAACTTTACATAGATCATGATTTTACTTTTTGTTCTTTGAAAATCACAGTTTTTATCTAAAATGGCTAATAATAGAAACAGGTGACTTCTAGTTCAAAAATAATTCAGTGCCATTTTACAGTACAGTACAGATTTTTCTAATCTTTTTAAATATTGCCCAAAAAGGTGTAGCATACATTTTGAACCCAACATTTGCCCCAGAGTTAGATAGGGGGTACATGAAAACTGACATTTTCTGAGCCCTCAAGCCTCAATTACTCATACATGCACGAATCAATCTAAATACAACTTCAAGTCAGCTTATGATAAGTGAATACTGTTAAAACATAGTTATAAAAGTCAATTTTAATTAATCCCCTTTAAAATCACATGTGGCCTATCTGTATACGGTGCCACAAAGAATTCACACTCATGTCAATAAGTCTCCCTCCTCTCATGGAAGCCATGGTGCAACTTGAGCTTGTGTGGATATGTTGCATAAGGTTCTGCAGAATCAGCCCCAGTCGTGACAAGAAAGATCTGGTTCCATAAGACTTTTTTACCTTCCGCAGAAACGAGAGACCCCTTTTTCAACTTTCCACTGCAGCGCGGCCAGTGTCATGTCTCTCTGTAGTGGATACTCTGTTGAAGCACCACGCCACCACTGTCATAAATTTCCTATAGAATGAAAGGTAGAGGACAGTGATGGGCCTGAAACTTTGGTCAATGTTTCACAAATGAGTATTTTGCATTTTACATTGTATTTGTTTTGTACGAACCACTGTATGAGACACAGTCAGATAAACACATAATACAAGTCATAATTACAATGGAGAAGGGCCTTGTGTTTGAGTCCTGACTACAGATGCTTGCAAAGGGGTTGACCCAGTTCTCCCATGTGTTCTGTCCCATTATACAAAATCTATGGACCAAAAACAGGGTAAAGCACATATACTTAAACATGACAGCCTCTCTATTAAAAAAATGTTATTGCCATTTGCTGCATATAGAATCCATTGTCAACAGAGTTTTCTTTTTTCACCTCAATATCTTCTTTTAAACTTCTCACGATCATCTTTAAAGCACTATTATGTAATGTTATGTAAGGTCTAAAAAGAGTGTGTTATAGTTCTGATTCCACTCTAGTGCACAGCATTGCAGCACGGCACTCCAGTCTCTCTCCGCCATTGAGTTTTTTCATCCTGGCATGAATCCTCTATTTGGGACACACACGCTCAGAGCAGAGTGGACCTCTCTAAGTGTTTGTCATTTCTGCTGTTAATGTTCACAGCAAGAAAAGCCATCGAAATTCATTCATCTGCTGAATCCTAACACCTCCTGGCTACAAACTGGGTGCTTTTACATTACATAAGTGTTTAAAACAAAACAAGCTAACAAAGTATATGCACATGCTGGCCACTTTAATAGGTACAGTCTCCCAAATCATTGCAAATACTGCTTCTACATTTTGTAGACTTGGTTTAGTTGGAATAATAATGATGATGAATTTAATAGAGTAATTATAAAGCAAAAGGTAAATTCTAGATAAAACAGTAAGGTTGCATGTTTATCTGTGACATGGCCGTAATTGAGGACAAGTGTATCATCTCAATCTCCTGTCTGAATCAGATTACATTCCCATTGTACTTTTTTACAGTATCACAAAAGAACTTGAACTGGGTCCCACCATTTCCTGTAATGTGTAGGGTTCAAATACATGTGACTTTTTATCTTTAGAATAAAGCCACAAAAGACCACGAATCTGCAGACGTTTGGTGTAAACATTATTAAAATCAAGAAAATATAAAAGTGCATCTGTTGATTCTGAATATTTACTCCTGATGAACATTTAACTGTGATTTCAGTGATTTAACATCCCAAAGAAGAATCAAAATATGAACATTATGTTGAACATCAAAGCCTTTATTTTTTGTCTTTCTATAGTTCAAGTCTGTTGTTCCCACCCAATGAAAGGGTGGTGTATATATATAGAGTAAAGGAGTAAGAGGTAGAGCAAGTGTTCCATTTTCATTGTGATCAGCGTAAAAATTTACACCCCAAGGGAACAGCCATCTGAAGACGGCCAGTAAAAAACATTAAAATCAGCAGCTTCTTGGTGGTGTTGCTAGCTTTCCCTTATAATTCACAATCATAAATACTCCTAACTCTGTGATTTCAGGTAAAGGTCCCAGTACAGTGTTGAATGGGGCTTGGTACTCCACCACTCTCTGAATACTCCTAAAGGGGACACCTGGATGTGCCAATAAGCTCTGCATAGTATATGTGGGCTCATGCAGCACAGGACATGAGCAGGAGACTAGTCTATCAGAAGCCTGGGCAGTGGATCCAAAAGTGTGGCCACAGAGGACACGCAAGTCATGCTGCATTAAAATGGACTGATGCCATCCACTCCGCCACTCTCTTAAACTGCCAATGACCAACAGTTACATTAAAAAGGAGATAGTATTTACATCTTCAATACATAAATTACTTTCCTACCATACTGTATAAGGCATAATAAGGTCTCTGAAAACAGTTATGTAATCTTAAATGTAAGGACTAGGCTGACTCCAAAAGTTGAACAAGGTAAAGGAAATTGTAGATGTTGAAAAAATAAATCAAAAAGCCCAAAACATATGCATTATTTCACTGAACAATTTACAAAAATGGCACAAAAAGCTGCAATACCTTCAGGTAGAAACTGTGGACGCACTGGAGCTGACAAAAGCTCAAAAGCAGCACTAAAGCTGAAAAAGTAATGAAGCAACTGCTAAGAGACGGTCACTGCAAGAAGGGCGGTGCTGTACATCACTTCAAGTTCAAATATGTAGGTCGCTTGGCATGCCCCCTCTCAACAGCGTGATACCGGGGAGTGGTCAGGGAGTCCCACTGTCCAAAATGTGACCTGTCATTGCCACTGTATGGCATGTTATGTCGCAGTCCAGGGACAACTACAACCACTGCCCGCTCACAAAACCAGATCCATGTAATGGGTTCTGATAAACAAGGCCCTTATTTGGGCAATTCACACGAGTTGAAGATATACAGTATCAAAAATCTGCATAATGAAATAACATACAAACGCATATGCAAATATAACTTTCAATACACAACATCATACACAAAACTAATAAATTTGCAGATGAAATTCAAAAATTAATAAAATAAGTGTCACAGGAATACATGGCCGGCTCTGTCCATTTTGAAAGGGGGCAGTGTGGGACAAAAACAGAAAGGGAACAGAACAAACAACCAAAGTGAAGTTCATAAAGTTGTAACTGCACACAGGAAGCTTGGAGTGGAGCAAATCTCTCCAGTTGAGTTTGGCCATAAGTTCATATCACCACTCCAGTGCTGTCCGTCAGTCTTTGGGTCACCCCTGGGTATGGTGGGTGCATCAGAGTTTGTCATTCCAGTGAGTTTAAAAAAGGTAGGTCATGGATGGGGGCGTGGTTTGGGAGAGGGGCCTACCCCGTCACAGGGGGTGGAGCCCAGAGGCAGCCCATCAGTCATCCAGGATGACCTTCACAAACCCAGCCACGTCTGTGTCTTTGGAGTCATGCAGGGTGAAAAAGGGATGATTCTGTAATGACAAAAGGTATAATTACAATTTAACAGGCAAATACAGTTACTATTACAACTAGTTATTATACTCTAAAAACATCTAGTAAAAAAAAAAAAAAAAAAAAGACAAATGGCTAAGTTTTAACAGCTGTCAAAGAGTGACCTCTAGTGGACAAAATTTTTTTTAGTGCGCTAAACTAAAAAAAAAGTAAAATAAAACAACATTTCCTACATAGTAGATGTCATAAAAGTATCTTACCATCAATTCTGTATAAGCAGGTCTCTCATTTGGCCTTTTTCTTAGGCTGCAAAAACAAACGAGGAATTCTTACAAAAAGAGAATTGGGTTTTCAATGAAATATATACGACAACGCATTTTTTAAATGGTAGACAGTTAATTGTAGCATTCACTGCAGCCTTGCCCCTGGATTGAGCAGACTACAACTGCCCCCTTCTGGGCACTGTTCATACTGCATAGAACTGATACAGTTTGAGGCTTACCACTGGGAGATGAAGTCTACAAACTCAGGGGAAAAGCGGTCTGCAGGCAGCTGTGGAGAGGGCTCATCCACCACTTGTTTGAGCTGCTGGAAAGGGGTGCCCCAGGGGTCGTAGGGAAATTTCAGAATTGCCAGCTCAATCTGAGAACAGGGAAAAACATTTTGTGTTGTAGCATAATAATACTGTCACATCATTGACTCATTTGTGCTGTATGAGTCGCTCACCATTGTGATGCCCAGACTCCATATGTCTGATTTGACACTGTAGCCTTTCTGGTTGAGGTCAGGGTTGATCCGTTCAGGCTGAAAAAAAAGCAGATATAATGTAGAAAACTGAATGTTCAAATGTGGCAAGAAAAACAAGGGAGGGCATATTGAAGGGGGTATATTGAAGAATAAAATAACGGTACTAAACTAAAAAGTGAGGAGTATTTCCCCTAGAATGACTTACTGCCATGTACGGCTTGCAACCCGCATCCATAGTTTTAGCCACAGAGTCCACCAGATGGCCACTGATGCCAAAGTCGCACATTTTCACTTGGCCCAAAGTGTTGATGAGAACATTTGAAGGCTTCACATCTGGACACAAACAACGGAAAAAGAAAGCAGCGTAAGCCGTACAAAAAAAAATAAAATGCAGAGTGCAGTTCTCAGTTCACTCATTAATTACCTCTGTGTATAACGGACAGATTTCTGTGCAGATGCTCTAATGCTTTGACAATCTGTGGAAGAAAATGCACATCACTGATGTCTCAGCGTAAAAAAGAAATCTTGTTCATTAGCAAATTGTGAATTTGAGCACTTTTTGTGTATAGTCTGCAAACTTAAAAATACATTGTTAATTCAGAAATGGCCAATCATTTATGAATTATGACTTACTGCTACATTGATCTTGCCCAGGATGTCCTCTGGAATAGTTTTGCCTTTATCCAAAACCTTTTTGTAAAACTTGTCCAAAGAGGTGTCCATAAGCTCCATACAGATCCAAACATCACCCTGTAATTTAAAAACATATATTATGATTTTAAGGATTTTATACCAGAGAAAATATGGTAGGTGCAAGCGAGTGTCACCTCTCTGAAGAGTGCCCCATAGAAGGTAACTGTATAAAAGCAATCTACTGTCCTCATGGAAATGTCCAGGTCCATCAGAAGCCTCTTCTGCTCCAAAGTGTTGACTGTGGCCCGAATCCTCTGTCAACACAAACAATACAGTGTAACTGGTTCCAATGTGTGATTACTGTCAGATTTTAGAAACCAGCAAAGCATAAGCTAATGAGTGTTTTGTACCATACCTTGACAGCCATAATAACTCCACTGGGCACATGTCTCATCTTGTCCACCACTCCGTAGGCCCCCCTCCCCAGCTCTGCGATCTGCTCCAAATCATCTGCTTTCACCACAAAGTTCTGGATAGAGCAAACAGACATTAGAATCAGGTACACGGGGCTGAGCCCAAATAGACTGGGTCGTCTCAGGAAAACAGAACACTGAGAACATAGAGAACACAAATAAGGGGAAGCTTTACCCGGTCTCCAATTGTGACGCAGGCCTTGGAGTCGAGATCTCGAGGGGGTCTGCAAAGAAAAAATTTTGTCAAAAAAACCTTTGTGTTACATTTCTTGTACAAATTGTTCTGGTTTTATTAGTACAGAACACATTCTGTTAACAGAGCTTCACCTCCACACATACCAAAGATGTATCTGAACAAGTTCAGTATTAGTTAAACCTGAATCATGTTTGAGTCTGTCTTTAAGGAATTCAACCATTAGTCATAATTCATTAGAGAAGCCCTTACGCTGTAGCGGCTGGTGAAGGAGGCTTAAAAACTTCTTGGGCCAGTTTCAGCCCAGGGTTCTTCTTCTTCCCTGTGGGGACATTTAGGGGTGAGTTGAAACAGTACATACATAATAATTTTCTGGCTTCTTCCATTATAACTGCTTGAAATTTTCCCCCGGGCAAAATGAAGGTCCACATTCCATATTTATAAGTTATTATTGGGCATAAGTGTTCATTATTATTTTCTTATAAATTAAGAAGAAATGTATTCATCTTCAACTATTCATCTTAATACTATGTCAGAGAAAGTGTTTTTTTGTAGCTAATTAATTAATAGCCAAGTTCCATTCTAAACAGAAAAACTTCCAAAAATAACTGAAGTTATATTATGGACAATAGACCCACAAAAACTCTACACCTACTCAATAAAACGCTGTTTACACCTTTGAATAGAGTGGAGAGAATCATGTTCAAAGACTACACTGCTGTAAATTGTCCTGCTTTGGGCTCTATGTGAATCAGTGACAGTCTCCCATTCATAAGAGTTAAGCAGCAGCCACTGGGACTTCCCACACACAGATCCTGCTCTGGACTCACAGCATCACGTGGGAACACACTTTAGCACTTCTGCACATAGAAACTCATGCTTAGCATGTGTGCTTTAGTTGCTACCACCTGCTCTTATTGCATAATGGTGCACAGGTAAAAACATTGCAGTTTAAACGAAATACAGCTAGTGTAAAATGATGCAGATGAGATAAACTGTACCAAGGTCTTTGCTATCTCTCATAAAGTAGGTTGGTGTTTGCTAATTCTGAGTCACCACTATTGTAGAGGAAGTGTGATTGGGTAAACCCCTCATGGGAGGCAAAGGAAGTAATGAAATCACTTGGTTTTTAGTTGTTACCACAAAAGCTGACAGACATGTCCAGTTAGTGCGGTGTCTGAAATGAGGCCACAGACAGGACCGTGGTGCTCTCATGTGATCAGCAGTGATTGAGGTGTGATTTACACACACATGCGCAGGCAAAAATAGACCAAGCTTTTCCTCTGCGTGGGTTTTAAAGACGAGCAGTTGAGAGCTTCCGATGACCTGACAAATAAGACGGCCTTTTGTTCAAGCAACAAATCCAGAGTATCGCATGAAAGGCTGCAGCACAAAACAGCTCACATACCACACAACCTTTTAGCTGCAGAAGATACAGACGCTACAATGCTCTGGAGTGCAAGGTAAATGGTTACAATAAAAAGTGCATGAAACAATCAGTGCTGCTGCAAAGTGCTCAGTATCAGACTACACTGCTTTGGTGGGTGCAGAGCGGTGACCCAGTGTCCAGGACCGGGCACATCAGCTGAAAATACAACTGTCTGAACACTTTGGGAAATATGATGTCACTTCAGTTGGCGTGTAGGTCCCTCTCTGCTCCTGTTAACTGAGAGCAGTTTAATTTCTGCTTTATGCTTAGTATAAGATTCATAAATGGTGCCTGATAAAACAGAGCAACCCTGTGAATGTACTGAGTCCATGTAGGATAAGACACTCAAAAATGTCTCCCATTTAATGAACAGCTCAATTACTGCCTGACACTTTCACTGCTCTGGTATCCAACTGCAATACCATAACACTGTAGAAGTTGAAAAAGACTTTAAGGTCATCAAGGTTGATCATTTTAAACTTAGGAGAATTGGTTTTGCTCTGTGCATGAGGGAAACAATAAACATGACAAAATCTGAGGAGCTAATGCATAGAGGGTTTATGCAATTTCAACGTGCAACATTTATAAAACAAGCAGTGAAATATTTTATGCTTTTGTTCATCAACTAAATAAGGAAAGTATTTTGAGCATGGCAGTACATACGTAATGCGAACAAGAATTTCTGGATTGTGCATGGGATCAAAGTGTCAATAGCAATGTGGCGAGTCACCATCAGGAAGCTCCAGCCTTTGAGCAGGTTCTTATACAGACGAGGATGACTCATGGGCATATAATCTTGTGCACCACCCATCAAAGCAGTTAGGAAGAACTCAATCTCCAACATGTCCCTGCAATATCAGCCTAAAGGCAGCTATGAACTACGGTATAGTGCATACAGACCCCCTCCCTCCTTGGCCAGAGGAACTGCTTGGTGAAAGCACATTCATATAAGCTAGGCCTGCTTTGATACAATAATAACTGAGCAGAAATAGTGTTACAGATCTGCAGTCTGTGCTTGCAGCCAGTCAACTGTCAACAAAAAGCAGCGGCTGCACCAGCAATTGGTGGTGCAAGTCAAAACATGCCATGGTAGGCCAAAGGCTGTGATTGCTGAGCAGCACGCAGCCAATCTACTGCGCCCTCTCAAAACAGTGTGTACTCCTGTCCATGGTAACGCTAGTATGATTGTGTAACAGCACCAGCGGTGAACTTGAAATGTAAATTGACATCATCACGCTCGGAGTGCGTGACGCAGAGGAAGAACCTTGATTTTTCCAAACTATGTTATTTTATTTGGTCCAGTACTGTACAGTAATTACACAGAGAGTCTCAGTGGTGGAGACATGGTCGTAATAGCACGGTTACTGGTCACTGCTGTGTTAAAAGCCTGTTTTCATCAGTGACCCATCATAATAACATGCACCAAATCTAAATATGTTTGTGCTAACCTTTGCAACACAAACGATGAGTCATGATGTCAGCAGACATTACACCTGTTTCCAACCAGTTTATGAACAAAAGATCAAATATCAAGAGCTCCTTCAATACTTCAAATTAATACTGTTTTAATGCACTGCGCCTTATTGCCAAAACGATTTTACCCGTGAACAAGTTCTTGCAGCTTGGCATAAGTCCTGTATTGTCCAAAGGCGCTGCTAGCCACTCACAGGGAACTTTAAACCAACACGTTGCGGTTGTGAATAGCATGCTTCCATTTTAACATGTTTCTCAAAGATTTGGTTAATAAGACCACGGGGGTATCATTTCAATACCATCGGGCTAGTGGGGATCATTACATGAAGCAGGAAAGACATGCTTGCTAGCTTCTTTTCCTGCTCTCATACATGCAGCTTTCCACCTGGCAAGGCTACCATTTCTTCAACGGAGCTAGCTTAACTACTTCCTCGAAAACTGCACCCCGTTATTTAATGTACGTGCATGTCTATTTTTACAATAATGTGCGTTAGAACACTTACCTCCTTTGGACAGAGACATTTCCCCTTTGCTTTGATGAGGGGGAAGGGAAGCACAAAGACTTTTGCCTTTTTCTACTCCCTCCCTCCCTGCATCTACCCTTACACTCGATCAGGATCGCTGGCTTGTCGTGCAAAACTAGCAGCGATTCAAGGGGAGATTTGCGCGCTTCTTTGCAGTCCACTCAATCTAGTCCGCAGCCACTGTCTTTAAAAACCGTTCAAAAGACAAATGCACAACTTTAAATCAAGTCAACGCGAGTTTAAAGCTACAAATAGTTTGATAACAAATTCTGCACTTTTAGGGTGGCCAAAGTCTGACAGCTGAAGGCTTCAGCAACGTAATGACGTACTTCCTGAATGGACGTTGGCATGCTGGGATATGAAGTGTGGTGTTGTTCTGTATTTTTTTCCCTTCCCACGTAATTATTGTCCTTTCACACACAAAAGAAATAATCAAATAAACAAAATATAAAATAATAAATAAATAATTATCCAAATCCATTTTATTATTATTAGTTACAGTACAGTGGATTTACTGAGTACAATGCCACAAATAAATAAATAGAAAAAAGCATACATACTAAATAAAGTAACTACATATAAGGTATCTCACTAGGACATGAACCATTTAGTCAGTGCTCAATGTTTGTGAGAAAAAAATATCTTAAACATAGGCTGCAGTTGGGGGCTTGGGGCAGGGCTGTTGTGATAAACAAAGTTGTAAATACTAAATTCTAGGTCAGAACATTTACATACGTCATATTGCATAAGGAAAAAATAAATAGGAATAATCAGAATCTTTACCTAAAACAAATGCAGTGTTTTGTGTAGGAAGCATCTCCACTATGAGTTTTATGATAACGATGAAATCATTTTGATCCACAACACACACATCTTAACGGGTGGAAGGCAACAAAATGCACTGATTGACAATAAGATGTTCTAATGAATAACAATGTGTTGTGATATGAGTGGACTACATGCATGGTTTTGTACAGTTGGAGAGTGTAAAATCAATGATGAGGTGGTTTTAGCAGAGGTTACTTTCACTTTCTTGACACCAACAGACTATGATAAACAGGTTTTATTATAACATGCAAGAACAAAGAGCTGTCAATTAGATACTCAGAGGCGCGGCGTTGGAGGTCTGCATCTGCCAAGAAATCCCCTGTCTCTTCTGTGCTTTGGTGAAAGTTGTAGACATGACGTACTACTACTTTTCCCTGTTGTCTGGCCATGACAATAACGGTTTTCTGGAAACTCACTCCAGCAAAATCTGGGCTGGACGTAGCAGGCGTCACAATGATCCTAGGGCGACCTCCATCTGTGCGCGTTGGCTGCATTGCCCCCAGTTCAGTGTAGGTGGATCTTGCACTGAGTGGCAGCCAGCGAGGTGAAAAGAGGGCATTCCATGTCACTCTTTTGCTGGAGTCGTGACCACTAGGGCCCAACTGGGTCTGAAAACTGAAACTGCGATCATCACGGGTGGGGTTGTTGATCACCCAACTGGAACCCCAAGACGAAGACAGGTAGTTACGTGGAGTGAAGATACTACAGTTCACATCAAAGTACTTGGCCAGTTGGATAGGCGATGCAGAGTGGAACTGGAACGCAAGATAGAGGAGGTCACGGATAGCTTCGTAATATTTTACAAGGAGGGGGCATTGTTTCTGCAGGCGGAAAAGATGCTGAGGAGGAATCATGCCATATCGGATAGACCTTAGTGCGCTTTCTACGGTAGCAGCAACGGGTTGATTTAGGTTTATCCAGGCCTCTACTGCTTCGAACAACTCAAGTTCACTTTGCAGAATTAGGTCGGAGCGATGGAGCAGAGACAGAAGCAGGTCTTCACTTATAGAGCCCCATTCAGCACTCTGCAGCACTGATGACAGGTTCCAGGACAGGTACTGCAAGCAGCTATCCCGCAGGGCTGCATCTCCAATTTGCAGTGCATAGTTGTACCAGTTGACCACATGGCCTGAAGGGGAGTCACTGGAAAGATGTTGGGTCATGTATTGGGTCATTCCCTGCTGCAAGGCTCCCACATGGTACTTACTGGCCAGTTTGTGCAGAGCAATGGCCTGTTCAAGTCGCACGCCGATGTCTCCACTGTAGAAATATCTGCAAACATCCAAAATGCACAGGTTTATTTTTAAAAGAAGGAAAGAAAAATCAATGACAATGTTAAAAACAGATGCTTAGAGATGGACGTATTTAAGCTTGTGAGTCACAGAACCCACATTGTTGAATTTTTAGATGGGTGCAGGTGAATCTGAAAGAGCTTTAGTTAGAATTGTGTAGAAAGATATATTTAACTTTGCTTGGGAACTTTGCTTGTGTATATATTTGTAGTAGTATATTATTATTGCACACGTATGACTGAAAACTTGTACATCTAACTGTAATATCAACAGTGTAATAATAAAAAGAATGTCTGCCATGGGGGTACAACGTGGTATTTAGAGCCTTTTAATCCTGGAGAACTTTCCTACATGTTTACTGTGGATTTTTTTTTTTTTATTTTGGCCTCATTGAAATTTTAACATTTTTAGGTGATATTTGATGTCCCAATAAAAAGAGGAAAAAATATTATGGGGCTGTGGTGGTACAACCTATGGGGTTTTGCATATTTATTTTTACGACATAAAGGGGGCACACTGATATTACACTTAGATCTTTTTTAATTTTGATTATTTTCTTTCAAGTTTGTGCCAAGAGAGAAACAATAATCATACACATCTTACATATACATGATAAGCTACAGAAAAGCACATTTCTCGAAAAGGAGTGGGAGGAAGAAAAAACATAAATGAACCCACCCCTGTTCATGACATAGACACTTACCTGAGGAACTTATCAAAGACAGCTGCACAGTCAGGGGCCTCCCTCAGAATCAAAGTGCTGGAGTTTCGGGAGAGCAGCAGGTCCTCAAACACATCACTCTGCAGACTGAGCACCAGTGAGTGGGACTGTAGCACCTTCACCTCATCTGTGTTAATGCTCTGCACCCTCAAAGTCACATCACTGTTGTTCCCAGACATGAATAAGTTCTCTATGCGCTGCACCAAACTCATGGAGTGGTTAAGGATGGTGGCCCCACTGTCCAGCACTGTCTCTGGCTTCAGGGCAGCTGGAAAGAATAATATAAAATAAAATAAAAACATTTATCTGTTTATGTGAGTCTGTGAAAACAGACTCACATAAACATAGTGCTCACATAGTGCTACTTTGTGTGTTTAAATCCAATACAGGTTTTTCTATGAGGGAATGAAAAAGAGTCACGCTAATTGCATGTTATCATCCTTGTTACATTACATTAAGACACCAAGTGTAAATACAATATAATACTGAATACACCATCCCTTCAAAGATAAGGGGGGAGTGAATTTTGGTTCAGTTCTGGTTCAGTCCCCAGCCTGAATAATTGGAGATGATTGCCGGATTCAGAGCATCTGGATTCAAATCCGTGTTTAATGGAGATGCAATTCACCATTAAGCTGGCAAATATCCACGGAAAGATATGCTGAGGAATTCTATCAAACTTTTTAGATGCAGTTCAGTTAAGCAAAAAATTAAAAATAGACCAAACTTTTGAGTGGTGGCTGACTCAGAGAAGCATGTGTTCTGGAAGAAAAGCCTGAGTTAGCAGCAGCACCACAGAGCGCGGCACATACGAAGAATCACACATGAAAGCCTTTAGAAAGACAGGCTGCACTCTGCCACAGCCACTGTCAGCTCCTCTGTGGCCTGGGATTAATGAGGGGCTGAGGAGGTAGGGGCTTCATAACTGCACCAACTGCCAACACATAATCTTTTTCCAATTAACCTACCTGAAAGTAGGGGCCAGCTAAGATAAAGTGTAAGAAAAAAAATTATATCTAATAGACAGATTTGTCAAGTAGATGAAGCAGGTTATGAATTAACAATGATTCTGTCACCAAGAATGTGGAACACCTTTTCCCTTTGGACATCACAAAGAATTGCAAATGACTCTCAAGAACCATAAAAAGTAAAAGTTATATCACTTTTGGTAAATTATCACAAGCATTTGTTTATGTCAAGTGTTAACCGAATATCTTTGCTTGCACTTTTTTCTTTCTAGAGTTGTTTCAGTCTCAATTCTCAATTACAAAAGAGTGTGTCCTCTTGGGAATTAATTATTAGTTTGATCATGAAAATCTGAATTTGGTAATTATATACAGTTTAAATGTAGCATTTATCATATACAAAGTAACTTTCGGCTGAAATAAATTCATTTTTGGACTCCATGTAGAAAATTTATCAATATGCATATACAGGTTCTTTTGCAGTCAGATCTTTATAGTGTCATTGAGCCAAACAAACAGGGAAGCAAATGCACTTGGTCATCTTTCTGTAGACAGATAGATGAGGACAGGAAGAGTGGAATAGATGCATTTCCCATAAAGTGCCCTTAGGCTGGTTTACAGTCCTACTGCCACAGACAGTATCAGGAGAGACATGTAAAAACCAGAACAATAGAATACATTTCACAAACATACAAGTGATCTTACCTGCTTTGACATGGACAGAGTTGATGCTTAGTGATAGGAGTCCCATTATAACCAAGGAAAAACTCCATGGTTCACTTAAACGCAACATATCTCCAAGTATTCCCCTTCAGGTATTTTTCTCTTCTTTTTTTCTTGCTCTTGTCTTTGTTTGACAGTCACTAGCACAAGGGTACGTTGCCCCGTGTGCCGCTCTGCTCCCTGTCCCGCACTCTTTATGTAGGACGCTGGCCTTTCCGCGGCGTATCTCACAACCCCACAGACGCCATTGATTGGTGGAATCTGGCAGGGGCGTTGCTATGGCGACAGCTTTGATTTTTGAATTCTTTCCCCCCCTTTTGGGTGCTACATGGCATTGATCATCCAACATCACCGCATCTGGCAGGATTGGAATTTTTTCTGGATTTCATAATAAAAGACTAAAACACCTGATGAGCACTAAATTAACACATGCATTTCAAAATAAAATGACCAAAAGAACACTTTTAGTGGGATTTTGGAATGTTTAGTTTAATCTTAACTGTTAAGGCTATGTAATTACTCGCTTTATTTCCTTCAAATTTTTAATAGGGGTTTTCATTTTAAGTAATTAGACGCCTTAATAACTGTGGCTAACTGCAGTCAGTCACATTTAATAAACAGATCAAGTGGCAGATTTTGATTCAGGGGCAATTACTGCTCAAAAGCCATGTTAATTTCACTAATGGAAAGCTAATTTCATTGGTGCTGGGTTTTTCCCATCAACTAACCATGAGGTAGAGTTTATGTATTCAAGTATATCAGCATTTTACAAAAGAGGATATTCACTGTCATTGTAAAATAAAATTAGTAAAAAATGTAATTGTAGCAGAATTAAATTTGATGGAGTAGGGTAAGTAGTCCATATAGCAGCCTCAGGGTTTGGACAGTTTTTAAAGGCAGCCATTAAAATTTACCCTTTATTTACCACTCAGCACACATCGATCTGCAGGATATAGGTCACTCAATACAGAAATCACTGTTATATCTGAATGTAGCTTTGATTTTGTGCATGCAACAAGGGCATTAGTCCATTACAGAAATTTATATGAAAATGATTCAATATATGACATGTCTATAAAAATCTAGACTAACCTGAAGCTGCTCGGAATATTTACTGGACAGGATCTCAGGAAGCTGCTCTTGTAGACTGCTGCAGAAAGTGACCTGAGCTGGCCCACTGTAAAACAACATACAAAAGTTTAAGGTCATCAGACAAAATAAACAGATCCAATGTTAACTGATCTTCAACCGCATGAACATAAACTCATCTTCCATACTTAAATTTGTTATTAAAGGTACACTATGTGACTATGGTTACGGAAAGAATGCACGTTTTTGAAAGTATTTTACAAGCAATAAAACAAAAACCAGTAATTGAACAAATGATAAATATGATTTCTTGAATAAGATATGTCTGTTTAATACTTTACTGTGGAACATTAAAGATAACTTGGAATGGAAATTTGCGTGTGACTACATGCTGAATATTTTTATATGCACCTCCACACCTGATAATAATATTTTATGTATTATTTTATACATGTACACCTTAATGGATAAATAAATTAAGCATAAAATGAAATGTAACAGACACTCTAAAGACCCATTAGACTATAGATTATATGGGGGTGTGTGTCCTTCCCTAAGGTCCAATACAGTATTTAATTATCCATCAGGACTAACATGAAAAGTGCTGGATTAGCTCTGCCCACAGCGTGAGATCCATTGAGAGATCGATCGGCCACAGGGGGCAGCATACATACCCCTATAAACATGTTAAGCTGGCTGGACTATAGGTGCATGGGTTTACAAAGGTGCCCCCAATGACCCTTTGTACTGTTACTGTATCACGCTATAGGATGGGCAAAAAGTCAATAGACAGACCATGTATGTACATGTACATTGTTTAGTATTATTTCCATTACTTAACTAAGCACATAACATACCTCCAATAGGCCCAAAGTGTAACTGATTTCCACATTATACAGAACACAAATTCATCATTCAGTCATACACAAAGCATTGTATTTTTCACAATAAATATCTTATAAACTACAGCTCTGGATCATATTCTTTGAATAGGGCCAATAGTGGATAAACTGCCACGGCGGTACATTGAGCATCCCCTACCTTTAGTGATTGAG
This sequence comes from Boleophthalmus pectinirostris, assembly GCF_026225935.1. NCBI lineage: Eukaryota > Metazoa > Chordata > Actinopteri > Gobiiformes > Gobiidae > Boleophthalmus > Boleophthalmus pectinirostris. The sequence continues at coordinate 18,295,683 of NW_026571115.1, read as the reverse complement.
CCAATGAGGAACCTCCAAACAAATTTTTTAAGTTCTGCCTATTTTATAATATGGTTGCATTATAATATGCATATAGTTTTTGGTCTTTCAGGAACACTTGTCCCACATTAAAGACACTACAGATGAAGGAAATTAATTTATTCACTACTGTATTAACTCTGGCATATTTATGTTGAAGCTGCTTGCTGGCATATTGATTAATATACACTGTCCATATACAAATCAATAATTAAATAACTGAAATAAATCAAAATAACAAGATCTAAAGTTTAATTTTGCAGATGCTCCTCTTTAAACGGATGTTCAGTTAATTTCATGCAGCATTTTTATTCATGACTCTCCTGCCAATACTTTGAAATGGTGATTGCTTCTTTGAAATTCTGGTGTGGAATGTGTTGATGAATCATGTAATAAATAAACAAAATGGCATCAACATTTTTTTTTTTATTTATTTTATTTCAGGACATTATTATTTTAATGTATATGATTAAGGTTATTTCTAAATTTATATGCATCATCACATTAACCTCGGTGTTACATTTAAATGCAATGGGCTAAACTGTTTCATGCTCAGTAGTTTTTGTTTGACCTTACTGAACAAATAATATTCCCTCTTGTATTGTCGGGAGCTGGTCATCAATTTTTTAACAACATTATCCACTAGGGGGCTCTCCAAACTCTCCAGAAGCAAAACTCTCTGCTCAAGATGACGAGGGGCATTCAAATGTAAAAAAAAATAAAAATATCATCAAGCCTCATCTAGTTTTTTTTTTTTTTTTTTTTTTTTTTTTTTTTTTTTTTTTTTGACACCGCAAGCTAAAGTAATTGGCCAACAATGAAGTAGGTTAATGCTCAGTGATGGAAGTAATTAAATCACACATCACGTGACAACTTTTAATCATCAAACAAAGAGCGGTAATACACGCATTTAACTCAATTTGAAGTTCACAGCAAGCCATATTATGCAAAGATTATTTCTGAAAACGGGACACTGTTCTCTGTGGGGTGAGTGGGTCTTTTGTTAGTAGTAAGCTGTATGTGGCGCAAATAATCTCACTGATATGCAAAGCTGGAAACCACCACACTTGGTTTACGAGAACAAGTGGAAAGTAAGGCAGGAGTTGGCACCTTTCTGTGTACAGCGGACATGTAACAAGGACCAGAGTGCGCACTCATTTATTGGATGCGCCACAAGGAGTTGGTGATAACATGGTTCAGTTGCTTCACAGCGGGGGGACGGAATAAACAAGCTCTGTTTGGACTTGAATGGACGAGACAACGCTCTAAAGCTGCCTACAAGTGGAAAAAATACTCAAGTTATTGCTGCGGAATAAAAGATCGTCATCAAGTAAGATTTAGGTCCCTCATCAGGCATAATTTGTTTATCTTGAAAACTAATTTATTCCTAGTGTAGGTTATACGCACTGTTAATAAAACAGGTTTAATGGTAACTTCTATTTGTAATCTTACCTTTTTCAAATTCTTTTTCTATTCTTTGCCATTTTGTATGTTTTTTTTTCCTGTGTAACTTTGTCTTAGCCCTAGACTATATAGTCATCTATTTAATTAGGGAAATTTGTACATAATTCTGGTTGTTGTAATTTACAACTTGTAAAACTAGTTTGAAGTATAACCTGTTGATAATTACAGAAATTAATCATTTATAATGGCAGAAAAATAGTTTACAAATTTAATTAACACCAACTCTATCTTTTCAGCTTACGTTTACAGCATCAGGAGTGACAGTATGAGTTCTGCAGGTTCTCCCAAAGGATGTGGCCCCAGCGTCAGCTCTGTGTACTATAACCTATGTGACCTGACCACTGTTTGGGGGGTTGTAGTTGAGGCTCTAGCGGCAGGTGGCATACTTACCTCAATTATTCTGTTCATCACACTTATGGGCTCCCTACCATTTGTAAGTGACAAGAGACGCAAAGGCATGGTGGCACTACAAGCTGGTGTTCTTATTTTCATTTTGGGACTATTTGGTCTCACATTTGCATTCATCGTAGGGAAATATTCCACTACCTGCTCAGCTCGGAGGTTCCTATTTGGTGTGTTGTTCTCGGGGTGCCTTGCCTGTCTGGTGATGCATGGACTGTGGCTTGCACTGCTAGATAAACATGGTAAAGGTCCCAGAAGTTGGACATTTTGCCTTGGTGCTCTGGGACTTTGGCTGGTGGAAGTCATCATCAATACAGAATGGCTCATTTTAACTGTAGCTAGAAATCCCACCAATGCTGACCCATACTTGTCTTGCATTATAACCAACACAGATTTTGTCATGTCCCTTATATATGTTATGGTTTTGCTGTTGGCAGTGGTGGCAATGGCTGCCCCATCTGTCAAACACAAAAACAAGCAATGGCGCACAGATGGAACCTTCATTCTGTTATCAGGTCTTTTTACATTGGCAATATGGGTGGCTTGGATAGTTATGTACCTTTACGGCAATGGGGCTATTGGAAATCCCACATGGGATGACCCAACCTTGGCAGTAGCAGTGGTGTCAAACGCTTGGGTGTTCCTCTTCTCCTACACGATCCCAGAGATCTGCCTTTTGGCCAGGGAGGGTCCAGAGCAAGAGCAGCCCCCTGATGGAGAGCACATCTATCCTACTCGAAGTCTGGCATATGACAACATCACCAAAGATGTGGACGAACCAGCACAAAATCTGTATCTGGAAAACAAGGCATTCTCCATGGACGAATCTCCAGGTATAATATTATTGCTTATCAATTTGACGAGGGTTTAGATTTCCAGTCATACAATAGGAACATTCTGTAGTCAGCCTCCCTCAAATGCACACATAAAACAATAAACTGGTGATGGCAATGTTCCCACTTAACTCAGTTATGACTGCTCATATATTTATATTAGGACTGTAAATAAATCCATGAAAATAATATATCTTATATTTTTTTCTACAGAAACATCAAAATCACCATATGCAGCTTTTAATGGTCAGTTAAGAAAGGCCGTCTACCAGCCTACTGAAATAGCTCTTATTGCTAAGGGTCTTACTATGGTAAGTGGGCTTATATTATATATAAATGCTCTACTACATTGTAAAAGGCTGCAAAAGGTTTGACTTATTGTATTTTTTATTTTTTTTTAGATAGATCAAGAAATCAAGATCCCAAGAGCCAACACTCCAAGAGCCAACACCCCCGTTTAAATCCAGGAAGCAGTTCGTTGTCTATTCCATCTCTGGAATAGTCCGTGCCATTACTGATTTCTTCGTGTTTTAAAGATAGCAAGCATTTCAATTTCAATGTTAAGTGGAATAGACCCCGAAGTGTATTTTCTCTAAAAGTGTTTTTCTGTGTAAGCAATAGTAAATAATTATCATTTGCTACTTGCTAAATTAGTTAGTTCCAGTATTTGGAATATATTTGGCTTCAAATAATATTTAGCATTTTAATTTATTAAAATAGAACAAAGTGTTCTTTTGAAGACACAAAATGGAGGATGATGCGAAACTAAAATTCATGTAAATGTTGCAGGTATAGTGTATGCAAACTGCATCACTCATTTACAGGTTTGTAAATGAGCATGTTTTCTAACTGAGCAGTAAAATGATTACAATAAACAAAAGAAGTCATTGGATTGTGCCAAGTGGTAAACTTGGAAACCAGAGAAGCTAATAAAATGGTTTACTAAATTTATTTAAATAAGCATCAGATTATGGTTAAATCACTTTAATTCAATCGAGTTTTTACACACAATATAATGGAGTTTTGCAGTGTTACCAATAGGATTAGCGAGAACACAGTACTGGAGACTTCTCATCCTGTGCATGAAGCTGTCTTGTGCACATGGTTAAATGACCCTTCAGTTACCTCAGGGAACCACCAGTCACTGGCAGCTGGTCCCTTATGATCTGTCACCGGGACAACCGGAGTGGACAAACAGAGCTGATTGTTTAATGGGTCAACTCCAACTAAAGACCAGCTACTGGTCTAAATATAATAATGATACATAATAAAATATAAATATTTTATGCTTTGTGTAGGACGAAGAGAAGAGTGTTCACAAAATAAAGTGAGTGAAATCTTCAGGGAATTATACGTGTACATTTGTGCCAGCATCAGAAACCATTGTAGAGAATGCTGACTTACATGATTGACTAAACAACTAAACAACATTTTAATGTTTGAAATAAAAATATTAATCTTTATTTCCGTCAGCAGTTGAAATTGTGTATGTCTCCTTCATCAGAGATGATCAGTTATCCAAAACACTGTCCTCTACTGGATAATAACAGGCATTTTGCAAGCATTTTTAAAGAGTTCATTGCTTTAAAATACATATAAATATTTGTGGACCAGTGGCATTTACTTACCAGCTTTCACAAGTTTTTGTTTGCATATTTAGCAAAGCAGTTGCCTGTTGATGCAAATAATTTTCCTGTCCATTGTGTTGTTCAATAGAGGTTATTGACTATGATAAAGATTTTTTTTGTCCTGCAGTTCTTGCTTCTGTTTCTTCATATGCCGATAAGCCTCCACTACACGCTGTCGCTCTTCCTCCATGATTCTCTGTCTAGCCATTGAAGGCTTGGCTGGATCTGAAGCTACTTTCTGACCAAGCAGTGAATTCAAAAGTAGATTCTTCGAAGACATCTAACAATTTAAAAGAGAGGAATATTGTTGCATTAGTATTTAATATAATAATATAATATTGAACAAACAATAAGATTATTTTAGACATCAGCAAGCAGGAGTAAAATGGGATACTAAATACAGAGAATAGCTCACAAGTCGGCTGAGGCAAAATAATACAATAAAGCTGATGTTATAACAGCTCACACTGATCTACAGACAACTCGTACCTGGGATTTGTCCTGAGCTTTTCTGGGCTTGACAGAAAGAGAAGGTGGAGCCATTGAAACTTCACCAAAAGGAACATCCTCTATAGACGAAAATATAACATAAAATATTAGCACGAACTGACTCACAAACCTTAGCTGAAACCCCATCTCTGTATCTGTGTTTTGAGATCTTGAGGTTTTATTTTCTTGTCAGGTGTACAAGGGCATAGGGTGACCAGGGGCTTTTAGTCTGGTTGTTGTTTGAGATTTCTTTAAATTTACAAATAAATGACTAACAATGTATTCATGAAAAACTTACCAACAAACATTTCTTTTTCCAACTTTGTTTCTTGTTTGTCTAATTTCTTCTGCTGCATCTTCAGTACTCTTTCTTTAGCATACCTGAAAGACAAAAAGACAAGTTTATCCTTGAGTTCAAAGAACAATTCAGATCGCAGACTAAAATTGTGGGTGAAAGTGGACCACAGGATGACTTGATGAGATATTTGTAAAGGACTGCAAGAAAATTATCATTTAAAATACACAGAAAATATTGATACTTACTGCTTCTTTTTCTCAGACTTGCCCTTGTCCGCACGCCTTTCTTGTTGGTCAGGGTCCAGCTCGGGCTTCCGCTCTACTTGGTTTTGGCTCAGAAAGAGGACATGTCTGGCAGCTGCTTCCATTCGCCTCAGATAAGCTTTTTCGCTCTCCCCCTTTCTCCTTTTGAAGTGTGGGACAGGTATGTCCCCCTCACCCTCTTGTGTGTTTTTGAGCTGTGAGGCTGAAACAATATGTATATGATAATCAGTTGCATTTTAAGAGCTAGTACCACACTGACCCATCTAACAGCAGCCTACCTTGTTTCAACTTTTTCCTCTTACGTGCTCCCGTCTTCATCTGTTCTTTACTCCTCATAATCTCTCTGAGTCTGAAAGGAATTTGTTCCATGTGGTCCTCTTTAGCTTTCTTGGTAGCTTGTTTCATCTTTTTCCTGCAATACAGAACATATTTCAAACTATTACCCTAAATATATACTATTACACGTGTATATAATCAATTCACAAGCAAGCTGATGTAAAACGCTGCATGTGACTACAATGACAACAAACAGTGGCTAATAGCTAATCTTATAGCTAGCATACTATTCTTTTTATACTAACCCTAATGGCTTCGATGTTTTGTTAGTTTCTTTAGAAGAAGCCATTACTTTGTTCCTTTTATTCTTCCCCATTTTCTTCTGTCTTTCAAATAAATGTACACAGTTTTCACATAAACATTAAACACGTGCGTTATCGTTGGAGAGCTCCCACTGAACACAACTTCCGGCTTCCACAATCACAATTGATGCCTCACTCTGCATATTTTAGGAATGAAACGCTGCGCTCTGCACATAGGCTGCTTAGCATAATATTACTTCTGTTTGCAAGAATATTAAATATTTGGCTCCGTGTCACCCTTGTTAGAAGGTATTTTGGGATGACTTGGGAAAACTCAATTCCCACTCAAACTCACACAGACGATCTTTGTGCAGTGTCTTTTGCTTGCATTTTCCTTTTTGAACACGTGGTGTCAGTGTTGAGTTGTAATTACAACCTTACGGGGCTATGGTACGATTTTGTTTCAAAAATATCCTTATATGAAATGAAATGCATCGGAATCTGAACAGCTTCATTTTAGCAATACACGTATTAACTTTTTACAAATCCCTTGTCCCCTAAAACACGTGCCTAAAATGACCCCCAGTTTAAACTGAAGCTGTTACTGAACCCTTAACGGATGAGCTCTTTCCGAAACTGAGACTCTACAGTTTGGTCTCTGCTTTCTGATTTACTCTTATAAGTGGTGAGAGAGGAATCTCTGATTTTAAATAATCAATATAGCCTTTTTATTTGCCATGAGTATCCATGTTTGCAGATTTAGCCTATTTCTCATAGGTTATAACTGCACAGAATGTTCAAAAGACTGACTGTTGTATGTGTTTCAAACTTTGTTGACTTTATTTTATTGCCAGTGGCTACACTATTGCATATGTGTTAAAACATCTGGCTTACAAGACCTAACCTTAAAATTTACTAAATTAACTATCCTCCTTATGGGAATCACATTTGCTGGAATGCCCCATCTCCCTGTCCATGAGGGCCCTTTAATGTTCAAATAGCTTAAATGCTGTTACTAATTTAAAATTTAACATGCACAAGCAGATTCATCCATTATAGGCCATAGATGTAGAGATTGTTAGATACAACATATTTTGGTTTAGGCTAGTGCCTTTACAAACAAGTAAAATAAGTTCACCTAAAATCTTTATGGCGTATCCTGTTTCAAACTTTAGTGATTTGTTGACATTATTTACCAATATCAGAGGCTCTCAAATGTTCTGAATGTGTCATGGGTATAAAACGAACAAAGCTGTAATACCAGTTTTCCTGTCCATACACAAAATGGGGTTTAAAGGCTGCACGTGTTGTTGTCATATGGGTAATTCTTGTGTAGCTTATAAAGACAATGTAGAACCAGGTGAGCTGCTGTATCTTTTGTGAGGCACACGAGAGAGGGATTACCCTGAGGTATTTAATACTCTTCAATCTGAGAAACTGCTGATGACAGGAGAAATGGGTCTGCTGGCGTCTTCTTCAAAGAAAGCCTGCATATATAGGTAATAGAAGAAGTGACAAGAATGACTGAGGGAGGGACACTGTGGCACTGTCTTCACATAACAACCTTAACTATTACCAGTGGTGCTAAAATTTAATTAGAGTAAAATATGTAAAAACATTGCTGTGGATGTGTGCAATGTGAAAGGGCTGCACATGTTACAGACGGCACAACATCCTCGGACAGTGTCATAATCCTTGCACAGGTAGAGTATAAAAGAGCTTCACGACTTATCATTTCATGAGATACTCTACGAATGACTGATCCTGCAACAAAAGGGGTAAGTATCACTATTCAGTCTGATATTTAGCTGTATTTATTTACCAATAGGCACTTCATAAATAGCATTTATTTGCAGACTATTGTAAACAAAATGTAATTCATAGATTCATCAGCATGTATAACAAAACTTGAATACATAATTTAAGTTTTTCATCATTTATTCTATTAGTAGTAACTTGTATATTTCATATTTTTTTAAGGTTCTGAATGAAAATTCAGTCATGTGGACTTAATTTGTAATGTCCATCTGAGATTAAAGGATTTGATGTGTTGTTGATGTTTGTAAACGTCACTGTAATCACACTACTTATAATATGTGTGTGATTAATACATCATAAATGTTGGTCATGAAAAAAATATTCTGAAGTGAAATAATGAATATTGTATATAATTCTTATGTCCATATCTAAGGCAAACAACATGAGTTTGAATGTGCCCAAAGCTGATGCAAAAACAGGAACTAAAGTCCCCCTCAGGGCCACAGGTCCTGGATCCCCCCGAAAGGCAGCTCCCAAGTTCAAACAGAGGAATACCCGTCAGTTCAAAAGCAAGCCCCCTAAAAGAGGTGTCATTGGGTATGTCTAAACTTCTGCTGTTTGATCACATTTTGTGCATTGTTTTCCAATCCAATGCTTTATTTGTATTGCACATTTTATAAACACTTTCGAAGTGCAAAGTTTTAAAGGTAGTTTGTTCTTTTTAGTTTTGGTGAGGAAATCCCTGGAATGGAAGGTCTGGGAATTGGTAAGTGCCAAAATGCTTAAACATTGTATTAAATGTATTAACCATCTCAACATCATGATGATGAATGTATGTTTTCTCTCTCAGACATCACTGTGATCTGCCCATGGGAGGCCTACAGTCATCTAGAGCTGCATGAGCTTGCACAGTACGGCATCATTTGAATCTCGCCACTTGATCATCAGTTTAGTTCAGTAAATTTTTATGTTTGTTTGTTTTACCAAATTGTGTCTTAAAATGTTAAAGATCCCTTACTAACAGCACATGCATCTTTACAATTGTGCAGCAACATAAATATTTTTAGCAATGTAATAATGTTAGCGTATATTCCTGCAATTGTATTCTTAATCATCATCTGCTTCACCAAAGATGTACTGTATATTGTACCTGAATTAAGCATATTTATCTGAGTTAATAAATAATGTATTCAGTATTTTTTTCAAGACAGAAACGTAATGAATTTTTCTTTATCACATGTATTTCAGGATTGACAAAGCCATTAGGTTATCAGAGTAAAACTGTCCACATTCAAAATCTGGGAAAGTAAAAACATACACACATTTCACAGTCCTGGCATGTAATAGTTCCTTGCATAGGACTTGTGCCAGTGAATACTCTCTATCAGTCGTGTAGTGATAAACAGAGCCACCATTTGGGCTCCTAGTACTACAATGGCCACAGTCCCGATGAGGCCTTCGTGTTGTTGAATCCAGCGGGATATGCCTCCGAGACACCCTCCCAGGAAGACCACACTCTGGGCCGTGAACTCGTCCAGTGTCTGCGCCCCCACCCCGCACTGAGAGTTCCACACAGTCCCATTCTCCAGGGGGTCCACACAGCAAGTCGCAGGTACGCCACAGGCCAGCACACCGGGCGCAGAGCAGTTGTAATATCTATAGGGAAAGTTAACAGTATTAGAAAAAAACAACAACAAACAAACAAAACAAAAAAAACCCAGATACACAATGTGACATTTTGGGGTTAAGCCCTTCATCAGACTTGACCCCGAAAAGTCACATTGTGGTCCCATTAAAATAATAATTAAAAAAAAATTGTCTGTTTTTTCTTTTCTACAATTTTTGTCTTTGGACCCAGCACACAGTCACAACTTGTATCAGATGTGCATGTCTTTACCAGTAGAAAACAACATGTTAACTTAAACTTAATTCTGATCCCAGGGAAAAGGTCCGCACTCAATACCGATTTTGAAGTGTACTTTTATTTAGCACATGGTACAATGATATATAAGTCCCATAGAGGGAACTTTGTTTATCACCTGAAAAAAAAAACTTTGCCATATCCATATTGTTACCACAGTATTATGAAATTTAATGTACACTTAAACACAGAATTAGTCTTTTATTTTATGTGGTCTATAGCCTACTAATTACAATGGAGGTCAAGAGAGTTCCAGAAATGTCCAGGAAAGATCCAAATTTGTCCCATTCAATTATCAATATTTTTTTCCCAAAGCTATACCTTCTCCAATGAGTATTTAGTTTGGATTTGTATTGATTAAATCTATACATATATGCTTTATTTTACAACCCTGGTTAATCTGACAATTGTTGCAGTTCCCAACTCCACTTAAGTCTCTATTCAAGAATGTGAGTAGTCTTCATTCCTTTCCAGTACATAGTTCGCAACTTGATGGGATTTTCCTTCACTTGCTGAATACTATTCATTATATTACATAAATACTACAGCAGGCGCCATGTTGTACTCACAATAACTCAATTCTCAAACAGGTAACTGCAAAACTACCCTAAATACCAAAATATCTCCAAAATAGAGAACATTTTCTTACAGTTCTATAGAATTTTGAATAAAAGCATCTGTTTTCATTTATAATTTTTCTAAGATGATTTAATGGTCAGGACATTAAACAGTTAATGATGACAATGCTAAAGTGGGGAGAGACATTCATTAAACTGAACTGAAGGTGAGACCTCATAATGCTGAGGCTGGCACAATTAGAGAGCATGAAAATTAGAGTTCAGCAATCAAACCTCTTGGTAAATATCTAACTTACCCACAAGGCATATTAACTAACCCCTATTAGTCTGTTTTACTCACATGTTAATCTCCCAGTCGCGGTAGGTGTCTGCCCCACAGCACTGCAGGTTGGTCTGTATCTCATCCACTATAAACCTCAGATCCAGATCGTCCTGGTACCGCTCCATAGCCGCCAGCATCCCAGACCGTAAGTAGTTCCCAATCTGATCCTGTAGACTGTACGCTAAAATGGCCACCACCACCTGAGCTGCAATGAGGGCCAAGACCACTGCAGAAAAGACCTTGAGTAAGCAGCTGTTTTCTCTTAGGGCACCCACACATCCAGTGAGACAAAGCATGAACAGCAAGAGCCCAACAGAAACTAACACCAGCATCGGGTCCGTTCCTATGCTTCCAATCTTCTCTTGTGCGAATGACTCTTTGCTCACAAGGCCCCACATGCCCAAACCAAGCACAATAAGGCCAAGGATGGTAAACAGAAGGTTGCAAAAGAAAAGAAAATATTTCAAAAAGTAGTCCATTGCAGTGTAACGATGAAAGTATTCAATTTTCGTGTTTCTAGTATTCTCTCCATTCTTAGTCCCTTCTTGGTTTGTGTTGTTCTGGGTATCCTCCTCAATATCCCCGTGTGCTGGACCTGCCTTAAAACACAAGGTAAGGAATTATTTGAAATATATAGAAAAAAATACAAACAAAAACTAAATACTTTGATGTTTACCTTTGGCAGGAGTGGACTAGTCTCATTCTCAGTGAACTCACCCTTCTGCCAAGGAAAAGTGATTTTTCTTGTAAACTTCCACATGGTTTCTGCTTAAGTGAGATGTGTATCCCTTTATAGTAGCAGGAGGAATACCAGTGGGATGAATGCAGTACATAAGGATAACATTTACTACGCAGGAGGCAGTGAGCATGTGAGCAGTGTAGTGATGGAGTACTGTGGCCTCTGGCTGCGGGCTGTGGGATTTCAGCATCATGTGAGAGTCACAGTGTAGAGGATTAGATATTGCTCTAATGCACTCCAGTTTAAGAAGAGTTTAATAGGGGACAGGAATGTACTGTTCATTGTTCAACAATTTTACATATTACACACAGTGGTTACATCATCACTACCAGTATCATTGCGATCTTTTGTAACATTTAGTTGATATAATAAACTGCATAATCTGTATCTGTATCTGTATGCTACTTAAATTCAACAACTGAACTGTTGTATGTTGTAAAAATGTGTATCATTATAAATACAGTCATTATTAGGGCAAATTTATCTTAATTCAGAATATTCAGTCACCTTGTCCAAATAGAGAAGGTTGTGTCAAGAAGAGCCTGTGATATACAACAAATAGCCAAACAAACCAAGCTAGGCAGAAGAAATGTACTAACTCAAGCTTTATAAAACAATATGTATATACCTCCATGAAGTTTAACTGAATTCAGAACTATTTATTCTCGTGTACCTCTTCTTATATTTCTGTATGGGCATATCACGTGTACGTGTGACAGGCTCTGGTCCAGCTATGATGAGATGGAATATATTGGGTAATTTGAAAAACATCTTTTCCACATGTATCCTCCACAGGTCTGCTCTGGTATGTTCAGTGGAAACACTGTGATGAACAAAAATGCTTCCTGGGCCCCTGCACTCTTTCAGGTGAGACAATAAAGAGCGGCATAAAACCTGCTAGATGCAGTGCTATGTTGTGACCATTGGGGGGAACCAGAAGGACAGACGTATTCATTTCATCTTATTAAATATTTCAATTAAAAGAAAATACTATTTTGTTTAGGTGTCATGGTTAAACATGTAATATGAAAGTTACTGATTAACATTTTATTACATTATGCCCATATCAGGAAATGACTAAGGTCCATGCAAATGGTAGTATCAATACACTATTCATGTATATGTACGTGTACATATAGGAGAACAGGAATTGTAGCAGATTCAATAGGAGACCACATAAGAACTTCTCATTTTGGTGTGTACTGGTCTCTTTTTCTGACAGTACTGTTTTTTACTGCACAGAAGCCTGCTCATATTTCTGTCCCATTCACCAAGTACCAAGATCATTCAAAAAGAAAACTTCATTCACAGTGGCTTTACTCCTCCACATGTAACACAGCCATATGTTTATCTTTACCTTATCATAATTGGTGAAATTGTCAGTACTTACGACTTAAGCTACAAACATAATGATATTCATCTTCTTTATCGCAGACAGTGAATGCTTAATGCCCAAGAGATCAAATCTTCTGCAGATGTATGGGACATTTGCCCACTCGGACTCACCTCAGACAGCTCATATATCAAGATTCTGTAGATAAGCAAAGAATTTATCATCAATATCAACTTCCAAATCAGTGGATAATCAATTTTAACAAGGTCTAATTGTGACACAAGATGTTTTATTTTTATTTAGGTGGCAAATATACCCGATTGCCAGTGTCAGTTGTATTGAAAAATATGGTGTAAAACTTAGAGTTAAGAGTAAAGCCCCTTTCAAGTGAGTTACAAACTTCTCAAAACTCACAATGGAAAAGCATTATTTATGGTTAGGAAAAACATGTGTGCCTCAAAACAGAGGTTCAGATCTACAACAAAATGTATTAATTGTGGAATGTACTGATAAGATATTCCAAAGATATAATACATTGTAGTCATTAAGTATGCACTTTTTGGTGGATGGTCCATTATCTGCTTGTCTCCATGGAAATGCTTTGCTTTTCCTGGATTGTTCCACCGTATGGCATTTAATTTAGCTCCAAGTCACAACACAAGTGACAACCAGCAGGCCAGATTAGGTCAGAACTGTGGAGAGGCTAGCCCACTCACAGTAAAAATGCATGTTTTAAGGAATAAAAATAAACATCCTGAATAAATGAAATGTAAGATAGATATCTTTAAAGTCATGCTGTGGAACATTCCAGGTTAAGTAACAGGCAGTGGATGCTCCAACCAACATAGTGCACCTTTAAAGCACACCAAGCTCACATTGCACTAAAATACAAATTGACTCTAACTGATGCGACCCCTGTGTGTCAAGTGCATCTTGTTGTTGTGAAGCTTGTAGGATTAGATCACCCTTGACTGATTTTAGAGTCACAAGAGGCCTGCCCTGTGATGGTCCAGATGCAGAGCACATTGTATTACAGTAGGCAGTAAGAATGCTTCCCTGGAAACAACATCAAACACCTCCACTGGATCAGGACCCATACAAGTTGCAGTTGCCACACACCATTCATCAAATTCAATGCATCTAAATCTTATTTTAATACATAGATTATAGAAACCCCCTTGGGACTGCATATTTTGATACTGATCACAAACAGAAGTAATGTGCAAATGTGATAGCCCTTTTATTGAAAAGGAGGAGTATGTGTCACCGCCTTTCTTGAGGTGGGAGGTGCAGGACAATGTGCTATAAGAGAGCTGAAGTCCAATATTTCCATGTGACATTGTCAATGGAATAGTGTGGGATACTGAATTTGGAGGAGTCTACATACTTATGCACAAGGTAACAGTAAGATTCGTATTCTTTTGGTATTGAATATTTTGTATAGGCAATACCATTTTATCAGTGTGTCACACTGTAATATAATCCTTATTTAAATATTCTAATTGAATTTTAGAATCAAAATATTGAAAAGAAAGGACTGATATGTTAATAATTTGTCTTCTTCCCACTCCTCTTAGAGCTTAAATATGAAAAAAGTCAAATATGCATTAAGTGTACTGGATATTTATTTCTTGTGTTAATTATCTGCACAGAATAAATAAATAAAACATGTTTATACCTTTAAGTTTTTCAGATTATGCCTTGGCATATTCTCCTCTTCTAATCGTTCTGATTAGAGGAGGATTGGTAATGGTAAACTGGTAACGCTTCTATGTTTTATTATCAAAGGATGTTGAAACTTGTGATCCTGACTTGGTTCATCACAATTTGTGCATCCCAGAGATGGACACAAGAAACTAAAGGTGATATATTTTCTGCAACTATTTATTTCAGTATTCAGATAATCTTAATCATCTCCTTTATGCATTTCTAATTCAGGAAAGACATGCTCAAATTTAACTCAAGTGTTGGACAACTGGAAGTTTGCAATTTTAACACATGTCAAGGACATGCTGATACATGACCACGTCTCTGTTCTGCCTGAGTACAGTCGGTGAGTTGGAGCTATATTTTTATGAACCAAAGGATTACGTTACAAGGGGACTTTTACAAAACTGCTTTATAAATAACAGCATTATCGAGTTTGCCAAAAAGTTAATGAAAAACATGAATTGTATTGTGTAATAGATTTGACTCAAAATAGAAAAAATATTATACGTCACTTAATGCATCTGTGTTCAATTTATGTTTATTTTGCTAATAATATTATGTACTAAAATCAAAACCTTTCATCCCCCACACCCTTTGCATGTTTGTTTCCAGGATTCAGCCTCTGTCTCTTGCCCTTGGGGACCTATACACACAGTTCAACAGACTTAAAGAGGAGCTAAGGGAACTCACGGCCAATGTTGACAAAGTGGAGAGTGTTGTGGATGAAATCAAAGATGGCCGACTCCTTCCCGGACGACTCTATCAAAAGGGCCCTCCCAACGTTGGACTGAGAGTGCAGATGGGGGCCCGAGCCAGGCCTGGGGCTGGAACTCTGCTGAGGAGAGCAAGGAAAAGAGGCACCCATACAGATTAGATTAGTGTATCATAAAAGTCATAAAAGCTATATGAGAGTCCTGAAAAGCATTATATAAAAATGTATTATATGCATATGTTATTTATAAAATATACTCATATCCATACAGTTAAATGTAATCTGGAGGGTGAAATGTAAACAAAGCCACCTCAAGATGGCAGCATTTGTAGTCCTTAATATCATTACACAACAACATTAAAGTTTCTCCATTGCTCTTGGTGGTATCTGGATTGTCAAAACACTTTACCATCATTTGGAAACTAACATATCACATTATTGTTTATATCTGCTTAAAATGATATTGACTTGCAGCTTTATGTTCCCATGTTGCATCCATTGGTAGATGCTTTCAGTGTGTCTCCAGATGAGTTCTGAAACACAAGTGTTTAGTTAGAACAGCCCGGACGTTTGACCTGGACACTCGAAACAGACACTGTTGTTTGCAGCTTGAGTATTGAAAACATGAAAAAAAAAAAAAAAAAAAGTTTTTTTTCTATATCATTGACACATATAATAAACAACACCTGAACTCATAACTCTATTAGATTATAGGTGCATATTAATGTCAAATAACCATTTAAAAATGTAAAAAGCAATTTAGGGGGAGTCACGAGGTTTACCCTAAATTTAAAGCAATGCTGCTCTCTAGCGGACAAAGAAAACTAAACTCTTCTAATAAAGTAAAACAACATCATTAAAGAATACTCACTCACAATTTTTTAAATAGCAACAGTATGATAATCCATAAATTCAGATTTAGTCATTGAAAAATTCACCATAGTGTGGTCACAACGTGAAACCAAACCTACCAAAATCCTTTCCAAATGTTGCAGTCAAAACCGGAATTTATGTCGGCTGTCGTCCAGAAAGCAAGGAGGCTATTAATTAATTGCATATTACATGAACAATAGTTTGCATTAGATTTTATTATTTTTTTCTCTAACAGATGAGAAATGCAACTCACTAAAAATAATTTGGAGAAGCTTGCGTAAAGTGTCCAGCAGTAAGCGGAAATACGCACAATTTAGTCTTCAAAATAAAAAAAAGCTAATAAAATGTATAAAACTACGTTTTATTTTGAAATTGCTATTTGAGAAAAGTCTGGAAGTTCATTCAGTTTGACAATGGTGCAGTTTGTCGCTTAGTCCTTCTGAGGCAAACCCAGCGTGTACTAATGCGCATCTGTGACCGAGGTTCTTCAGTGAAACATTTCTTCTTTAATTCTGACACGTGAGGGGACAAGGTGTCAAGAAAAATGGAACCCGCTGTTTTCCTGTTTCTGCTCACCAGCTGATGTGTACAAGATTTTTGTGGCTCTCTAAAAGGTGGGATGGAAGAAAACACTGCGTGCCCAGTCACCATTCTGTTATTCTGTCAAAAAGGCGCGCTCAAAACTGGAATTTTATTTTGACCTTTTTCTGTCCAGGCTACAGCTGTCTTCTCCGACGCGCCGAGGAGGAGGAGGATGCTCTATGCCCCACATGTGATTGTCATGTCTTCAGCCTTTTTCAATCCCAGCTTTGCCTTCAGCTCCCACTTTGATACAGGTAATCACAAACAGTCCAAAAGAAAGCCAGTTTATTCGCTGTATCTTTTTGATGCCATTGCTGTTAAGCCTACCTCTGTGTGGTGTCATGGTTTTAGTCAGCAGCAGTCATTGTTCCCAGCTCCTATATGGCATCTATGTAGAAAAACATTACAGATAAAGAGGCATTTTCTCTGTGTTTGCGCGTATCTGTGCACTTTTACATGTATGCCAGCTCTCTGCATATGAACAATATGTACTTAGAATTGCAATGCATGTCTTTGTAAAGGGGTGACCTTCTGACAGCATACATGGTTGTGTTGTGTGGTGATAAGGCTAGTAGGTCTAAATCTTATGGTTGTCTCTGTTTGATATTATCCTTGTAGCAGGCAAAGGGTATTCCAGGTGCTACTGCTGCAGTGCTACAGGACCACAGTGCAAGAAGGCATGGTTGCATTGACAGACACAGTGAGGACTTGAATTAAGACAGAATAAATAAGCGTGTGTGAGTGTAAACAGGAATGAGAGAGTCCCCGCACAGGCTGCAGTGTGCCTAGCATACCAATGACACTGAGCCCAGCATACCTCTCCAATTACAGCCTCTATCTGTTCCCTGCACACTTGTACGGTCTCAGGGATTTTTGATATGCTGCTGTCCGGGGTCCTCACCATCATCTGCTCCAATTGTCAGCAGTTGACAGTCACTTCTTTGCTCAAAAATCTAATGAAATGTTATTTAACAGCATAAAACAGTCAACCACTCAAAACATCCGCTACCTCACTTCAAATTGGCTTTTGTATGCATATAACAGAACAATTTTAATATGCAATGTCTTATAACCTTCGTAATAAACCTATGCCAAGAGATATGGCCATAGCTTAGTGTATGATTGGACATAATAGGAGATGAACTGTCTGCGCAGGGATTTCAAATATGTCTGTGTCTGTCTTCTACCATCCTCTTCAGCAGTAGTTGCCAGTTTATGTTGCCTTGTGTTATAGCAGTGTAATTTAACTAAGGAGCACTGAACCGATCTAACCATCATTTGTGTTGCTTCGCTGCATATTGACTTTTCTATAGGAAAAAGCAAAATGAGGTGGTTTGCAATTTTAAGCAGAGACCCTGCTTCAACTTTCCTTGATAATATGAGCACAATTCTTGACCCTTTACTGTCAAAAGGGAGTGCTGCCAGTTTTGGTCAGATTTAAGCAGCAGTAACAGAAGCCATAATGTGTCTCTTGTGGACATTCCTCCTTTTCCTGTATGCTGCAATATGATACCACTGGTCAATGTTGTATCATTTAATTTAAAGCAATACAGCATCTGTAATTGAATGCTGTCTGGTTTTCTGCAACCTATATTTTTCAGACATTAAAACATCTGTAGTTCTATATAGAGTTTGTATGTGTTTTGAGATTTATGGGAGGAGATAAGGAGAATGATAACAGCTTATGTCATAGCGATGTACATTGCAGCCAAGTGCAAGATGTCACCAATAATCTGATACATTCCTGTAATAGGATAGAGAAGTAATGTTGCCTAGGTGACAGAAAGGGGTGTGTCGAAAGGGACCAATCATTCTTCTATTGTTCAAACAGCAGGGGCACAGAAAACCCAATTATAGCCTACTCACATCTATATTTACAAACCTGCAACATTTCACATGGTTTTAATAGTAGCAGTCCTTTTACTCATTCTGTGATACTGGGGGCTAGTCGGGTACAACATGTGCCCACCACTGTGACATGTGTTCACACATTTGCAGACGAATGAACAAGGAAGGAAGAGGAGGCCGCTGCTGTTGTCTTGTGGTCCTTATGTAAGACCTGCACATGGATGACCAGATCTGTGCTCACATGTGAGGTTCTGCATCACTGACTATTTTCACTTCACACCTGGTACCAGTGTCTTCAGCACCAAGGACAGCTCCCAAGTTATTGAGGCGTCTTAGCAGGTGACATAACATAATGAGAAGCAGCTTAAAGTGGTGTGGTGTGGTGTGGACTGATGTGTATTATAATGTTGATTTTACAATGTGTGTGTGTGTGTGTGTGTGTGTGCGTGCGTGCGGAGGATCTGCCATAGGCTTCTTCCTAGAATGTTCCACTGTATGGTATTAAACTCGTCTGTGTTGTATTTATTGAAAAAAATATTCTTATTTGAATTACTTCTCCACAGATTTGGCCTGTAATTTCACCTGGTAGGATCACCTGCTTGTCTCTGGGGTCCAGGCCTGGGAACGGACTGGGTCCCGAGCTAGACTTCAGGTCAGAGCCGAACAAGTCCAAGATTAGTCCTGGTTTAGTCCTGGTTCAGTCCTTATTTAGTTCTGATTTAGTCCTGGTTCAATCCTGGTTTAGTCCTGGTTCAGTCCTGGTTCAGTCCTCTGATTTAGTCCTGGTTCAGTCCTGGTTCAGTCCTAGCTTTGGTCCTGGTTCAGTCCTGGTTTAGACCTCGTTCAGTCCTGATTTAGTCCTGGTTCAGTCCTGGTTCAGTCCTAGCTTTGGTCCTGGTTCAGTCCTGGTTTAGACCTCGTTCAGTCCTGGTTCAGTCCTGGTTCAGTCCTGGTTCAGTCCTGGTTCAGTCCTGATTTAGTCCTGGTTCAGTCTATATGCGGCACAATAGTCCGGCATCTTTGCTCGCTGATACTGTGAAAAAGCTTGGTGAAATGACATTCAGTGATACTTTAGACCATGGAACCCTTGTACCAAGATGGCGGCAGTATTAATGCATGCCAAGAAGGTGAATGCGAGATCTACCGTTCTGTATCTATGGTCTTTATGGAAAACACCATACTGTGGAACATTCCAGGCAAATTAACATCTCCACGGAAACAAGCTGATGGCTGACTTTCTACCAGAAGTGTTACATAGTCCCTTTTAGCATGTACTAGTGTTAGACTGGTTTCAGATTTTTCCTTGTTCTACTCTTCATATATTTGCTTGTTGCTTTAGTTGAGTGACAACTGGTTTGTTGCTTTGGTTGTAGTTGTCCAACATTAGTGAATCTGATTCTTGAACCATATTAAAGGACATGTAATTGTCAAGATCATATTTATCATTGCATACTACAATGTTTGTGTCTAATATCGCGCATTGATGTGGTTGTTCACTGGTGATTTGAACTACAGGTTTTAGAAGTGATCTGAAGGACAGCAGATACAATACACTGATCCAAACAGCTGAGCGTGCAAGGCTGTCTGTAATCACTCTCCACTGAGGCCTGGAGGTGGCAGTGCCAGCTTGTGCTCTGCTGCTGATCTGGGTGACAGCACACCATAGTAAAGCAGAAAACCTCTGTATCTACATGGCAACCAATGACAATGATAAACCAATCAAGCTGCAATAAGTGAAGTAGTGTCTCTACATTATTGACTGGTCTAGTACGAGCTAGTCCCTTGCTGTGTATTGATTATTTATATCTCTATTTGTAACAGCGAGCACTTTAGTTACATTAAGTCTGCCTCTGGGGAAATTTGAATAAGAATGAAGTGGAGGTAATAACTATAGGAGAACCATTTATGTCTCACTGTGCAAATATAAAGGCGGGTATGCTTCGGTCCTGTTTTAGCTGATAGAAAATGTCATACAAAATGGAAACGCAATTATGAATGAAGTAAAGGGATGCAGTCTTAAACGTGCTGGAATTCACAGACATACAGGAATTCCTTTGTGTGTATCATGAGACTAAATGTCGTCTCCAGCACATTTTTGCATGTCTGCTTATGGTCCACACATGCATTCAATTTGTACTTAGCCCGAGGCAGAGCATGTGTCAAGCTACTGCAGAGACTGAGCGTGAAAATCAATAATAATCTGTAAATGATTAATAGATAGAAGAAATATTATTATGGAAAAGTAAATGGAACTGTTCTGGTCTTTGTTGGATTTATCGTAGCAATGTAAAATCGGTTTCTGGGGGAGGGGGGTTATGGATGGATGCCCTCAACAAGAAGTAATCATTTTGATGTGATAAGGTCCTGGTTTAGACCTGTTTTTTTGTCTTAGTCTGTACTTGGACAAGTTAGGGTAGCTATATTGACAAAAACAATTATGAATATTTATTATTTTAATGGCTATACTCAGACAATAATAAGGCAATCCATCAAAAATGTGCTACACTGTTCCTTTAAATGTCATATTGTACGAAATGGAGATGAGAAAAATCACATAATCCCTTTGAAAGACTGAAACATTGAAATTGTGTTTTATTTTGAATGTAAGCAATTGTTTTTGATGTTGTTTTTGATAAATCTATATTATTTGATGTTACGATTTGACATATCTTCAAAACAACCATTGTGATATTATATAATGTGTGTGTGAGACTTTTAGTGATCTGTGGTAGCTTGCCCTCCCCCTTCAAGCTAATGACAGTTATCATGTGTCTCTGCTGGCCACAACAGCCCTCTCCCATCTGCACAGAGTCACACAATTCCAGGAGAGAGACAAAAAAGGTGTTAATTGTGGGTAATTGAGGCAACGTACCCTACCATTATTCATATTGTGCTGTCCACTCATTTTGGATTCTTCCATTTATTATTTTCACAACACACTGACAGCAAAATTGATCTTAGTTCCATGAGTGAGTAATAGACCTCACAATCAAGGGAATCACAAAGGCAATTTCTTGGCCACAGTATCTCTAAGTGTTTTTGTTTTTTTATCTGGAATAGTAATATAATAACATGCATAGATTTGGCTAAAAACGAAGCAACGCAAAGGGATGTGAAAGAGAAGAACTGAAAAAAGCACATTGAAAACAGCTTCAGCTGACCGAAGTGCTTCATATAAAAGTCAACAACAAAAAAAACAAAAAACAAATATACAGACAATACGATACACAGCAATATATCCTGTCTAGCTAGTATTACAGATGATAGTTGGTTATTTTCTATTACACAATGATTCATAAGAGCATAAATCAATAGGCTATTACAGAATATAATATAAAAATAATCCTGATGGTACTTCATCATGGCCCCTGCTGTTAGATGGTGTTACACTACAAAGCAAGTGACCACTGAGTGTACAAAGTGATATTTTAGGTGATATAAAGGGCAACTGGAAAAATTGTGTTCAGAGTCAAGGGCCAAATTGCTGTGGCGATTGGGGACAGGATCTGAGCACATCCAATACTGCAACTCTTCAATTGTCAATTTGTTTCTTTATCGCAGCTCTGTGTGAGTATTCTAAACACTATCTTTCAGTGTCATAACTCTCAACGCAGCAGGAAACTCCCCAAAAGAGGCAGCTGGAGGAGCTCTCCATCCCTGCAGCAATGTCCTCAATGTAGAGTGGGAGCTTATCTGTACCCACTCAAATATAGATTTTGATGTAATAAGTATGCAGAATATGTAGGCAATGTTTGTATGTGACTGTATCACTCAAGTTGTCTGAAAGGCATGCTGTCTTTAATTGTATTGATTCAAATGGTTGTCCACATCTCATGTTCTTACCCCCTCTATCCCTCGCTCTGGGTAAAGATGATTTGATTGCAGTGGTGTGGAGTTTGGCCCTGTGCCCACTCTGCAGCCCCTGCAGCACTGCCAGCTCTCGGATCATGCTTGGACAAAATCAACATGAGAACTGGGAAGAGTGTGGATTATTTGTATTCTTGTGTAGACGACCAAACTGTGAGGCAATACGTTTGTAATCATGAAACCTCTCTATCGAAACCAGCCTCTTTAACCTCAACACGTCTAACTATAGTAGCACTTGTCTGTTGACTCAAATTAAACCACATAGCCAGCTTTAGCTCATCATGTGAACCACTCATATCTCAAAATGTTTGTTCTTTCAAATCATTGTATCACCATCTTATTGGCTCAAATGCTACTTAGACGATAGTAACTCTGTTGGTAAAGTGTTCGTCCACTTATCCATTGCAAAGTTTAGCTGTGCAAATCCCACTCCCATTGAAAAGTATTGTTCTTGTATCTTTGGGCAAAACACGCGTCAACTCGTGTGTGCGTATGTAAGTATATAAATATGTATATAAATGGGTGAGTGGTTTCTTGATGTCAAGTGTTTTGAGAGCCTAGACGGTAGAAAAGCACTGTACAAATGTGACCATTCAGTATTGTTATATGGAAACATCAATTACATTTCTTTTTTCTCTGTATACTATGCATAGTTTGTTCACCTTGTGTTTTCAAATGTAGGGAAATAAGTTTTTATTTGAATAGATCTATCCAGTGCAGGAGTGGAAAACCTTTGCCGGATACATACTTTATTTATGACCATCAGCAGCCATGCAAAGCTGTCCCACATATCACATCCTTATCACAAGCACACATGCAGTTACATTCTGACACAGCTAACCCGTCGTCTCTCTGCTTACCTGTCCCTTGCTGTAGGACAATCCTCTATATTTCTACTGTTATTGCTTTCTGTCACTCCTTCCTGCAATTTCATGAGGCTGGCTCAGAGTTTGCCTTCTTTTCGATTTGCAGCCTTATTAGCCGTGGATCGAAATGTTGTATCCATGGAGCTGGAAACCAATTTGTTTATGAGTAATGAGCAAAACACTGCTGTTATGCCATGCTCTCTGTAAATATGGCTTTTATGTATTTATTTTCGATTTGCAAACGTTGTCAGTGTCTTAAAAATATGCATGTCACTCATTTGGAGCTCACTTCTACTCAGGGAATATAGATGCCATAAACCATATGCTGTTGGAGTACGTGACAATACTTCTTGATGGCAGTTTCTTCAGATTATAGATTATTGTTAATTTTGGAGATGTTTGTAGGGTTGGTCAATAATGGCAATTTTTATTTTATTTTTTCTGAGTATGCCACTTAACTTTTTTTTTTTTTGACAATATTATGGCAAACTATTCAAAAATTATCTTTTGTCACCTTTTAAAAAAATAAATTGGTAATAAATTGGTAGTAGCACCACATAATATTTGTAGTATTGAGGATTTTATTCTACTTTAGAACAAACTCTGGTTACAAAACAGATACAGAGTTAAGACAAATTAAACAACAACAAGGAGAAAGCAGTTCCTAGAGTTTTCTTTTTCTCTCCCTACCAGTACTTCTGCTTCTACTTAGAGCTGTTGCCATACCCTCTTTAAATAAGTTAAATGATGCACATGCCAGGAATATTTTAAGTCCACTACAGCAACAAAGATAACACAGAGTTGATGAGGCACCCCTCAGTGGACTGAAGACACAAGCTGTACCCTCAACATATTGTTTTTCTCTCAAGTGAAGAGTGACCAGAGGTATTGACTATACTCAGAAATATGACGGTTGACCTAATAGGCTCTCGCTCACCTGCCTCATGTGTACTGTCCTGTTTTATTAGCTGTCCTTGAATGAGCCGTGAGTCACTGTGACCCCTGATTCAGCTCCTGTCATCTGGCACCATCTGCACATTTCCTCTGTACTCCTTTCTTCTCCTTTTCTTCTGCTCATTTCAATTTGACACTGGAAGACAACAAAAGTTCAGCTGGGGACTGGGCATTTGTCTGCTTTTATTGTCATGTATATTGTGCTTTTTTCCTTGTATTTAGTCATAAAACTATCATACATGAATTATTATTTTACATTTTGTCTATAGTAAATCAAAATATTGATTTAGAATGGCTTCATAATCAAAATGGGTTCAGTGATAAAACTGCATAAATGATTTTCTGTTGTATTGTACCAAGGAGCTAATTAAATGTATTTCTATGTTAGAGTCTATATTTTTCAAAGAATCACTCCCTCAAAAGCAGGACAATGCAAACTTATGCACAACATGCATACATTCATCTACATTGAGTTATTACATGATGAGGAAAAAATGTTAAAATGTTGACTTTGCATAATTTGTCTTTTGTGATGTGATAACTGGGAGCACTGGCAACACTATGAGTAAATAAAATGTCCTTCATAGTAGATATCTTTGCTTGCTATCAGTGTTTGACTTTTATTGCTCCCTGTTACAGTAGTCTCCATGGTAATGTGTTGGTGGCTGCATGCCCACACACTTTCACACTTAGAAAGGTTCATAGCTTCGGTCTGTCCTGTTTGCATTGGCTGTTCATCTGTCCCTTTGTTATAGCTGTAAGTTAGAACCAGGGATTTTAGCTTACAGAACATACTGGGAACAATGTGTACTGTTCCTTGGCTCATGTCTGCAGGATCCCTGTTACAGAGAGACTCAGCCCTTTATGCAGCATATTACATGTGCACGCTGCAGTAAAGCAGCACCTGGAGTTAGTATAAGAAGGATGGAGAAATCTCTAAGGTAATATAAAATCATGTTGCACAAACATAGTGCCCCACAATGATGCCTATGCTTTCTCTTCTATTGTAAGTTCTGACATTTAATGAGTCTTGTTTGTTATTCGGTGTTTTTAAAGTCTATCAGACTATTTCAGACACAAGTATTCTGATCACTGATTGTTTATTTTTACATTTTGTTTACCTTGAAACACCTGTCCAGGAGGCAGGAGGACTTACAGATAGATTAGTAGGGATGCAACAATACTCAATGTAATATTTAATAATTCAATACGACCCTCACTTTACAGTACACATATGTGTCTCAATATGTGAGTGACACATATGAAAGAAAACAGCTCCAACATGGCCTAGGTCTGCGATATCCTAACAGAGAACAGGCAGCGGTATTGAATAATTTATGTTTATTTCATAATTACCACAAAAATAATAGAGATAACATTTATTTTTATATTTCTTAGGCTTCAAACATACATAGAAATTGAATCAATAGGACATAACGATCCTAGCTCCCAAATAAGGCAACCATTCTAATTTGGTAATTGCAGCCAGGCTATTCGAATTGTGATAGTGATAAATCATGTAGTTGTAATACTTCTCATAGTAAGTGGACTACTATACTGTTGTAGATTTGCACTAAACATTTTAATTAGTCTCTCTCGTGTTTGTTGAAAAGTGAATATCCAAACTCTAATTGCATCTACTGGTAGTATCAAACTTCTTGCCTCCATGATTCAAAGAGCACAGTGTAATTAAGCCACAGGGGATCACTTCCTATTCACACCACACAGCCTTATACAGACGAATAATAGACTGAGAAGAATTCAAATGAGGGTCACATGGCTGTTCCCCTAGGCAGCTCATGAAATGGTTACAAATAAACAGCGTGTCCAATAATTTACCTTTTATTACATATTTACTTCTTGTTGTCCTGCCTGCTGCCGTACCATTTGACTTGCTTGCTTGTCACCTAGGTAACCATGTTATATGTGGCTGTGTTGCAGATGGGGCACCGCTGAGTGAGCTCTCCTGGCCGTCCTCACTGGCTGTGGTGGCTGTGTCTTTCTCGGGCCTCTTCACCTTCGTCTTCCTGATGCTGGCCTGCCTCTGCTGCAAGAAGGGAGACATTGGGTTCAAGGTGAAACTGCTGCCCTCTGCTGGTTTAACCCCCAAGTGTGCCCAGATACACTTACATTTTTATATCATCTTATTCTGAAGATTTTAGTGATGTATTTGGCACATTGAATCAAAAAATGCGCTCATCAAATCAATGCTGGCACAGTTGTCTTTTGTGTCTAGCTGTGGGTGGATGTTTTAGTTGCTATTGTTGATCAGATACTGTAAAAACATTTATGCCAATTTGAGCAGCTTCTGAGAGCTATCAACAACAACGCCATATGAGAAGAGGTCCATACGCTGCTACTCTGCCAAAACTGAACGTAATAAAAACAATTTTACCTTGAAGGCAATACATTTTTCTATGATTTTTCTGCTGGGACTTGTGAAAGACTGCAAAATATAAGTGATTCTATTGCCCAGAGACAAAAGAGTAAGCTATTAATGTTCATACTAATAGCAATGGTTGTCATAAATTTTATTAATTTGTAATTGTATTACAGGATTAACTCACTAAACTAAAAACCTTTTCTTGGCACACAGTGAAAAAGAAATAGTCAAAGAATTTAAGAACATTGGCATTCCCATAGACTCATCTTAATTTTAAGTTTTATTGAAACAAACTATAAAATATTAGATTTAGTAGAAGTAATCAAATGTAAATTTTTTCCATTAATTTGTCTGTTGTTTATGAATATGTGTTGAGTAATATATAAATACATGAAAGGAAATTTCAATAGTATAGCCACTGTTTCATTCATATGTACTGGTAATCTATATTTGATAATAATAATAATACTAATAATAATTTTACTACTACTACTACTACTACTACTACTATTACTACTACTACTAATAATAATAATAATAATAATAAAATAATAATAATAATAACAATTAGCACTTTTCCAGATGGTTCCAGAAGTCACTTGATCCTAAATCTTTGAGGCTGTCACACTTTTTACTACAAACACTCCAGGTCCTTTGTACTAAGCTCTGACCAGCCTGTCAGTAAAGCTCTGTGCATTCCTGTTGTTAAACTGTATTGTTGCTCCATTAAAAAGCGATGTTATTCCTTTCCATTATAGAGCTCTTATGGACGTACATGGTGTGTTTGGGGCTGTGGGTATTAAATGCTTTTAGTCTGAAGGGTCTCAGGAGAGCGTTGCAGAGCTGACTCAGAGCCAGGTGCTGCCTTTCACAGCAGCTCTGAGGCGGAGAGTGGCAGAATGATCCTGTGAATGAAAAACACACAATAAACACATTCCTTAAGTAGTCTGAAAGATGTTTAAGGACGTACTCAGACAAGCATGTCTGAAGTCAAATATAAGATTTTCAGTCTTGTCACATCTCTGACTCTCATTTTGTGACAGGGGATGCTGGGCTGGGTGCATAGCTAAAATCCTCAAGAACAATCTGCCTTTCAATGTATGGCATTCAAGACCTTAAAGAGAGTCAAATACTCAATAGGACTAGTTAAGACCCAGTAGACATCCATGTGCCCTCCAGTGAACTGTACAAGGCACACTTTGTTAAGTGAGAATTCCTAAGGATAAATAGGAGACTTACAATTATCTTCTTGATCTACTAATTGTTCGGGCTACTCCAAGTTAGGTTGCTAGTTTGAACTCACTTGGACCACTGCATACTTTTGTATGTGTTTTTAGGCTTTAAGCTTCACCTACCTTGCTGTGTGAACACCGTGCATATGTGAGTGGTCAGTGGTGGTGGACAGAGGAGCTGATGGCACAGATTGGCAGCCGTGCTTTCACTGGTCAGCTGTGACTACAGTAGTAGTTTACCACCAGCGGGTCATATGGAATAAAAATAAGTACTGTGTAGCGCTTTGAAAGCCTTGTTTAGCCTTCTAAAAGTGAAAGACCTGCAATATTATTGTTATTTTCTGTTCAGTGTTTATTGCTGATGTTTAATCACAGTGTCTTCAATCAAATATTTAGAAATTGTACGCAGGAATTAACAATTAAAACCAATACATACTGACCACCAAATGAAATGGTATCAGCTTTGAGGTGAGGTAAAATGCAAAACATGATTCATTAATGGTTGCATATAACATGAGTACTATGTATAATGTGGTATAATGTTTTCTATAGTGTGCATTAGAGTATACCATGATTCAACAGCACAAAGAGCACAAAGAGAAGCATGTTTGTGTGTAAGCAGCTGTTTACATTAGTGTGTGTCCCACAGTGTACCCATAGTCACAGTACAATGCCCCTCTCAACATACATGATTTATCTGTGCTGGGAGGTGGGCGTGTCTTGTGTGCGTGGATGCCTCTACAGTCCAGCTATTGTCTCCCACTTGGTGTCAGCAGTGGGACAGCTGTGAGTGAGTGACTATGTATGTGTGTGTGTCTACTCCAGGAGTTTGAAAACACTGAGGGAGAGGACTACCAGGCAGATCTGTCCGGACTGACCCCGCCCTCATCACACAATGGTCCAGAGGTCTACATCCTGCCCCTCACTGAGGTGTCACTGCCAGTGTCCAAGCAGCCCGGACGATCCAGTAAGAAAGAAAAAAAATATGTTTGTGTGTGACAATGAACCAGAGTTGAACAATTTGAAGTTAATCAACACTTTTCTTTTGTGTTATAACAGTTCAAAGAGTTTTAGATTCACAACATTAGAATTAAAGCAAGTAAAGTGTCTTGCTCAGGGAGGTAGGTAGCAAAATTTGAACAAGTGAACTGCTCCAGCTAAGCTACTGCCCCTGTGAAGTGAAGAAGTGTATAATAATCATTGCCTTGTTTAACGTATATGTTATATTTGTCTAAGGGTTCATGGTGTTAAAACATTCCATTCTGGTTGTTATTCTACACTCTCACATAAGGGACAAGCAACATTGTGTAACATTTAGACCAACTGCTGTGCATTAACTGTGACAAGAATTGTAAAACAAAAGTTAGAAATGTAATTGTTACATTAAAAAAGAAGAAAATCAGCTGTCATATTTTCCCACCATAGTATAATTTTAGGCATTTATAAACTTTTACATAGAGCACAGCCTGTTCTTTGGTTCACTCTGCCTTTTACACTGTGTCCATTTGAGTAAGTGTGGGGATCCTACTGCCGCTCCCTGCATGACTCACTGCGCTGTGCTCAGGTGGGCGGGACTTAAAACTTGTAAGTTCTCGCTGCCATTGGAGGAGGCAACACTTGGCTTTCATCCTCTAAACCAATCAGGAGTCATTCCTCTGTCTTGCATAGTTACCGTGGTCTGATTGGTCCAGGTGTTGCAAGGGATAGAATGCATGCATTCTGGGGGCACACAGAGAATGTCACTTTTGTGAGACAAAAGATGTGCATACATTTCCTTGAAAACAGAATGTTACTCATGAGTATAAAAATGTAAAAATCTTTAATATATTTACATTACTATGGCCATGTTAAATGTCAAGGCATATCTTAGTGATGAATAGACGTAACTAGATCTATGGCCACAATAGAGTAATGGAAACAGCCCAAGCTCTTCTACCCAGCTTATATTATTGTTCAATACTGACAAATAAATTATAGTTAAATAAAAATAATAGATCATGCATGTAAAAATAAGTTAAATCTAAGTATAGTTTGTTGTCATATAAATCTGTTGCTATAATGTTATTCAAGAGCTTGTGTAAAGCTTTCAGACCCAAATGGCATGATGCATCAAAGCCTGTATTTGTAATGTTTGACTGTATGAGCCCACCATTTAACTATATTAATGTATTGAGTGGGTTTGGGAATGCTCACTCATACATTCCGCATTTGGAATAATTCTCCATTTGGGAGGGACGCTCAGAAAAGTGTGGGCCTGTAATCACCGTGACAACCTCTGACCAGCGTTCCAGTAGAAAATGGGCCTTGTGTCCCCTCTGCAGTGTGTGTATGTGCGTGTGTGTTTGGTACCAGCACAAACAGCGTGAGCGTGTGAGTGAGTGGGGCCCAACAATGGCTCTGATTTAGGCTGATGGCCCAGTGGGTGAACATAAGGCTGGCTTGAATTGTCCGTGGAACGCACCAGAGGAGGACTGGCATTATGGGCAGAAGACAGTGGCGGGTTTGTGAGAAAATGAGGAGACACAGAATGGGACGGGTGGTGGCATGCACCAGGACCTTGGAGGGGGGAGGGGGGCGCGAGATAGTGAGTATGACAGAGGTCTTTTCTGCATCTGACAGTGCAGGGTTTGTGTCCCGTTTGGCTGAGGAATGTGGCTGTCCTGGTGACAGGAGGGCATTATGTGGGCCTTATGTCACTGCTGGGTGTCTTGAGGCTGCACTCTGAGCGGAGCGTCAAATAGCACAGGACTAACATACGAGCCGGTCACTCGGGGTCTCAGAGCAGGGCAGCACATCTCTGCTCTCTCTGCTTTAGACCGAGGCTGATGGAGACTGTGGATATGTGCATTGGCTCCACAGCTGTGGCCCGCGTGTGTTTGTGTGCACACCGGCTGGAGGATGAGCCGTGTACAGAGCGCACAGGCGACATGGTGAGCTTGTTCAGCTGTGTGAGGGCTCCCAGGGTTCAATCCTGCCGACTCTCTCACACACACAATGAGGCTGAGGTGGCCGGGGCCAGGGTCCTGGCCACTTGGTTCTCACACTCTCAACCTGTGCTTCATCCCTGCATGGGACCGGCTCTCATGGGACAGTATCTGTCACGGTGCTCAGAGTGGCTGGCCGCTCTTCTGCTCCATCACCATCACCATCATTTCCATTCTGAAATATGAAGATCCATGGAGGTAAAAATTGTGTGCAAACCTGTGAGAAAATCTGTTAATTTATTTGCCTTTTAAACAACATTTCTTTTTGTCTGTCACTTCTGTCTGTATTTAGTCCAGCTACTGAAATCTTCAGATCTGGGTCGCCACAGCCTTCTTTATCTGAAAGAGCTTGGTCATGGCTGGTTTGGAAAGGTAAATCACTAAAATATCTATGTGTGGTTCTTATGTGTTTTGGTGTGAAAACATTTTTACAGTGACCTTATTTATTAATAGTGAGGTATATTTTGTTTTATTTTATTTTACTAACATTCCTTACTTTTCACATTTGAATATCACGGTTCAGTGGACTAATGAAATCTCACAAGAGGTTTATTGTTGAAAACTGATGATCTTTTCGTTAGGTCTTGTTGGGTGAAGTCAATGCGGGCCTCAGCACCACCCAGGTGGTGGTTAAGGAGCTCAAGGCCAGTGCCAGTGTCCAGGAACAGACACAGTTCTTAGAGGAGGTTCAACCATATCGGTACGTTTAACATTAGGCTTACAGCTATTCTTTCTGTGCATGTATAATCTAATATGAGACAATCATTCACAGTTATTGACATCATGATCAAACAACAGTGAAATTATTGATTTCTTTCCCCTTTTTCCCAGGTTCTAATACGTTACCATTTTTTAATATACGCTTTTAGGCTTTACATGTAGTTTTACTTTTTGAGTCTAGATTGAATTGAAATAACATACTTTTGCTTCATGATTGTAATTACTTAGATCTTACAGTTATATTGTGACCTGAATAATCATGATTACCAATTAACCAAATGCTCGATATCCCCGTATGTCACCTTCTTCTGTTTGAAGTCTTCAGCATCCGGCACTGCTCATGTGCCTGGCACAATGCACAGAGGTCACTCCTTATCTGCTGGTCATGGAGTTTTGTCCTCTGGTATGAGTCTTGAAAGTCAGTGACTATTTGCTTATTGTAGATAGAATAATCTATTAATTCCATGAGATGTACACTTAGGGCGATCTGAAGAACTACCTCCGCAGCTGTCAGGGAGCAGAGTCCGAGACCCCTGACCCCTTGATCCTTCAGAGGATGGTGTGTGACATTTCCTCGGGACTCCTCCATCTTCACAAACACAACTTCATTCACAGGTAAACCCCTCACTATATGTACTACTCTTTCCCTTTTGCTGACTTCAGTTCTTTTATCTGGCAATTACACCACCTGCTGGCCACTTTCTACAACAACATCCTGGTGCTGCCTGAGTAATTAAAGAAAACTCCAGCATCAGTGATTTTGTTGCTGTGGGTGAGCCCTTGTCTCTTGAGCTCAACCATCTGATGCAGAAAAATGGATTACCCGGTGTGAGGGTGAGAAGTTGTTTGCTGTTACCAAGTTAAATAACGCTATTTGATTTTTACTGATAAAAAGTTCATGTTAACCCTGGGACTGTACAGTATTTGATTTTAATGTTAGTGCAGACTTGTTTACATATTGGTGGAAAATGTTTTACTCCCAACAGTGACCTAGCTCTCAGAAACTGCCTGCTAACCTCAGAAATGTCAGTAAAGATTGGGGACTATGGCCTTTCTCACAGCCGATACAAGGTAAGCCTCTGGCACTGTTTTGAAGCTGCAACAACCAGAACATGTAAATGTAAATTTTTATCCGGCTTTCATTTCACAGGAGGATTATTACATAACTCAAGATCAGATCTGGGTGCCTCTTCGTTGGATTGCTCCAGAACTCATAGATGAAGTTCATGGAAATCTGCTGGTTGTAGACCAAACCAAAAGCAGTAACATATGGTCAGTAAAAAGATATGATCATGTAATATTGTATTTTAACAACAACAACAATTCAGCCTCTCCTTTTATGTATAAGTTATTTATGTATGTATTAAATCTCATATTCCAGGTCATTGGGCGTGACCATGTGGGAGCTTTTTGAGTTAGGAAATCAGCCCTACAGACAGTTCTCAGACCGACAGGTGCTGACCTATGCTGTGAAGGAGGAACAGCTTAAACTACCCAAGCCACACCTCCAGTTTCCCCTGTTAGACCGCTGGTCAGTTTACTTATGATATATTTTTTTAACAAATTCAGTATAGTTTGTCTGCTATAATGATTTTTTGATAAACAGTTACCATTTTCAAACTGAATGAATAGAAACCGGAAGTAAATGCATAAAAGCATTTATACTGCTTCGAGGGTATGGGTATAAGTGCTGACTTAAAACAATCTGCTGCTTTCATTTATCATGCCAAAAATCAATTGTTCCTCTCTGGGAAATTGCTGTGTGCAAAGTTTGAGCATAAAAACAAAGTTTTTGCTTGTTACTGTTTAGGTATGAGGTGATGCAGTTCTGCTGGCTGCAGCCTGAGCTCAGACCCAGCAGCGAAGAGGTGCACCTTCTCGTCACTTACCTGTGTGCTAAAGGCTCCAGTGAAGCAGAGGAGGATTTTGAACAACGCTGGAATGCACTGAGACCCAATTTACTGGGGAGCAGTACCCACACCTCCTCATCTGCTCTGGTTCTCACCCCCACCCCCTTAGAGCAAACCCAGGTGGAGCTGGCCTCCTCCGCTTCCTCCTTCCCCCTTCTCGAACACTTCACAGACAGCTTCCACTCAGACTCCGGAGATGACCTGCTGACTGTTACTGAGACCAGTCAGGGGCTCAACTTTGAGTACAAATGGGAACAGGCCCGAGCAGAGCAGCCATACTGCTCATCATCTACCAGTGGGCCACTTGGGCAGGGAAACCCACATTATCAGGACATTTACTATTCATGCCGAGAAAGCACGTGCAGGGGTGATAGTCCCACCTACTATGAACCAGAACACCCAGGGGTGGTCCCAGTCCTGAGCGCTCACAGCCCCTCTGTAAGCAGTGAGTACTACATTCGCATTGAGGAGCCAGTAGAATGTAATATCACTCTTGATGACAGCATAGTAGACTATAGCCCTGGTCTGGAAGCCTGCAGCGTGTCTCCTGAGACCACATCATCCAAGGCTCAGTCCAGTTCATACTGGTCCACAGCGAATAACCTCAAATCCACCTGCTATGATTCAGATTCAAGTCCCACTGTTCAGCTAGCAATGGAACCACTGGGGAGGGAAAACTCCAGCCCAAATGATCAATGCAGCTCACAGCACATCTCATCTAGTGTCGTCTACAGTGAACGGCAGCCTTGTCACTCTGATGAAGACATGTCACCAGAGTCAAGAACACAATGTGTACGTCCCATTGAGCGATTAGATGCTCCCATGAATATTTCAGTAGGCGTTAGCAGCCCTAGTTTAGGCTTCTGTGACCCCTATTTAGAAGCGAGTAACAGTTATTCTATGGACCCCCTTCAAAAAACAATCCCTGTTGTTAACCACATTAGCATTGATGTGGAGTCAGATGATGGCATTTTAATGGGTAGACGGAGCAGCAGGGAAGTAAACAATGATGACCTTTTCTCTGAAGGAGAGGCCACAAATTGGACATCAAACCACTCGGCAAACAACAACAGCCTTAGTATTGATGTCCACCACACAGGCACTGGTCGGGACAACTATCTCGACCTCCAGTATCATGTCAACACAACAGACATTTGGTCTTTAACTAAAGCCACAACTAGAACATTTGTGAGCTCCAAGTCTAGTGGCCCATTAGATGAAAGACAGACCCCAGGTGGAGTGGATTCATATATTCACATTCATCATGAAGGAATGAAGCAACCTGTTCCCCAAATGGGCACAAGTGCGTTTAATCTTAAGAGTGGCAAGGAAACAAATTCAAAATCATCCTGCACTGGTGACAGACTGTACTCTGAACCCCAAATTATACCAGAAACATCCTTCATAAAATCTTCATCTTCTGGATTAGTTGATAAACAGAAAACCTGGGATGGTGCAGGGATCCACTTAAGTCTGCAGGACAGCAAGAGAGAATTGGATAGTGGGGTTAGGGTTCCTACAACTAGTTTGGTTGGACTTGGTGACTACAGCGAGGATGAAGATGATGACTTAACATACATCACATCAGGCATTTTTTCAGACTATAACCTTGATTATGCCAATCTTGAAGAAGAAGAACTTAGTCCAATAAAAAACACGAATGGCACACCTGGTTCAGTAGACACTCTCAACCTGTCCTCCTCCATGGAACAAGCCTTTAGTCCGGACAACTTCAACATGCCCATCCTGCCCAAATCACTGGACAGTGGCTATGACACAGAAAATAATGAATCCCCAGAGTTCTTGTTCAAAGATGACCAGAGTCCTAGAATTTGTGAGGATTTTGTTTTGCAAATGGGACTAGATCAAGAGTTATCCACAAGTGTTTCAGAGATACAGTTGAAACCACTGACAGACAAAAACCCATATCGAGATTCAGCATATTTTTCAGACTATGAAAATGAAAGAAGTCCGCATGAAGATGGAAACAGGTTCTTTTCAAACCCTGAGAAGACACAGCCTGTCAAAGATGCTGTAAAATTCAATGATGACTTACAACACATTAAAACTAATTTTGAAGTAGAAGTTAGTAATAGACAACTTACAACTCCAGGGCTATCCATGTTGTCGCCTTTTCCTCCTGAGATGGGTGGGTGTCTAACAAAAGAGTCCGCCCCTGCAGATGAGGAACTTGGATTGGAAACAGAACAAATTGTGGAGGAACTACCCTCGGAGCTTAGTTCTTCTGTATCCGAGCCATCTTCATCAGTTCAAGAAGGTTCATCCAATCAGGAAGATGGGAGGAAAACTGGGAATGCACTACCTGATCACTCACTGCAATCAAACTGTACCCTGAATGAAGATACCCCTACTGAAAATACAGATGGCTCTACCGAGGATGAGGAGATTCCAGAAATCAATAGCATCAGTAAAGAAGAGGAGAGGGCTGACGTGACCATAAATGAAGAAGATTTTGAAGACATAGATGCTGATTCACAGGACAGTCTTTGTGAAGAGTCCTCCAACGGTCCTGCCAACATGTCTTCTTCCTCCTCTCTGTTAGAACTGTGTGGTGAGGACGTGAGGGCGCCCCTAGAGGAGGCGGAGGAGGAGTACGACTCAGATGACAGTGAATCTGATGAAGAGCTGAGAACATATAACATCCAGGAGGAGGAAAGCGAGGAGAGTGAGGAGGATTTTAGCATGGTGCCTGTGGTGGTGAGTGACTGCAGCAGAGCAAGACACCTGCGCAGCCTCCTGAAGATGCCCACGCTGCTCACACAGTCCTTCTGTGAGGAGCTGGAGAAGAAGAAGAAAGCAGTGTCCTTCTTTGATGATGTCACCGTGTTCCTCTTTGATCAGGTATGGTGAGAACAATATTTTTAGGTGCACGATGTAGCTTTTCAGGAACTTCCACTCACTCGTCTCCATAGGAATACTATCGCTTGGCCAAGATTTTTCTACAGCATAGCATTTACTTTATCTTTATCTCTATGGGGACAAGCACATGAAGCCAAATAGCCAAGTTGCAGGTTATATTTGTGGAGACTAACCCTCACTCACAGTAATAATGATTTTCAAGGTATTTGGGGAAATAACTGCAAGCAAGAAAGTAATAAGAGACAGGTCAAGCAGGTGATGGACCACCACCAGAAAAGTTACATTGTGCACCTTTAAACTTTGTACTTTAAAGATGTCTTTACAGTTTGATTTTTTTTTTTTTTTAAAGAGTGTATAAATACTTATTTTGCTTAATCACACAGTCATTTTCATTGTCATTAAACATGATGTTTTGGAATAATGCCCTTCCCACTACACCTTTTAGGAAAGCCCAACTGGAGAACTTTCTGATTACACATTTGCCACTGAAGCAGAGTCTCCAGAAGAAGAACAACTTCCCGTCTACCAGCCTCTACAAGACCCCGAGACCACTGCTCCAACTGACACTGCTCTTGAACAAACAGAAGAGATTAGCAATGACAAGAGTAGGTTGTAACATGTCAAATATTGTATTGTGTACTTTTTTTATGTTTGTAATTTCAATTGCTTAGGTGAGCCAAATGAATTGGAAGATGATGTCCCATGTGAGCCAAACTTGCCTTCCCCTAATGGGCACCCCGAGACCCTTTCCTCCCCAGTGTCCAGTCCCAACAGTCCAGACTCTCCCAAACCTTCTTCTGTGGCCCTTAATCGTTTTATAGTGTCACGATTCTCAATCACACATGTCACTGACTCCAACACAAGCTCAGTAGCAGGTAAAAATATTTTCTATAACAATTTTCATTTACAGTATGACTTACCAAATGTCTTTACTTTTGATCATTTAGCCAAATCCATTTAATAATTAATTTTTAAATTTCCAGAATCTATTGAAGACAGCCTGAATGACTGAGCCATTTTGGATAGCAGAAAACCCCAGAACTCAACACAGACAACAGCATAATTCTGTCTAAATGTTTTAAAGAGTTTTATTTTTATCAGCCTTTAGACCCTGGTGACCCTTTATGAGAGTGCCTCATACTGTAGTGACCACTGTTAAGATGATTTGCACACTTCCTTGTTGTTTTCAGGTTATAAAAAAACATTGTTGCAATGCTCTATAGTTTGCAGAAAACAACAAAGTGCATTGTAGTTTTAGCAGTGAAAATAATGATTAGTATTTCTAGATGCTCCCCTCATTGGCTGCCTTTGTTTACATGCTTCACCCATCCACATTACACATTGTGTGTTAGAGCATAGCTTCATAATAGTGCAAATCCATGTAATGGTTGTCATGGGTCACAGTGTGAGATAGTGGTCTTGGTTACTTTGAACAACTCAACATGTTTATATCGAACAGGACAGAACTGAAACAAATGGTTTAAAATTCATATAGACTTTTTTCATAAGCTATGGGCACCGTACAACCTGATAAAACAGACAACCCTTGAGTGAGAATTATCCATACTGACATTTCATCTCAGAATGGCAAAGAAACATACTATTCATCCAGTAGTTAAGGATATGTTTTTAGCAGGATCCCAATTTGATAACAAATGCTCATATTGAATTATATTAAAAAACAATCAATCTATATCATTACTATTAAATAATGAAACATTTAAGATATTTTTTTGAGATATTTGAGATTTGCTTTGCCATCTCTTTTCACCCCGTAGAAGGATGACAGTGCAACTAATCCATTAAACAGGCCAGTATTAAACCGAACTATGAACAGTTTTATGTTCCTCATACAGAAGTATTCTATATTCCATATGCTGAATGGTAGGTCTGAGGTGCATACAAGACAAAAGGTCATCTCACTGTAATGTTTGAATGTTACATTGACATTGATATGTAGCGAGTAGCTTGACTTGAAGTACGACAGCTGTAATAACAACTCCCTCATGCTCTCCAGTCAATAATGGGATCAACTTTTGTATATCTATGTAAAACAATTTTGGGTCATTATTCTCCAATCTGATTTGCCAAAGAGATCCTAAAAAAGCCCATTGGCTTGAATGGCTGACCACTGGAGAAGAGCTGAGGAGAGTTGTTCTATGTGCTGTGAGTAAAATGATGCTGTCTCCATTTCTCCTCATTCATGGCTGTTGTTCTGTCACAATAAATGCAAATACTTTTCACTACCTGCTTATGTGAAATATTTTGTATTTTCCCTGTACATTAATTGGGTATTTTTACTTTTTGACTGGATGATATATTGAGTTGACACTTAACACAACATAGACAAAGACATAAATAACATTTGTGGCCATAGACATTTATTGTGGACAGATACATTTAGACTGTACAGTACAGATATGAAACAAACAATTAAAAACAAATATGAAAGCTATAGAAAAAGCAAAACATTTTAGAAAAAGCGGTTTTAACTTTGTACTTGTGCTACTGTCCATAGCAGGATCATATTGCTCAGCATGTGCAGAAGATATATGTGGTGACTCTCCCAAATATTTAATACTGAGCAAAAGACCAAATCACATGATAATACTGAATCTTATCAGTAAGCTACCACTCCCACAAAACTAAAATATATAAAAACCCAGTTCATAGATTTAATACTTACTGCAAGCACTGATAATTTTAAATGAGGAAATTCTGCTCTATAATTTGTTTTGTGCTGTAATTGTCTTATGCAAAAGATAAAAACAAAATATAATTTACAGAAGGTCTAATACTTAAATAATAAAAATAAAAAAAGATGACTTTAAACCAGGTCAGAAAATAAGTGGTTTGAAGCTGCATAAGTCAAAGGCACAGTTCCCACACTGGGTATACTGTATCACAATATAGTAAATGCTTTGAGTGCTATCACTTAACACAATTGTACACTTTGATTGCTTAGTAACAGAAAGACTTCCCAAACGCCATTTATACAGTGTCTAGTAATTGTAAAGTATTTCCAGTAGAAGTGCAGTTTATTGTAACGCTCTAGCATCACTACTATAAAATCTAGTAGCCTCTTGAATCCATAATAAAAGGTTTTTAAAAAAGTACACTGACATAACATTATGACCACCTGCCCCAATAAACAACATTGCACTGAATTTTGATACAATTTATTATTATAATTATTTTTTTTATTTTTATTTTTACAATTTAAGTAACATTAACTTGACTATCCAATCCCACACACACTGGCTTCAGCACTGTTCTTTTAGAGACCACAAGGCTTGCTCCATCCACTGTATAGTTCCATCACATTTTGACACTTAGTGACACTTGGCGAAACCAAGTGGCGAAATCTTGGTGAACGTTAAATCCACATGCCTACTTATTACTGGCAAAAATAACCTAAAATAAATCCACTACTGGGATTCTCTTAATATGTGGTCATAATGTTCTGCCTGCTCAATGTATACTTGTATTAACTGTAGGATTGGTTTTGAGTGGCAGTCCACTGTAAAGAAAGTATTCTTTGAAACACACCTCACTTTCTCCTGCTCTTTTCTAGAGAAATGCCCACCAGTGAACATTACAGAATAGCGGGCAGATTAGTAGAAGATGGGTGCAGATCGGTCGTCATTGAAGGTAGACCGGAGGTACACCTCCAGAGCACGGTCACTGTGGGGAGAGTAGGGGTGGGGTAAGGGACAGCAAGAGTTAGGATGACCTTATAACATAGTATAGACTAATAATTGTGTAGCCACGCCCCCAAAAGCTCAACTGGAAAATTCACTGTGCAATTGTGAATGTGAGCAAGCTTTTCGTGAAAATATTTGAAGCTATAGGCACACATGCAAGGTTAGTGTTGCCGTATTTACTAGCAGGGTTAATACATTTTAGAGAAGAGAACTGAATCATAATAGTGGACAGGAAAAACCAACAGTTCCCTTGTCTTACTGAAGCCAGACAGCCAATGAGTGCAAAGATTAGCAGTGAAATCAAAAGGGGAACCGTGATTGGTTGGCTGGTGACTGGTGACTTACGCAGGTCCTCAGAGGTTCCTTTAGAACCGGGACAATTCGGGACCCAAACTGGAAGGTAAAGAGAGTTTGAATCTCTCCAATCATGCATGGCTCACAGTTACAAAACACTGCAGGTTAGTGTTCCACAACACAAACAATAAATAAATAAATAAATGGAGAATGGAGATCACTAGTAGTAAAAACATGCTCAACATGCTGTATTGTTATAAAGGATTTGTTCACAAAATAAAAACACAGCTAATATGTCTCATTGTAATCCAGATAAAAACAATAACTTAAAAGGAACAATTTCAACATGCCAACCACACGCACACACACAATTATTCACTGAAAACTAAAGGTACTATGGGTGCAGAATATAGTATGCAAAGCTGCCGATAAAAAACATGCTGATGATATACAGCACAAACTGCAAATAAATAAATGAATAAAATGCTTTTGAGAACACCAAAGTCAGTCATGTCAAGTCAGAACAGATTTCTCACCAGACCAGACTGTTTATTAATATATAGAGATATGTTTTATTTAGAATATCTTTGTAAAAAGTCACCATACATTCAAGGTCAAATTTAAGAATCACATTTTTTGTTTGTCCCTCCACAGCATGCATAAGATTAACACAGGTTTTCTCAGTTAATTCTGCAAATAATTTGTATTTTTTACAAGGACAATAATTATACTATCGTAAATTGAAAATAAAAGACCAAAAACTACATCGCCACTCAGGGAATACAATCATAAATAACACACTGAGAGCTGCAAACGCTGTGGAAATCTAAAACTAAATCACAGTTGTTAAAAAAAATTCAATCAATTCAATGAGGCATTTACCCTGCTGGCAGTTATTTTAGCAAAAAGTTGGGCCAAAACTTTTGAATCAAAACATTTTCTTGCAATGATACAGTGCAACATATTGGACTGACAGAACAATTCATAATATAGATAGATATATACTGTAGTGCCGAAGCTTGAAATGACAGCTTCACAAGCACGTATATAACTTAATAAAAGCAAAGTAAGGCAGATATGACACACAACCGGGACAGAAAAGTCACAAGGAAGCGGAGCGACTGACAACCTCTCAGAACGGAAAAATCTGCACAGCCTTACTCAGAATCAACTTAAGAGCAGTGG
Source organism: Boleophthalmus pectinirostris (assembly GCF_026225935.1). Classification (NCBI taxonomy): domain Eukaryota; kingdom Metazoa; phylum Chordata; class Actinopteri; order Gobiiformes; family Gobiidae; genus Boleophthalmus; species Boleophthalmus pectinirostris. Next base: position 18,254,355 of record NW_026571115.1, on the reverse strand, counting down.
TTCTCAAACTGTGGGTAGGTTCTGCTTGTAGTATGTTATAATTTTGGGGTTCTCAAGAATTGTTATTTAAATTTGTTGTTATTTAAAATGAGCTGATTAGACACATATTTTTAAAATCTTGTTTCAATTTAGACATTGATTCGTTCTGCAAGCTGTTCCTGAAAAGTCAAACAAAACAGGTATATTGCTTAAAATCCATCTTACAGTAAAAGTATAAATTCATTCAAACAAACCAGGCTTAGAAAGATCAACTATTCTGGAACAACCCACTAAAAAGTAAAAAAAAAAAAAAGGGTTTGTGAATCACTGACTATTAGCATCTTGTGAGGATATTTATTTGTGCTATTTTACATAAGAAGGCCATTGAGTCAGTGGTCCCCAAACTATGGCATAGGTACACCACGTGATGATGCACAGGCTTGTTCTGGAGTTAAGGTGTCTGAGTATAGTCCTACTTTGTATATGCAGAGCCTAAACATGGCTTCCTTAGTCCTACCCACGGGAACAGTACTACTAGAGTATAAAACTAGATTGTTAAACAACAGATTTAAAATATTCAGCATAAAGTTTGAGAATCACTGGCATCTTGGGAGTAAACTTAAAGATTCATATGTGCTTTTTTCATAAGAAGGCCATTGAGTTGGTGGCTTCGAGTACAATGGACATTGAAGTCTTTTGGCACTTGTACAGTACATGAACATGTCTTTTCATCTCGACAAAATGACACAACCATGTACATGCAGTTATAAAGACAAGCATTTATAGCAAAAAAGGCAGAGAGAGAAAGAGAGATCATCGGCCAGTGTGCACGATTCAGAGTCCGTAACGCTGCATGCCGAGCAGATAGGGGGCGCTCGGGCTGGCAATGCAATCCTCCACCCACCAACCGCTACTGTCCACAACACCACCGGAGGCAGCAGCAACACCCAGGACAAGGGGGGAAAGAGGAGACGAACCCGGGGAGGAAGAGACAGAAAGGAGGGGTGAAACGTGGCCTCCAACTTCCAACTTGTGTGTGGAGGTAGGGCAAGAAGGTAGGAGGGGTTAGGAGGGAGAGAGAGAGGGAAGGGGTGGGATATAGGAGCTATCCGGAGCTGTCTGTGTCTGTCTGTTAGTCTGTTTTCTCACACAGTCGAAATCAATTTGCCATCAGGACTGTCACTGTGGAAGAGAGAAGGAAGCTTGCCAGGTTCGGACACACTTAGAAAGAGAGAGAGAGATGGAGAGACACAAGACACAAGGCAACAAGGAGGTGGAGGTAGAGATGTGGGCGGGGCTTGGTGTGTCATTAACCCCGGCCACAACTCCACATGCCCACCATGATCAGAAGATAAGACTTCCAGTTTCCTCATCACCACTTTCTTGGTTGTACTTTTGTCAGATTTGGAAATAAAGGTTTGTTGATAAGAAAACTGTCAAGTCATCTCTGATAGCTAAAGCACTACATTGATCTATTAGCAAACTACTATCAAACTACTAGGGAGAAACACAATATAGCAGCAGACAGTGTGAATAACTATCTAGCCTCAGTTTTAAGCACTGGTGATTGAAATGGTATTAGTAGGATGTTGATTGTCACAACAACATATAAAGACTAATATGATTTTACAACACAAATCACAGACCTCCTCTCACACATTCACACACACATACAAGAGCATGTTGTTCCTTATTGGATAGAAACAAGGACAGCATAATTCCTAAGCTATACTGGCCAATGGGACCTGATTGGATTACAATTAAAACATATTGGACTGTCTTAAAATAAACAGAGACACTGACCCCGCTAAACTGCTTTAAACAGACCTTATTACAAATACAGAGGATACAAATATACACTATCAATGAATTGCTGCCTTCAAAAAACATTTTTTTTTTGTATGATATTGATCACTATGACTAAAAACCCACATAATAACTGCTGTATCAGTTGATTAAAAATAAGAGAGCTGACACTTACCTTGTGGCAAAGCGGCCGTCATAATCCTCAATAGCAGGCTAGAAAAGATAAATAGATAATAATGAATGAATTAATCTTTTACATACAAGTGGTTGTTTCTCAGTTACACCACTGGGTGGCAGCAAATACTGAACTACAACTACAAGTTCAGCAGTAACTTTCTGTCACCTGATGGTTCCATTTTCTAACTTTATACGCAAGGGACAGACTTGTGTTATAGTGTTTTGAGTTTTCACACAAAATGCTTTAGTGAGAAGTGTACAAACCTGTTAAACAAATACAAGGGAAAATGGACAGAAGTTACCAAAAATCTGGTAAGTGCCAAAGAGGCAAAAAACTTAATACATAAATTGAAAATAGTGTCAGCATCAGAGTTGGCAATAAAAAAAAAAAAAAACTGCAACCTCTAGCAGTGTCTAGAGCAGAAAACAGCCTTTAATATAAAGTTAACTGGATTATATCATCACTTGCTCCACTATATGGGTGTGTCTACTGTATCACCTTACCAACAATAGCCTATTCCTTTTAGTGAGAATCATTAATGCATAAAACCAGCTGGTACCTGTGTGCCGAATGCTGCCATGCTGTAGGGTCGAGGGCGGGTTTGTGCCAAACTTTGTGCCAACAGCCGTGCGGTCAGGCCATAGTCGGGCGTCGGAAGTGACCCATCATTCTCCAGCAAGTTCCCCGTGCTGCTGCTTTTCCCATGGTTCAGACTGTAACCATAATAGCTCCTCAGTTCAAATCACCTGGTCCCAATAAGGTAAAAATGATACAAAGCAAAAGCCACTTACTTCACTCTGAGCTTATCGCCTTCACTGTCGGGCAGCACTCGAGTGTAGGAGAATGGGAACCAACCTCGCCTGTTAAAAAAAAAAAAAAGTGAAATTGCCACGTTGTCAAATCCAGGATAAATGTTTATTCAGTTTACACTGGGGTAAACAGGAATACATGAATACATTACTTACATCTTGTTCTTCTCATTTTCGCCATAGTGCCAGCCATCACGTGCTTCGGGCACAAGCAGGGTGATGATGTCACCCTCTGCAAAGCTGAGCAGGGTGCTGTTGTCTCCTGCGGCATGGGAGAAGATGGCCTGGACACGGGAACGCCCATTTTTCTCCAGACCAGCGGCCATGGAACTGGATCTGGGCAGGGTTCTTGTCTCACCTGGGAAAGAAACACATTCATAGCTAAACATGGGTAGATTTATGCACGAGAGTGGGCACTGTGGGTGAAGTGTCTTGCTTAAGAACATAACAGCAGTTCGCATGGAAAGATTTGAACCCACTACCCTCTAATCTATGTGAATGTCTGCTAGTTGAGTAAAAAGCATATTTTTATGAGCTGAAATGTATTAACCAGAAGAATGAGTTATCAATAATTTAATGAAAAAGTAATTACACTACTTAACATTATAACAGATCAGAAAAGTGTAATTCTCTACATGCATTGCAATGCTGATGTGGTTTAATGTTGTTTCCTCATCAAAAACATACCTGGAGTTGAGTTTTTTGTTTTTTATTTCTCATTCACACCCATTTAACACACACAACCTAGATAGTTAAGTTAAGTTCTTCTCTCAAACAGAAAATACTCTGTTCCACCTTGTGAAGTGGTAATACAGGAATTGCTCTCCAGTGTTTTTAAGCTATATACACTTTCACCAGAATCAGTTGGAGGTGAAAGGTGGCTGTTAACTTAAAAACTACTACTACATAATATCACAAGATGCAACAGAGCATTTTGAGCTTCGAAGATGTAGACAAACTAATAATAAAGGATTACTCAAACATGTGGAAGAAACAAAACACATCTCCTTTTGAGGAGGTAAAATCATTATAACATGGCTTAAGGCTCACAAGAATCAATTTTATGTAATATAGGACTGTTAATAGCTGTATTAGGAGAAATGCCTCCTCTCGGGACATAGACAACAGTGAAAGTGAGAGGAGGAGGACTGGTTGGGTTTGGTTGCTGTGATGGAGAAGAGATGAAAGAGGGTTGAGATGAGATGTGCTATGTAGCTGAAACATGAGGGAGAGAGCACGTGAACAGTAGGCTATATCTGAACATATTTAGAGGTGATGAGTGGCAAAGGTGGCAGGCAGTGACTAACCGTCAGCAATAAACAGGGGACAGACAGGAAATCCTAGTCATCCTGGTAAATTTAATACATGTAGCAGATTCTTCAGATTTACTCATGATAAAAAAGGAACTTGTTAGCCATTTCAAATAGCTTTGAATATCTTATATGTAATGTGGTGCTCCAAAGATGGCTGACATGTATGCTATATACTGTGGTTTCCAATGTAACCAACTGTATGCACAAAAATGCATAATTGTCAAGGTGTATACTGTTCTAACTGTTCATACTTCATACAAAATGGTATTTATCAGCAGATACCCAAAGAAATGCTAGAGAAATGTTAAAGTAAACTAGATAAAAATGACTGGAAACAGTAAATAATGGAGTTGACATGAACTTGGCAGAAGGATTATAATCACATGACAAAGAAAGCGGCAAAGCATTTTCAGATTTTGCCTATTCAAGAATATTCCAAAAACACTGTGATTACCCCATAATTTAACATAATAGCGAGTCTTCTAGTGTCATTATTAGCCAGATGAAGTAAATGATATAATCTAACCCACATTATGATTATTATTACATCCAATCACTTGTCCATTATTAGCATTCGCAGGCACTGTTCATGCACGCCGTTATTCAGCTCTTCAGACTCTTACCCACTGGGTTCTTGTTCTTGGCAGGCTGAGGTCGGCGCACGGGCAGTGTGTTGGAGTAGACATCGCTGACCTGTCTCTGCGGTTGGGCCTGGGATGGTCCTGGGGCCTGGGTCTGGGGGGATGCGGGTCGCACCTGAGACACGCTCATACTGCCCCCTTCTGGCCAGAACTCCTCTCCATGGACACCTGTCGTCCCATTCACCATAGACATGCCATCAGGACCCATCAGCCTCTGAATATGATGCAAATAGATGATGGACAGCAAGTTAGTGCCTAAATCAAATATAATCGTGGCCATTAAAATGGACTGTACTAGAGTAAGTGTCATGGGAGAGTTTATTTTAATTTGGTCCGTCAGCTGCGACTCAGCATGAAATGAAAATTCTAAACAGCTCATTAACACAAGTAGCATCTTAAAGTGAGGCCGGAGAGATATGCCATTTTATTTTTATGAAGGGTAAAAGGCTGATGGGCTGTCATTAGTACACTGCTGCTTGAGGCCTCCCAGAGATACTCAAACCCTATAAAGGTATTATTTTTTTTTACATTTAACTTTAATTTATTGAATCCAGTGCATAATGTAGTAAACACAAAATGTGTGATTTTCCTTTTCTAAACTCACTGCAGGATGTCCCAAGCCACTGCCCATGAAGACAGCGAGTTCTGGAGGCACAGGGAGAGGCTGGGCTCCTGGGATGGGGTCTGAGATGACCAGGTTGGATTTGGAGGTATGCAATGGGCTGGTTCCCCCCAGGGCAGAGGAGCTCATCTGCTGGGCCAGCAGCATGGCTCGATCTGGCAGCTTGTTTGGATCTGAACAAGCCTGTTGCCACACAGGGATCTTCTGCGTCAGTAGGTCTTTACCCTGGAACAGATGAAGAGGGGAATGTGAACATTGACAACACACTCGAAGTGTTCCTCACAGCGTAGCCTTGACCACTGGTCTCTTACAGCTATGGTAATGCAGTGCGTGGGAGAGGCAGAGGGACACTAGCACATGGCCGACTGCCCACCTGCACATCTCTGCCTGTGGAAATGTGTGTTCTTCAGCTAACCGATTTTAATGGACTCACTACAACATGCACTGTATAGATCCTGGGTTTATTTCACCACAAAGAGACAGAGAGAGACCCTCAAGGAAAGGTTTCTTCATCTAGCTCAGGGTGAAGTCTGCCTACGCACAGCACATCTTGATTAATGACTAGACTATGTTGAAAAGAGAAACAGCAGTACAGTCCTTCTCTAGCCACATCTTCAGGCTGGCAGTTCACTCCCACTAATAATCCCTAGAGACGGACGATTACCCAAGAATACCAAAGTGTTGGCTGGTTTTAGGCATGCACAGACGGAGACACGTTTTCAGTGCCAATGACAACACAAAGGAGAAGATTTGATAGGTATAATATAGTATGCTTTTGAAGACAATGTGCATCTTGGGAAATACAGAGAAACAAAGTGCTTTTATCTGAACAGTGGGCTTTAAACAACATCAAAGTGCCCAGACGCTGAATGAGCAAAGATGGATAGAGTGTCAGCAGATAGATGTAAAATAAAAAAGTATTTGTCATCTATGAGCAGACAAATCTAATGCCACACTGAATGCTATATATTCATTTTGTATTCAGTGACACTCAAATATAAGCCATTATGTTTTAGAGACATCAGAGGGTACTGAGTTTCTCATATAAGGAGACAGTATAAACAAATGTATTAAAAGCTTGCTTCAACAAGCTCTAGATGCATCCCTGTGAGGGATTTCCAAGCACTCAAGTTTTCCAAGTAACTTTTTAGATGCCATTAAAGACCACGTGACAGTGACTGTTTACAGGACATAGTCAAACATGCTCAGTCCATATTAGGAAGGATTGATCAGAAAAGTAACTTAGCTGATCATACTAGGACTAGATTATGCATGCAGTTTGGCTTTCAAATGTTATAGTTGTTTAATTTTTAAGTCTTAAAAATAAGACTGTGCTGTTTGAAATTTTGTGTAAAATTATGTGACACAGATATAATTTATTATTATAATTTTTTTAAATTTCTTTTACCAAAATCTCTAATTTTTTTCAAAATGTATGAATGTATGAATGCATTTTCTACTGTCATTTATTGTGATACATATGATTTGTTACCAATATCATTAACTAAGTGAGAGATTTGTAGCCCTCCTTCGACTGTAGTGGTCTATACTATGGTTATACAGTCATTTATGAATTTTCAGTGTAATGGTCAAACAATAACACATACCTTGCCATGGTAAGCACTGCTATTCTTGGCCACAGCACACTGACGATCCACTAAGAAGCAGTACCGGCGACGCTCCTCAGACAAAGCTGTCTTGTAACCCTCGGCGATAAAGGTGTCCAACTCAGTTTGCTTACTGCTGATGGTCTCCACAAACTAGATAGAAAATAAAGAAAAGAAATATATATCTTTTTTTGTAATGCATTCACTGAAATATTAATACATGCTGCCTAATAAACAGCAAACTTATGAAACCAGTAATAACATTCACAAACTTAATAGCCTCTTGTTGATACTCTGTAGCCATTTCACCAGTGCATCTTTCTTGGAACACTTTATATAAATATTGATAACAGCAAACTAGAACCCCTAAGAGCTGACATTTTTGAGATGTGAGCCAATCCTTTAGCCGTCATTATTTCGACCTGTTGAACTTGCTAAAAGCTTTACCCTTGTTAATTTTCCAACTTCAAATACACTGATTTGGACAAAACTCAGCGGCTGCCCAATCCCACAAAATAAAAGAGGACATAATATTACAGAGACAATGTAATTCACTTCAGCCGAGGGGTTATTATGTTATGCCACTGTTGCATCTGTACCAAAGCAATCGCGGGTCAAGTGCCGGTCTATTGCGCACACACCTTTTCAGTAAGTTTCTCTGGCCAGATTCACCGAGTGCTACTCAGGCAATTATGTGTGAAAAGCCAGCAGTGCGTGGGAAGACAAGCTCACACCAAGTGTTTTATATGTTAATGATGACAATCACAAGAAGCAGGTGCAACCAAGAAAGCGTAATGCTGGGAGGAAGACCAGACATAGCAGTGTCTGGCTCTCAAAGCTTTATGGTACTAAAGCTTTGTATAAGCATGTCACAATAACAAGTAAATATCGACAATAAACAATAATATTGATTGACCATACAGCAAAATTAGCCCCCAAAACATATTTTAAATGTACAATATTGTAAAAAAATATGAGCTGTAATAAATAACAGAATGCAACACTCAAATCTCATTGTAGTGCAGAAAAATAACCAATATTTTCCTTTTGCTACAAAGAAAAGTACCCATGATAAATACTGACCCCCAAAAATAATTGTTGCATCTAACATATATAGAGTGATAAGTCAATATAGTAATTATCATGACAGGCTTAGCTGTATATGTGTATAATGTAGACTATATATGTAGATGTTATTCTGGAACAAATCACTTGCTTTAACTAGATCTGCCAAATTTGCAATTGCCTAATTTAAATGTAATGGCTACTAGAACATTTAGTGATGCATAAAAGATTCACTCTTTTGAAAGACATTTGGAAACTTTTGGAAGGCAAAATGTTTAACTAAACAAATAAATTTTTTATTTATTTTTATTTATTTTTTTTTAAGTAAAAAAGACATTATAAATGCATGCAGATTCAACAGGTTAGTGCATTAGTAATCTGCCAAAGGCTCCTGTTTGCAGCCCTTCATCTTAGCAAGTCCATTTCACCGTGTGGGACAGGTGGGAAACCTTTTAACCATTTGTCTTTTAGAGTACAAAACAATCAGCTCTTTAATCATTTAAGTCTGCTCATTTTCGTGTCAGAGATTCAATTAAAAGTGTCTGATGACTAGAGTTCCCTTACGTTGTTATGATTAATAGTGCTAGTTCCATCCCCTCCAGCGTTTCATTGTTTATGTTCTTGATAAAAGCGACTAATGAAGTTTTGAGAGCACCACCCTGCAGCCAAATGTGCCTTTGTGTAGCTGCGATTCATTTCATATCCACCAGGGGCACAAACTCCTTTAGCTCTGCCAATAACCTTTGAAAGCTTAGGTCCTTTTGTTGCACTGCTTCTCAGATTGTGGTACAGAAACAACTAGCGGCAATTCACATATTTTTTTCAAAGTTCTGGTTTAAATCCCAACTGTAGTGTCAGTTTAGTTGCTTTTATATTGGTTTGGTCTTGGTTTAATTCTGGTTGAACTATAACCTTGTTGTTGTCCATGATTGAGTATTGTTTGTAGTCGGTAATCAGTCAGTATCAGTCAGTATTTCATTTTTTGTGGGGCCAGGACTCCCCTGAAAAGGAGATTCTTAATCTCAGTGGGACTATCCTGGCTAAATAAAGGTAAATTTAATAAGTAAGTAATACAATTAATTGATTCTGAATTAGGTAGTCTAACAAATTTGAAAATAAATAAAATTTAATTCTTCTTATGTGTTGAGCAAAGTGAGTTAAAAGCAGTTTTCAATTTAAAGTGGACAACTTAAACTATATTAACATTTGGGAGAAACATAAACATTTAAGAAACACAAACTTCACAACTGATACAAGAATCTCGTGCATTTTTCAACACACTTTTAGAGGTAAGCAGCAAGGGTAACAGGTTTTAGAAAGATAATAAGATAAGATTTTGTTTGTAGAGTATTGCCACTATTTCAATTAGGTTCAAGATTCAAGAGTAAGATTTTACTTTGTCTCATTAAAATCTAATAAAAATGGCTTTCAATATTCATATACTTAAGCTTTTTATACTTTTAATAACTGCCATTAAAAAAAGACAAATTTTAATCTCTGTAGCCTGAACTCTACTTCAAATCACGTGCTTTGACTGACAGAGGATTGGTTGCAGACCTCTTGATTAAAAGACAAAAGCTGATCATTGACAATAAGAAACTGATTCCTGATCTGTAGTATATAACTGCACAGCCCTATTTTAAATTGCTGTGTAATTTCAATTCAAATGTATCTAGCAGCCATATAACCCAGTATCTATTTTGATGCTGAAAATGATACCAGCAATTGTAGGAACAACCTTTCACATTATTTTACAAAAGCTGCATTGGGACAAAAATCTGTCTCACCGGCCCTCCGCTGAGCCCAAGTGTCAAATCAGGAAGGTAAAAATGATGAACGCTCTTCCCCCTCGAGAGCACACTGACCTTATTCTGCTTTTTCTGCACCTTAAGCTCCAATTAAGCTCCCTGACACCAGTGCGGCTAGGCTGCTTTAGCGTAGCTCTAATGAAATAGGTAACAAAAACAAGACAGTATGAACCCCCAATGCACGCATACATTCTTGATGTTGTTTTTTCTTCACCTGTGAGTCAAGTTAAAGATAGTGATTTGGTATGAGTCACACTCCATACTTCAGTGAAAAAATAGTGGGAGAAATTTGAGAGACTGAGCTATCATGGAGGCAGACAACTGGACACTTTTATGAATGGGCCGTATGTTGTGGAGTATATGATATTTCCAGTTTAATTTCAGTGTGGACTGGTATTGCCTTGGGTTTGGGTTAAGTAAAAATTGATTGTATGTCACTGCGATGGCTGTGCCAGAAACAACATATGGCATAAAACATATATAGAAATAATTTATGCTAATCACTTGATGCTTGACACTTGTAGATGATTTTCTTTGGCAATTCAAAGCAAAAGGGTAAAGAAAACTGTATGTATGTATATTCAGACCTTAACGTAGACCATATACAAGCCACATTGTACTAGCACAGGACAAGTATTTACAGGCTATTTCACTGTGGTCTGATTAGTCGGTAAATACAAATGTACTCTTGCCAGTTTAATAAGTTTATTAATTCACTCATCATTCATCATCCTGTCTGTTTATAACATCTTTGGGACAGTTTGCCTTTAAGGAAATTGTTCTATGTTACAAGTAACACACTCAGGTTAAATCTGAACTAGTCCAAGGTACACACATTTTGGCACCCACTCTATACTGTCATTTACAGATTTGTTTTGTAGTAGAAATAATAATCACACTTATTATTAGAAAATATTTTGTTTCTTGGCCCAACAAATCACAACCTTTCTTAACCTTCCTGAAATTAGAGCAAGTGTAAATTCAGCCTGGATGACCTGACTGCACTCCCATTTACCTCACTGTTTCCCCAGAGTTTACCTTCTCCTCAGGCTTCATCACCTCACTCCATTACTCCTCCCCACCGCTCACCACACCTCCTCTTCATCCAATCAGCGCCCAGTCTGACCAATTTAAACCCCCATTCCAGGTGCACACGCCCTACCTCCTTCCCAGCATCCCCTTAGTTTCTCATCCTCCCATCGTCTCCTTCACTCTTCTCAGCCTCACCTCCACCACTTCCAGTGTCCAGGCCCAAAGTGAACACATCTCCCGGCCACGCCCTTCATCACAATGTTCCCTACCTGGCAAACTGAAGTCAATTTCTTAACACACTCACAAAAATTCCGCTTTACCTGTTGTGAAACATTCTAACAAACACCAACCTGGATTATAATGATTTGATAGAACTGACTTGACTGAAAAAAGAATAATAACAATGGTTAATGTTCTACAGGCCCATGAGGATTTCCTATACATTCTGCTTTGCCATATAGAGCTGCTTTGGCTTACCATTCATTTCCTTTATCAGTGAGAGAAAAATATAGCAAACAGCGGAAAGGGATTGTGTTTGTGCATGCATCAATATATAATAATACACCGACTCTTAGGCTTCTTTTATTGCTCCAAGCGGAAGAAACCTTTATCAAATATCTTACATAATTCAAACTCTATCTCGGAGGGGACTTTTATTAAGGTACTCAGTGCATCCAGAGTTCATTCTATTGAATTTCACATTACTTTAGTCCACTACAATTGAACTACTGTACATAATGAGTGAATTTGCATATTTGGCACTGGTTCCAACTCTTGAAATAAGAGGGTTGAAAAGATACAGAGATCAGTGAGAAAAAAAAGAAAATGAAAATTACAATGACGAACACAGGAAAGAGGGCAGCCGTGTGTCCCCTGTTGGACTTTTTAATGAATAGAGAGGAGATAAAAGAAAATAGCCTTATCATCTGCTAAAGTAACTCAAATACAGCAGAAATAGATTGGGATAATTCAATTAAATATTATTAACTCAATTTTATAACTATCGCTCCAGATGATGTTACAACACTATCTGTAGCCTAGTAAAACCAATTACACAATGAAAGATAATACAGTAAACGTGATATCAAACCTCTAACTATTAGTCAAGTCATTTAAGTTACATTACTAAGCCTAACAGACAAAAATATACAGTGTACTGGTAAACAAATATGCACTACACTAAACACTAGAATAAATGTCTACACTAAAAAGAAACAAAATACTGAGTGCTGACCAGTCAAAAGTTTAGATACACTCTCCTTTTTTTTTCTTACTACTTTCTTTCATTTTAGATACATACAGAAGACGTGAAATATATGAAGCAAGATGTATGGAATTATTTAGTAAAGAAAAAAGTTTACTAAATATTTTTCTACAAAGCAAATGGTGGGTAATTTAAGGATTTGGTTAAAATGGGTAGTTATTTAATTTTTTTCTCCTTTGCTACATACATCTTATTTTATATATTTAATGTCTTCTGTATTTATATCAAAGGTATAAACTACCTAACAATGGTAGTATATTTCTGGCCTACATACAGTAACTTCACACTGCGGTGTAATTTCTTTTGTTGTTTTTGATTATATATACATAAGCATGTTCTGATGTCTGATGATTGTTTAGGGCAGTAATCACAGTGAAGAGGAGATCATATTGGTCCAATGTCTTAAGCCCTTCGTCTGTGGAAGTCCTCGGGGGAATCACTGCACAAATGAGTTGACTTTTCCCCAGCAGCCATGATATGATCAGAGAAAGTGAGCAGACTGGAAATGAGAAGCAGTGATAGCGATAGATTTTTACTGCTGTTAGCTAACTGTATCTTATAAGGGAGATTGGGAGTTAGATTGTTGGCACAGATGGGTCCAAATTATATGTAGGCCTGCCATGATAATTACTATATCAACATTTTCTTTGCGCTATAAAAAAAGCAGATTATTTTTTTACTGTATATGATAAGATCGAAAGCATAAGAGGTTGTATAAATAACTTCTATGACTCATTGCAGATGAAAACTAAAAGTGTGTCATTCTCTAGTTTGTTTGTTCTGCATGTTTGAGTGACCCTGCATTATTAATCTGTCTACACCTCGAAAACTCAAACTCAACTGCTCCACCTGTCATGAAGTGGTAGATTTCAAGTTAACATCTACCTTTTACCTTTTGTTCAGTACAGATAGGCAATTCCAGGACTAGAATAACCCAGATGATTCTAGTAAAGTGTTTTGAGTGTTTTGAGAAAAAAACTTTGCATAAATATCTTGGGTTTGTGTGTTAAACGTGAGAATGAAAGGAAACACAACTCCATGTATGTTTTTGATGAAGAAACAACACTATAACATAGATCAGTAATACTGGCCCTTTAATATAGTATAAGTCTATTCCTAAACTACTCTGCAAAGATCCAATTTCATCCTATTTAAATACTTTTTCAGTACTGATAGTAGTTTTATTATCAATTATTATCAGGATATCAAGTCGGCTCAGTGTAAGAAAAGATGAATGCAAATACAAAAGGAACTAGCAGACCTTGTAACACTTTTTGACCTTAACCTACATGTCTATCATCACTCAGCCACACATCTGAGTTTAGTTGCCTCCACCCAGTCATGTGGACATGCAGGTGCTTGCAGCTCCTCACAGAACTCCCCACCGATCGTCCTACTTCGTACACTTAAACAGCCTCATCCATTTCTGTCTCATCTCCAGTGCCCACACTTCCACTCCTCTATGTCTTAAAACACCACAGGGAAATGACACACCCATGACACAGCGTGAGAAAAACAGTGTGACAGCGCAGTTCTGCCAGTCTCGGGACGTATGACAGATCCCATGCAGACAGGAAGCACAAGAGAAACGTGTCAATGTGTATGTGCAAGTGTGGAAAGAAGGGATGTCAAATAAATTATCTGCAAACTGAGTGATACTGAAACTAGTGTCGAAACTAGACAATAACTTGAACAAGTATCAATATTAGGCCTGTCATTACCATTACTATATTGACTTATTGTTCAATATATCATCGATAGAACAATATATTTTTGGGCTCAGTATTTACTGTGCACATATTTTTGCTGCAACATTAGGGAGTTTTTTGCTTTTTTATGTACTATGGTAAGATTTGCGTTGTAGAGGGATGAAAAAGTAACATCCAAGACTAATTATTATTGGTTCTTTCTGCTGTTTATTTGTTGTAGCTCATGGTTTTTAATGATATTGTCTATTTAAAAATGGTTTACTGGAATTATCCTGCTTTGATTCTGTCAGTGGCATTAAGTAATTCATTCAGTATTATTGTTATTGTGATATTCCTCTGTAGCAATATATCATGCTTCAAATTTTGGCAGGCCTAAATCAATACTGAAAGAGTAAGAATGTAATTAAGAACATTTTTAACTGAATAGTTTTGAGTGGTTTAATTTAGCTCAACTAAGGCAAAACCACCTAGTAACACTGAAGATTAGTTTGTGTGAAAATTATATTCTCTTGTCAATTATCATTGTGGTATTGAATTGTGGTATTAGGTATTAAATATCAAGCATTATTCCTAGCATCAAAATTGAGTTGAAATTTCAGCATTGTGATAATACTGACTTACAGCCTGTGCTCATTACTGGTTACTGGAAGAAACCTGGGCTGTTGTTCGTGTTTAATAATGCCACGGCTTTTCAAATCTCACCTCAAAACCCACGATATTAGATAAACCTATTCTGTGTAATGTTCTGATAGTTGTATTAATGTTGTTTTTATTGTGTTGATGTGTTGTAAAGTGACCTTTGTTAGGTATTTGAAAAGTGCTTATACATTTAATGCCATAACTGCTGTAACTCAAAACTCATCAAAACACTTGAAAATTATCTTTTATTTGTTGGATTTTCCATTCCCATTCATTCTCAGTCATGGGTGGCTGGAGTCAACTTTAGTTTGGACTTTTAAGTGGGGTACACACTGAATAGTGACTAGTTCAATTACTATGGGCAATTTAGTTTGATCATGTCTGTCTTGGGTGGCCGTTACATAATTTGAGGCAATAAACCTAGCAACAGTAACTGGGTCTAGATGACCTAGTTCCCTGCATCATGGGTGAAGTTTAGTCTATTTGATGACCATAGCAAACCTCATCAGAACAGACACGGACAGATCAGCTCAGATTAAATTAATTGTGATGAGACAGATTGATTTTGAGGGTTGCTTTAGGCTTAAGTTTGTCTTTGACATAAAACAATTAGTTATCTTTCACAAGTGTTTGAGTCACTCACCAACTTGAATCAGTGTGACAGTGGGTGCACAGTGACCACAGCTCTCCATGTTGTTCTGTTTATAGTAAATTGTTACTTATTGCTTGAGCCCTGCCGCTTTTACAATTGTCAGTAGTAATTAGTAATTAGAGTGCAGAAAAGTGAAAGGCTCATTCACTTAAGAAAGTGGCTGAGCAGCCTTCATTGCCTGCAGATACAAAGGAGGACTTTAAGAGCATGCTAGCTGTAGGACATGACAATAACGATCAACATTGTGGGAGAAAGGAAATGTGTATTTTTCAATGTAACATTTATTATCTTATAATAGTATCAGAAAGTACCTGTGTATTTAATTTTTGTTTATGACTAAAGTTCTAGGGACATATTTTAGTAGTTATTATTATTTGCACTCTGTTGAATAGACCCACCCTGCCACAAAAAGGTCAGTAAGGAACAACGTTTTTGCTTTGCATCATAGAATAAAGCTCCAGAGAGACAATTTGTCAGAGTCCAGGCAAGAGAGAATTAGGACATTAGAAGTCATAATAGCAGAAGCATTTTATAAATTTCAGTATAAACCACTGAAGATAAGATAAGAAAACCATTATTTGCTCCACAACGGGGACATTTAGGAGTTGCAGAAGTGCAGCTGGGAAATACAAAGTATAAAATAGAAAACTAAGCATTAGACAATAATGAAAAAAACATAATGTACTTTTCAGCTAGGGCTGAACAATTTGGGACAAGCATTTTCACACATGTTTTAATAGTAGGGTTCAGTTCAAGTTTTACATTTTAAACCCATCCAGTTGAATTGACAAAAAGACTGAAATATGAATTAACAAACTAATACAAGAATCACATTTTATCTTTGTACAGATCTAAAATACAAGGCTATCAGTTTTAATGCAGAATAAGATTATTATTAAATTATGGTACTTCAGATTATAGCCTTGCGATTTGCTAACTGCATCCATGCTAATTGCGATTTCGATTCTATTTCAATTCATCTTGCAGCCATATTTCATACTTTTGTTACAATTAACATATCAAATAGACTATAATATTAAAATAGTTAGATCAGCAATGGTTTATTATGTTAATTTAGCACAATACTTCTAAAAGAGTGAATTCAAAGCTGTAGCTCATTTCTTTTTTGAACCACTATCTCCAAACTGGGCTCCACCTCATCCTCTCATTCCCTATGCAAAAGCAAAGAGCACAGAATAGCGTACAGATGTGTAAATAATATTGGCTTTTTAGTATTCATGCCTTAACCTTTCGAAGCCATACCACACTGGCTGCATTAAGTATGTACCCTTTCATTACATTAGCTCTTTGTTGCAGCGTGTTTTGTGAAGATGCGCCACAGATAGGACGAGGGGCGCACGATTCGTAATCAAACCTCCGCCATTCTCCTGCCCACGCGGTTCATGCAGTTGCCACAGCCTCCTCCTCCATCTTTGCTTGTTTTGCAGAATCAAATTTACTTTATGAAGAATAAACCTATTATTTTCCACATCCAACAATCACCCACATCAGTGCAAACAGAAAGTGAGCAGGCAAACTTATGAAGAGGGTGGACTGCTTTTCTCAAAACAACGCAGCCACTTTAATTACAGAGCATTTGCACGTAATAAGCAGATATTAAATAGTAGATTTTAAATATTGCTACTGTGAATATGTTTCCTATACTCAAATCTTAACCACAATGAATGCCCTAATTGTGAACAAGTTGCTTCCACATACTGAATCATACCTGCATCTCCTTCTCCCCGTACTTGGAGGGGTTCTTGCTGCCTTGGCTCTTTCGGCGCAGTTTTTTCAGCTCCCCCTGGCACTTCTCCAAACTGTCCCCTTTGTTTTTGTGCTCCACTTGATATTTCTTCAGGGCAGCCTACAGGGTGCAGCAGACACAGCAAACATACAATTAGAGAAAAAGTTGGAAGACAAAGTGTACAATGCAGTGGCCTTGATCAAACCGTTATGCAACAACTTCCATAAACTGCAAAGAACAGCAGCAATTTCTAAATCTGCATCAACACAAAATGATTACAGGCAAAATGTTTTCATCCCTTCAAAAGCCAATTATTTATTTCATTGATTTAATTTGTGCATTTGATTATTTATATAGGAAAACAACTTTGTTTCTGATCTAGCAGTGCTGTTGCTATAGCAACTGTGTCTGGTGTGACAAAGCCTGTGTGGTTTGTTTCTCTGCAGAGAACTGGCTCGCACATGAGGGTTCGACAGTCACATTTACATTTTGTGAAATGCTGAGGTATCCCCTTCCTCCACAAGGCACACAGCAAAAACAAGCAGGAACGATACAGTCACAGTCGCCATAGCAACGTAAGATACAGCATCATACGTGTGTTCACATATATTCAGGAATGAAAGTCTAGTTTTTAAATTATGGGATGGGCATGAATTATTCCAATTTAAGGAGCATTTCTTGAATAAGCAAACACTGCATTATGAATGTGTATATGTTTGGACTACAGCCTTAGGGATACACAAACAAAATCAAAGATGTATAAACATCAGCAGTTAAACTAAGCTGAATATTATGCTATTATACTACATCTTTAGGTATTTCACAAAAATAGCCAGCATCTCTTTATTCAGTCTGGTAATGTATTCTTAATGGAGGAACAAACATTGCATAAGGTGGGTTATTTAAGGCACACAAGTTGGCTACTCGTCTCATGCACAAAATTCACAATAACGGTTAAAAATCCTTTCATGTTCCAACTGCACTCAAACTCAAACTATTTCAGTGCATTTCTAAAAAGCAAGGACAAAATGCTGCTCCAGCTGTTATTTGTGCTTCCAATAACATGCTGTGACTCATTCACTGATCGCTCCCAGTGTTAGCAGAACCACAACCAATGCAGCCCGCTCTGCTTTTCATATGGATAATTTCATCTCCTCAAGTGGAGGTTCCCCAGTGGAAAGTCCCCGGCTTGTACTTAGATTACCATAATGGCTACATGAGATGCAATTGGCCATTGTTGAGAGCAAGCTTTTAATTTGCAAGGTCAACGAGATAACATTGTAGCTGCACTGTACCTTGTAATAACATGCTTAAACACCACTGGGAAGTAGATAATCTTCCATATATATTTTTTATGCTACAATTCGGACTTTATCTTGTAAAACCTTTTTTTGTGTCAAGGCCAGGAGGAGGATAACAGAGAAAAAGACACTGCACAGCTGGATACAACACATACATGTATTATTCTAGAGAAATGAAAAGATTTTTCTTTGAATCTTTTTGCATGAAGTCAAAATATCATCACTCAAATCATCATTAAATTATAGCTATTATCACAGCTGGAAACTCACTGAAAGTAATGACAGACTAAACTTCACAATAGCTACATTACAAAAGCCTTAGGTTTAGTTTCACTGAGTACTATGTTTGAGTGCAGTAGGGTCAAAGTGCAAAAAGGTCATCCACTAGGAGAAATTTTTTTTAAAAAGAGAGAGAAAAAAAAACACCTGATAGTACGAATAGGGCCTTTATTTTGCTGTGAATCCAGATCACAGTCAGAAACCATAAGTGTTTTAAAATAATCTATCCCAAGGAGAATGGAAATTTAAACTTTAGTGACCAAAATAAATTATATATATTAGATGTAGATGTAGTACATGTACCACTTGGATATTATATAGGATACAGGAAGGATAAGAGCACAGAGGCATGCAAGGGACTTTCTTAAAACACAGACTACTTTTGTACAGCACTACATTTGTGAGACTGCAGGTCCAGAAGTCAATTCATTTTACAATTAACACCAAACAACAGTGTGGCTAAACAGCTTGTAACGTGGCCCCTTCCAACCATACAGTAATGACAAAATTATCCCATCCCCCAAAACAAGGCAGTGCGCTGTACTCTGAGGCAGCAGCCCACTCATTCTAAAGATATCCATGAAGCCCAGCTCTCTGCTTACACACACTGCGCTGTATTATAATCAGTCTACACTTGACGAGTGAGCAGAATACATAATGTTTGTGTCATGCAATAGCTCACTTAGATGCACAGTTTATGATAAGGTCTAGTGTTCATGTGTTACGGTGTCAAAGGATGCCCTCCCACTTACAATTGATTACAAGAACATCAGATACTCACAGTGAGATATCGGGCATCTAGCTCCACCTTCTTCTCCAACTCAGACAGCAGCTCGTTGTGGAAGCATTTTAACTGGGCACAAACAGAACAGCAGGTCAATCAATGAGCAGCAAGCAACACCACTCACATTCAATAATAGAACAATGTGTGCGACCCACATACACATCTACTATACTATTCCTTATAGCAGTAAAACATACACATTTGCTACTATGGCTATTGGTTGTGCAATTGTAATCGTCATATTGATACACATAATATAAGTGAGATACAAGCATTACATAAATTAAAAAGTGACAAATTGATAAGAAACTACTATCAGTAAATTCCAATATTGAACAAATTAGCAACACAAAATTTCCTGTGACCTGCCAATGGCTATATTTACATGCACAACAAAGATCTGGTCTGATTTCTGGAAAATGGCAAACCACCATGGCACAGACAAAAATGAGAGAGAAAAAGTTAAATATTGAAAGAGTTGTTTAAAATTCATTGTATTTTTTCCTCCAAATACATCAGTTACTCTGAAATCCACTGATTAAATGACTCATGTTGTTAGATGTTTTGATCAGATTTCTTTTGTGCATGTGAACACACACCAAAAATCTGTTTTACTACTTATTCTATCCGATTATCCTAGAAATCTGATTTTCAATTTGAAGTCAAACTTAAATAAATATTGATAATTTCTGTAATAGTGTCAGTGCATTGTTGGTAGTTCAAATTAATTATACATTTGTTTTCCTACATCAAATATTAATGAAGCAATATGTAGTAAAACTTTTTTCCCAACATCACAATTTCTAATATAGAGCAGCCAAATGCTAAACATAAACATCTGACTGAGCTGCCAACTTGCCGGACTTCCTAACCCTTTTATTACACTTGATTAACCCATTTTAATACTGCTGTAGTGTAAACTCTTGAATACCAACCATCTCCTCCAGTTGCACTTGGATCTGTCTGTGAACCTCAGCCATCTGGAACAGCACATCCCCTGCACACACACAACAAGAAGACAATAAAGGGAAAAATAAATGAGCAGCTGCACAAACGCACAAATAATAGAGAAAAGAAAGACAAGGCAAGAGCTCAGCGTGCAACGTCCATGCACTCATATGAGACGCACAAGACAATAAACTTGGACAGTGATGGTGGAGACGACATTTGACGAGACACATTTAAAAAGGCACATAATAACACAAACACTCACAAAAATATGGTCCTTTTTTATTTATTTGTAATCATAATGCACATTTGTAAAGAAAGCAAAATCCATGACTATAGGCATGCTTGTGTACAACTCCAATTCAGGTCATTTGCAGGGCAGTGCAAAATGTAAATGTAAACAACAAAAATAAGTTGCATATATACCAACTAGCCGAATAAAGGTCTAGCTAAAGGGACAATGTGTAACTTTTCTGGTGGTGGATCTGCTATCTGCTTGTCTCATGGCGATGCCCTTGCTTTGGCTGGAATGTTCCATATTACTGCATTAAACAAATAAATCCTATATTTATTCATTTACAGATGTTTTTTTTATTTTTGAAAAGCTACATGCATTTTTAATGTGAGCTTCTTCTCCACAGATCTGACCTGTAACTCTATAGAGACAGATAGATTAAATGCCATACTATAGAACATTCCAGAAAAAAAAAAAAAAAAGAAACAGTCAAGCAAGGGGCAGATGCTTTACCAGAAAAGTTACATAGTGCACCTTTAAACATGCATTGTGTAACTTTTCTGTGGATGGACCTGCTTCTCTCCTGCGTGTTTGGCCTGGAATGTTCCAAGTACGGCAATAAACCTCTTCCTTTTATTCAATCACAGGTGTTTTTATTGCTCAAAAATACCTTGATGCATAAATGCATGAGATAGATACATGTGACGGCTCACTCTGGAACATTCCAGGCAAAGCAACATCTCCACGGAGACAAGCAGGTGTCAGTCTCCAACAGAAAAGTTCCACAGTGCACTTTAAGCGTTCTATCCACTATAAGCCAATTTTTACACTTATTTATTTTTAAAGAAAGTTCAAGCTGTTTTATTTCATCCCATTTTCCCATTTTAGGATTTTGTTGTATTCTTCCTTCTTTTTGATAGACCTTTTGTGTTTTCAATTACACAGTGAGACATAATGTTCTATGCTATGTTGTCAAATGTGGCCATATTGGTTGGGGTCATTGCATTGTTGTTTCTAATTACATTTCAAACACTGGCCCATTTTTTTACCCATATAGTTGAATGTATTATGTATATACCTACAGACTGCCTCTTCTCATAATGCAGTGTAAGATTGAGAAAGCACAAACAGTGACACTGGGTGAGAGACACACAGAAAGCTGTGGTGAATTCAACACGATGAAACATGTAGCTGACTGAACACTGCTGGACATGTTTATAACCTTTAGAAGACAGCAAGCAATTTCAATTTAAAGCAATATTACTCCAACGCTACTATTCTGACACGTCCTGTTGTGTTGTTTTGATGGCTGACTGGCTGTGTGTCTTGAAGCGCTTTGTAAATGAAATCAAAGCTACTGATGCCTTGTGGTTTCATAAGAAGATGCTCCTTCATACTTCAATGTGTAATGTAAATTAGCACAGACAGATGACATAGAAGAGACAGCACTAGTGAGATCTTCTGTCAGAGATTAATGGGAAAAGCTTAAGTAGAGATATTTTCTCAATAAGTTCCAATAAGAGAAATGTCACATCAAAAAGACTGTAATAAAAGAGGACTGGTGAAAAACATGTGTTGGCGCTAACAGTATCTAGTTATCAAGTGATTCATTGAGATCTATGGGCCGTTTTAAAAAATACTGAGCAAAAAATAAGATAAAGTTTTAAATGCCTCTAACTAAATTATTTGATACAGTATGGTCAATATGGTTTTCCATTTAGGAGTCATAAAAACATGAGGTGAAGTATAGATGATTTTCTAACATTTTCTTTAACATAGCACATAAGTAATGTACAGTGTTGGGAAGGTTACTTTTAAAATGTAATCCCCTACAGATTACAGATTACACACCCCAAAATGTAGTTTGTAACGTAATCCATTAAATTACTTAAAGTGAGTAACGTAATCTGATTACTTTGGATTACTTGATATTGTCATGTTTTTTTAAACGACATGAATGTAGCAACCACATCCTGAAAATTCTTGTTTGTTGTCTTCAGATTGTCTGAGCCCAAGTCTCCATGAATAAGCAACTGTTTGCTGTAGAGAAACAAAGACCATGATATCTTAATATAAGAGGTTTTGTCTGTTAAAAGACAGTAACAAGATCAGCCTTTCCTTCACCACAAATTATTTTTTATATGAGATCACCTTAAATTATGTCAACCTACTGTTAGGTGTCATGTTGTTTAGACCTGGTTTAGTCCTGGTTTAGTCCTGATTTTTAGACCTGTTTTACTCCTGATTTTAGACCTGGTTTAGACCAGGTCTAGACCAGGTCTAGATCAGGTCTTTAGTTCTGGTTTAGTCGTGGTTTAGTCCTGGTTTAGTCCTGGTTTTAGTCCTGGTGTTAGTTCTGGTTTAGAGGCGCACAGGAGGAAGCGCGGTTTATGCGAGAAAACACAGTCCACACGCGGCGCACGAGACGGCGGTGTCCGCGCTGTAACTACGGAAGGAGACGTGGTCCGCGGGTTCTCAGGTTGATGACGATGATGAAGGTGTGTGTTTGTGTGTGTTTGTGTGTGTGTTTGTGTATATGACAGTAGTGCAGATATTATGAGTCTATGCAGGTTGTTTTCACCAGTGCCAGTAGCTCCTGTTTCACATTTAAGTTGTAGGCGATTTTTTATTTGTTTTTGTTTTTCATATATATATCTCACATCGGCGTTTGATGACGTTTACATCGCTCTTATTGCGCGCGTTCTGTTTGGGTTTCCGGCAATAAGTGGAATTACCAAAATAAAAAAAATAAATAAATGGGATGTAGCACAAAATGTGAAAACAGGAAAATACCGCCTTGTAATCCACTTATTTCAGCAAAGTAACTGTAATCCAATTACCACTCATTGAAGCAGTAACTGTAACGGAATACAGTTACTCATAATTTGTACTCTGATTACGTAACGGCGGTACATGTAATCCGTTACTCCCCAACACTGGTAATGTAGCATGTAGCTGACAAACCAAAGCAATGAATTTGTAATCAAGAAGTGGAACAACATTCCGCTCTTTACATTCCCTAAAAAATTTGTATTTCTCAAAGACACTTCACATTTTTTCACATTATGACTAGGTCTGTGGATGTTCCTCTGGTGCTGATCTTTTGGCTGGAGGGAGGTGCAGGCCATAGCATGCTGTCACTTCCCAGCAGGCCCATAAGCAGCTTACAGATACTCATCCCTGATCACCGCCTCCCCGGCTTAGGCGCTCCTGTCACTCTGCAGGTAGCGTCAAAAGAGGTGGATCAATTAACGAGAGCGCCCATGTGTCTGACATGCACTGGTTACAAATAGCTTTTGTACGTATATTTGAAATGTTTATTTCATTGGTGAGTTAGACCATAAATTCTGTTTTCAAACTTTTCACCAGGGCACCAGGCAATACTGACAAAAATGAATAAAAACCTTGATTTATTATTTTGATTACACTGCTGACAATATTCAGACAGTATTATGGCAATCCATCAGAAGTGTGCAAAATGTTGTGGTTGACGTTCAGCTATCGCACAAAATGTGATTACAAGATTAAACATTCAAGTGTAGAACTATTGCTTTACGCTGCAAGATTTATTTTTAAGAAACTTACATTTTTTTAAAATATATTTCATAGACTAATTGAGATATTCCCCATCTCTCCATCATTTAAATATTACAATTTTTTTGTTTTGTTTTGGAGTTATTATCACCATAAGTGGGTATGGTAAAGCAGAATCAAAGGTTACATCCTGAAATCTAATATTAGATTATGTAAATCATTGTGCAGCTATTCGCAGAAAGATGGTTTATTTTACTTCTTGATTTAGAAACAGCACCATTCATGATACAACATTTTATATTTTTGGTAAATACATAATATAAATGTAAAAATGTTTAGGATGGTTTTGATCATTAAGTCTTCTTCTGCTGAAAGAAATGAATGAAAGAAACTGAACAATCTCATTATGCTGCTGCAGATATTTTACTGCTGTGATGCCAACGCAAAAAGAGGAAAAGAATCACACTCTGAAGATGCAAATAGTTTCCATGGAAACTTTCATATTGTATCAAACCTTCAAGGCTTCAGTTGAACAGAAATTTTAACAAGGGCACCGGGAAACTGCTCTGCCATTCAAACATCCGTTTTTAGACATATTAGGTGACTTATGAAAACTATTATACATGTTAATATACAACATATATATATATATATATATATATATATATATATATATATATATATATATATATATATATATATATATATATATATATACATATATATACACACAACATACATACATATACGTACCTGGAGTTGTGTTTTATTTCATTCACACATGTTTAACACACAATTCGAGCATATTTTGGTACTCTCAAACAGGAAACACTGTGTTCCACCTTGTGCTGGTGCACTTCACTATATTTCTAAACTCAACACACTTTCACTACAATCATTTGGATGATTTCAGCCCTGGAATGGGTAATATCTATTAAACAAAAGATGAAAGGTAACCCTTATCTTGAAACCTACTGCTTCATGACATCACAAGGTGAAACAGAGCATTTTGAGGTTTGGGGATTTCAACAGATTAATAATGCAGAATAACTGAAACGTGTGAATGAAACACAACTCGGGATGTTTTTAATAATCCCAAACTAATCTGAAATACATTCTTTAGTCAATAGAAAGTTACCTGCAGACAGAGCAGTGAGACAGATTTTGAGTCAGTATTGTTGGCTAAACATATGGCTTGTTAAAACACATCTGAAAAAAAATGAACATTACAAATAATAGTCCTAGACAAAATCTGGCCTGCACGCATGATCTAATCTCCAAGAGGATGTCCGCATACCCACACACAGCCCCTTGACTTGACCATGCACACAGAACACACACCTTGGACACTCAGTGAACAAGTGCAGCATGAAGAGCAGTCACGATTCTGTCAACATTTTCCAGTTCACTTTAACCTTGCTCTGGTCCTGTGACTGTCTAAACAATAGCTCTTCTGTGAAAAATAATGTGCACCTGCGGCTTAAGCTACAAGCAGCAACAAGCCTGTCACCCTGCAGTCGTGAGTCACAGCAGACGCTATGTGGATCCAGGAAGTTGACTGCATTCAGCAAACTATGACTCCTTCACTTAGGTCATGATAATTACCATATTGACTTATCAAACAAATTTATTCTGTCAGTATATATTACAGGCACCTTTTTTTTTTTTGCACTAATGGGGAATTTTTTCTTAAAAGTGCATTGTGTAACTTTTCTGGTGGCGGGCCTGTGAAATCAGTCAAATACACGGAGACTTCATTGCTTTGTCTGGCATGTGTCACAGCAGAGCATTAAACCTTTCTATCTTAATGGAGCCCAAACCAGACCAAGTTACAGCTCAGATCTGTGGAGAGGCAACCTTGCTCACAGTCAGAAAACCTGTTTTCTTGGTATTTTTGAGGTCTAAAACCAGGTGTAATTGAATAAATGAAAGGTAGAGCTGTTTCATGTGATAGTGTGGAGCATTTCAGGCAGAGCAATGACATATCTATAGAAACAGGCAGGTAACAGACAAACCAGAAAATTACACCCTTAAGTTTATGTAGTATTAGGCCTATATGATGACATTTGAGTTGTAGATGGTCCAAAATAAATAGCACATTATAAAAGACTAGAACTAACCACTTTACTGTTTCATTGTACTATTTATATATTGTTGGCCACATTATGTTTAATATGATTTACTTCCTTCTTTAAAATATGCATATTCCACTATTTTCTGATCTATGCTATACTGTTGTTCTCTCATCAAAAAAAATACTTGGATTTGTATTTTGTTTCATTCACACATGTTTAACACACAAATCCTATTCTTCTCTAAAATGGAAAACAGTCAGTTTACACAGGAAGTGCTCCAACTGTGCTTTGAACCCCACTGACCTTCACTAGAATCATTTGCGTAATTTCAGCCCTAGAATAGCCTATCTTTACTGAACACGAGGTAAAAGGTAGCTATTAACTTGAAAACTTCATGACATCACAAGGTGGAACAGAGCTTTGGAGACGAAGGCAGACTTATAATATAGGATTACTCAAACATGCAAGAATGAAACAAGAGTGAATTTTTCATAATATAGGACCTTTAAGCTCACAGTGAAAGTGGCATAAACTCATTTCAATATTATAGTTTATTGTGATATTTTCAGAATCAATATATCACACTTCAAAATTTGTCACTGCAATGGGCAGATATACTTTTTAATTTTAAGTAATAAATCAAATTGCACCATAAAACTATTTAAACTGAGGATTTTGCCACCAAGCATTGCAAATTATGAGCAATCAAAAATAAAGAGAAAACATTTGTGAGTGCATCATCGCAATCTAAGTTCCTCACTTTAATTATAATACATGAAAACAAATACATCAAATAAAACAGAATGTATTTTTTTTGCTTGGAAGGTATGCCCAGGTCTTTCCTTATAATGTTCCACAGTATGGCATTAAACAAAGGTTTGAGTTGACGCTACAGGATCAAGTTACAGGTCAAATCTGTGTAGCCTGTGATAATACTTTTTTTTCCCCTCAATCAACAAATACAGTAATGCCATACTGTGGAACATCCCATGAAAAGCACTTACATCTCCATGGAGACAAAACTGCTGCATAATAAAAGCAATGCTGGGTACGCCCACACACTACACAATGGAGAAAAATGGTCAAATGTAGATTGAGAATGAAATGTGGAAAAAAGTGGAAGTTTGTGCATGCTGAGAGAGGGAGAGGAGTACGGAGGTGGATGCAGAGACACTGAATCACAGCTGAAGGTCAGGCCTGATTTACTACGGGTTGTCATGGAAGCAGAATAATGCTAGGGTCGTTGCTATGGGAGAAGTTGAGCGGCGAGGGGCACATAAGATTGGGATAAAAGGGGATAAAAGGGGATAAAAAAGTATAAACAGTATAATATCTTTGACTTTATTTCGCATATCCATTTTGACAGTAAGACATTGTTGCATGAGTAGCTTTGGCCCTCCCTGGAGACAACAGAGAAGTCAGACTTGTATGTGAACAACAGCAGCCTATGTGTGTATGCCATTGCTAACAGCGATGGTAATGTTTAGAGGCCTGCTGTGCTGGAGCTCAAGGGAAACACAAATAAGTGGGCAGATATAATAGGACAGTGCGGTGTGAGACAGAGATAATAGCTAAGAGCCCGGTGGCATGTAAACATCTAAAAACAGTTAATGACAAAGCAAGGCTAACTTATCATTATACCTCCCCTGCTAAATTATGTAAAATAAATCTGAAATCTATCCGCTATAACAGGCTAGATTGCGCTGACAGCTAAAACACAGAGCAAGTATAACACTGATAATACACAGTGCCATTAAAGTCCCACTGTGTAACTTTTCTGCAAAACATAGATATTGGATATTTGGATGTTTCTATTGCACCAAATAGCATGCATCCGTCTTTACAAAGATGAGTCTTATTTGCCCTGGAGGAGACCCTTCACCTGCTTGTTTCCATGGAAATGTTGTTCCTAATATTCCACACTATGATATGAAACATCAGTCTCCATGGCAGATGTTTCAAAGTATGTTTTAACTTTCTATTTCCATGGAATCATGCAGGTACTGTAGTGTAGTTTCAGAAAGTTACTTGGTAAAACATTAAGGCAAACAGTGCAGCAACACTGACAACAGCGCTGTGCTAATTCTAATTAATCTAATTAATTAAAGACACTACACTACAACCATCAATGTGAAAAGTAAAGTTGTCAATTAAGAAAGTAAGTAAGTTTTTTTATTTATATAGCGCTTTTCACAGACGTATGTCACAAAGACGCTTTACATTATGACTGACCACCACCATCACTTATGCTCACACCACTTCCATACTACGCAATGTAGGTGAAGTGCCTTGCCTATGGACACAACAACAGTTTTTACCCCACTGTGGCACCTGGTTTTCCCAGTAGTCTCCCATCCAAGTACTAACCAGGCCTGGCCCTGCTTAGCTTCTTAGATCTGAAGGGATCAGGCTTTGACAAGCTGGTACAGCTACAGTCCCTGACAAAAGTCGTGTCGCTTATCCATTTTGTAGAAAGAAAAGCTTATAACCTGACTTTAAATTAATCGATTGGTTTTAGAAATGTCTCATATGAAAGCTAAAACCCTCCCAAATTATGCTCAGTATACTAAAATAAATTTGCTTCACTGAAGAAAGATTGATCATTTAATGAACACAAAAA
Source organism: Boleophthalmus pectinirostris (assembly GCF_026225935.1). NCBI lineage: Eukaryota > Metazoa > Chordata > Actinopteri > Gobiiformes > Gobiidae > Boleophthalmus > Boleophthalmus pectinirostris. The sequence goes on along the minus strand of NW_026571115.1, from coordinate 18,225,708 downwards.
GGTCAGATTTTGGCAAGACAAAAGTTTTGTCGCCTACAGAAAATTGAACAAATAATTTACTTCAAATACAAAAATATGTTGCATAACGTCAGTGAATGAAGTAGTGGTGCTGTGAGATCCATATTTAATATCTTGTATGATTTCCATGAGCTTGAAGGACTGCATCCATGTGGTTCGACAATGATTCATACAATTTGTTGATGAAGTCATCAGGAATAGCAAAGAAAGCGTCTTACATGCCTCCCAGAGTTCATAAAGATTCTTTGGTTTTGCCTTCCATGCTTCCTCTTTCATTCTACCCCAGACATGCTCAATGATGTTCATGTCTGGTGACTGGGCTGGCCAGTCCTGGAGCACCTTGATCTTCTTCGCCTTGATAAACTTTGATGTAGAGATAGAAGTATGCGATGGAGCACCATCCTGCTGCAAAATTTGACCCCTTTTATGGTTGGGAATGTAAGCAGTAGCTAATACTTCTTGATATTTTAGGCTATTGATATTGCCTTCCACCCTGCAAATGTCTCGCACAGCCCCAGACTGGATGTAACCCCAGACCATGATTTTTCCGCCACCAAACTTAACTGTTTTCTGGGTGAATCTTGGATCCATGTAGGCTCCAGTAGGTCTCCTGCAATATTTGCAGCGGCTGTGACGTAATTCAACTGAGGATTCATCTGAGAAATCCACCTTCTGCCACTTTTCCAGTGTCCATCCTTTTATCAGGCTGTGGGCCTTGGCAAATGCCACACGTTTTTTAATTGCCTTTTGTTTAGTGCTGGTTTCTATGCACTGATTCGACCATGGAGGCCATTTCGAGACAGAATTCTACAAACTGTTCTGGTTGACACAGGGACTTGAGGTGACCAGGCCTGGTGGAGTCTGCTGCAGTGGAAAAGGGGCTGGCCTTGGATTTTCAAATCAACAAACGGTCCTCCCGAGCAGTTGTCTTGCGGGGTCTGCTGGACCTGGGCTTGTCAAAAACATCTCCAGTCATTTCAGATCTTTTTCTTATTCTTTGTACTTGACACTGAGACACATTGAAGGTGTCAGCCACCTCAGCAGTGGATCTGGTCTTCAGCCTCTTGATAATTAACGCTTTGGTCTCAGAGTGGATCTTAGGCATGTTGTCAGAGGTCAAGTGGCAGTTAATGTGAAGGTCTTGTGTGCTGGGGTTCTTTTTATACACATCCACTAATTGATTGATCAGTAACTGATCACAGATGAGGCTGTAATCTAGGATTGGGTGCATCATATGACAAGGCGACAAGACTTTTGTCTTGCCAAAATCTGACCTTTCTGTGTTCATTAAATGATCAATCTTTCTTCAGTGAAGCAAATTTATTTTAGTATATTGAGCATAATTTGGGAGGGTTTTAGCTTTCATATGAGACATTTCTCAAACCAATCGATTAATTTAAAGTCAGGTTATAAGTAGAGCCCGACCGATATATCGGTTGGCCGATATTATCGGCTGATATGGGCAACTTTAGGCATATCGGCTATCGGCTTGCTGATAGGGGCCGATATTTCACGTGGGCATGTTATACCTCGTTATAAAGCTTAGACTCTCTACATTCTGTTCATTTAATCAAATTTACAGACAGATAAATGTCCTAATGTGTGGCTCCACATCAGTATTTATCTACGGAGTCATTTGTCTGTGTGTGTCCTACTGTCCCTGAACACACCACAGAGTCGCGTCACTCATGTGTGTTTGTTTACACCTGCAGACACAGATCCAAACACTGAGATTATATTCTTTTTACGGACAATCGGTTTGAGTCTGGATTAAAAGGACATTTATTAGTGCAGATTTGTGATGTGAGGAGGAGCCTGTATGAGCGGTGAGTGTTGGAAATATGTCGACTCTGAAGCTAGTTTTTGTCATTTGTTATGGGTTAGCTGCTGTAGCTCCCGCACATAAACAGACTGTTTTCTATTGGTCTGTTCTAAAGTGACTATATTGGCCGTATATTTGCTACTGGACCTGAACTGATATGTAAATGAGCTGTGAATAGACGTGTGAATTATGACATTTGCGCATATAATTACCGCGGCGCGCACGTATTTACGGCTAAAGGCTAATAGCGCTACTTTCTTTACTAGTTATGGGTCCGTCGCGAACGAAATGACTCTTAGAACCGGCTCTTTAAAGGGAACGACGGGAGCCTGATCCTTATTGGGAGCCGTGTTTTCTCTTTCTCTCACTTTTTTTCTCTTCACGCCGCGTGCAGATTCGTGGTTTGAAAGCGGCAGCGGCTAAAAACGAAACTTTGAGAAATTTGCGTGTACGTAGGATTAAAAATAAATAAATAAATAAAAAAACGAGCATATTTGACTGTAGTTTAGCATAAAATAAATAAGTCCCGGTTTAGTCCTTTTTCAGTCCTGGTTTAGACCTGGTTCAGTCCTGATTCAGTCCTGCTTTAGACGTGCTTTAGTCCTACTTGCAACAAAACAATCTGAAGAGCCACTTGGGAGCCAAAAGAACCAGCAGCTTTTAGTGAGCCGAGCCAAAAGAGCCGGTTCTGTAAAAAGAACTGGAATACCCATCACTAGTGTCTAGAATGTGATGCAAAAATGCCATTAAGTCAACCTACTGTCTGTAAATATGATGTAAAGAGGCAGAATAACAATAAATGTTGCCTAAATAAACCCAATTTAAAATCCACCAAAGCCAAACCTAAGTTTTTTAAACAATTCAACATTTACAGTGAATTTTTACATCACTAAATATATCGGTGATTATATCGGCTATCGGCAGCTCCAATTTCCATTATATTGGTTTCATATCGGCCACAGCAAAATCCATATCGGTTGGGCTCTAGTTATAAGCTTTTGTTTCTACAAAATGGATAAGCGACAAGACTTTTGTCAGGGACTGTACATACCATACATACACACGAAGCATATTATGTAGCATAAGAATAATTAAAGCTGAAAAAGTGTCCTTTTAAGCACAAGTGAAATGCAGAAATGCAGCTGAATTGCTATGGTAGAGAACATGTAGGCATGTAAAAAATAATGCATTTACATATATCTTTTTACTGTAGCATGTCATGCTAAGAGTACAGTAGACTATTTAGGTTTGAAAGGTTAAGCAATCATTCACCATAAATCTACCTTCATCTAGTCAGTTATCTTCAGTGTAACATTTGTGTCTGCTTTCATTGTACAAATTAATGGGACAAAATCATTATCTTGCATTTTTTCTAAACCTTTTTTTAAACATATCATTTATGGAATAGTCTGTAGTTTGCCTAAAAAGAGTTGTAGAGATTATAGCATTGCTAAAATTGTAAACCATGGCATCTGTTCCAGTTTGTCCAGCAATGGTGTCACGCATTTAGGCCAATAAAAATTCTTAGCAGATACACACAGGGCAATGAGGCGTGCTTGAGAAGTGGGCCAGAGTAGAAGTTGTAAGTAAACTAGACATTTATTTTGAGGAGGTCTGGGTCAGTTGATGTTTACTTGAGGGAAGTCAAAGTCCAAACCAAATCCATACAAGCTGATGATAAGGCCAAAATCTGTGAAAGAGGACTTTGTTCTACTAAAGAGACTGAAGCATGTGGAACTCTGATTAACAGTTAACCATTTTGTAGGTCAGCTGTTTTTGTCAGGGGAAAACTGTTTGGTCACTTAATCCAGTCACAAAGGTCCACGAACAGTAAACAAGTTTTCAGTGACTAATCTGATCTACAAGAAATGTAATCATTGTCAGTTGATGTGAACTATTTGCAAATTGATACACAGAAATGTTGCAAAAATACCAAGGAAATAAAGTGCAAATATTTTCAATTGCTGTTGTATAATTCTTACAGAACACATATTGTGCTTGTGTCTGCTATATATTTATAATATACAACACTTGTGGATCATTATGTTATAATTTGCACATATACACATTACATATACACATTACACATTACACATTAAATCAAAATATTAATCTAAAATTACTAGGAGTGTAATGATATTCAAGTCTCGCAATACAATATGGTTATGGTATGAACCTCATGGTACAATATTTATTGTAATATCGAGACTTACGATTAAGGATGTAAAAATATCCAAATCTCTTGATATTTTCACGATATACATCTCACAATATGATATTTACTGTGTTATTTTGCAGAGGCTGTGAACAAAACTGTTAATATGCTACTTTTTCCTCTTAAAATGCCTTGACAAGACTTAATCCAACTAAGACTTAAAAAGTGCTTAGAACTGTTAATTCGTCATAGTCATAGTCTCTCTTCGTAGTCTGCAATGAAATGGAGCAAAGGATCATGGTCTATGTAGTTCCCTCTGTCTATTGCAGCATCTTAACTCGAATTTGATATGTTGTGATGGTCCACGATATTATTGTGAGAACTTTGATGATACAATATCACAATATTTCAGTTATTGTTACATCCCTAAAAATTACTTAATAAAAGAATCCACACTAGCGAGCAGTGAATTTTTCTTCATTTACCATGATGATAGATGTATCACCGATTACAAAAATGAAATTGGAGTACGAAGTAAGTACAGAGCAAAGGGCATATGCCAGTGGAGATGAAAACGGGGGTCAAATGGTTTCTTGAAAATTACTAATTAAAGACTGCTCTAACATGCATGAATCACTCCAAAAAGAGAGGGCAAATGAGAAGGAGAAACAACTAAAGCATGGTTAAAAGGTCAGGCCATGCTCAGTCATGGTTGGATGTTTATCAAATTTTTGCTTTTGTTGGAAAAAAACAAATATTTGTATAAGGGGTGTTCACTGCTGGCACAAAAGGAGAGTGACAATTTGTCATCACTTTTGAAGCAGCTGAAGTGAAAACTGGGCTGCATCACTAAATTTTCTTTGTTTCACCCTGAATTATTTGAGCTATTTCTGCATGTCATAACACAAACAAAATCCATCTCCAATTTTAATTATATCATCACAAACTTTCCGGAGATATACAAGTAATTAATTAGACAAAACCCCAAATCATTAGATCAAAATGGGAGCTGTCAGGAAGATTCAGTTTAGTCATTTATTGCGTCGAGTGGGTGAAGGAGTGGGTGTATAAACTTTCACAAACAAGAAATGAAAGTTTGAATGGTACAAACTCAACATGAAAGAGAAACACATTTTAAGGCAAATTATTCAGCCTGAATCAGATCATGGGGAAAACTCTTGATACTGCAGTGATATTAAGCAATCCAGCAGGCATTATACCTAGAGCTGTTAACCAGTGCAAAATTGGAGCCTGGGTTTCAATGTGCCTTCGCCGACAGCTCTTTTAACTTGGCATTTTCACTTCACTGGAGACAATACGGAGAGTGGTGCAGTCATGCAGCTACCTGTTGAGGTATGAGTCAAGGAGAGGCTGACTGAAAACACCTAGAGACCATTGAGTGTTACCTGATCCAACCACTTAGCACACAGCAACCACAGATCCATTATGGCCAGGAACACGTAGGACAGGGGTATTGGCTGTTCTGCTTTGCAAAGATTTAAGAGCCAATTCCGCAACCCCAAAACAGCACGAAAAAAAACAAACAAATTACCCAGCAAAGGAGAACATGAGAAAATTGGAGCCTTGTAAAATGTTACTTCTCAGGGATTTTAGTCACAAAACAAAAGATGAAGCATGTATGTGACTAAACTTAGCACAAGACAGTGAGTAAATCCAATCCAAACCTTAGAGGATCTATATAAGGGTTGGTTTCTGATCTCTGTTATAATGTTGTTTCCTCATCATAAATCTACCTGAAATTGAGTTTTGTTTCATTCACACATGTTTAACACATAAACCCTGCATATTTAGGCAGTCTCTCAAACTGAAAACACTCCTTGTGATGTCATAGGGTAATACAGGAAGTGCTCCATTGTGTTTTAAACTCCACACACCTTCACTTGAATCATTTGGATAATTTCACCCCTGGAATTGCTGATCTCTACTAAAGGTAAAAGGAGCTATTACCTTAAAAACTACTGCTTCAAGACATCTCAAGGTGGAACAGAGCTTTTGAAAATTTGGAGATGTAGACAGACAGGGGTGTAGTGGGCGTACGCAGGGGTATGCCGCCCACCTCCTTCTCCCGATGTGAAATATAAAAAAAATAACAAATACAAAATAGCCTACAACTTAAATGTCAAACCGGAGCTATTGGCAATGGTGAAAAGAACCTGCATAGGCTCATGATACCTCCAATACTGTCCCATAGTGACCTGCGACATGAGGGGACCAGGACTGAACCAGGACTAAAACAGGACTAAAACCCAGGACTAAACCTGGACTAAACCAGGTCTAAACCAGAATTGAACCAGGATTGAGTGTCCGGACGGGCCCGGGGGTGTGCCCGCGTAGACCATGGGGTGACTGCAGGTGAAAGGACCGGCGCAGAGCTCTGGACAGGGCTAAGCGCAGCCATTGCCTGATCACGCTTTGTGGACACCCTGTTCCATGAGCTCGGGGTTCTCCCTCTTGCTCTTAAGTCCAAGATTAGTCCTGGTTTAGCCCTGGTTTAGTCCTAGTTTAGACTTGATTTAGACCTGGTTTAGTCCTGGTTTAGTCCTGGTTTAGACCTGGTTTAGACCTGGTGTAATCATCCTGGTTCAGTCCTACATGTGTTGTAGCCTGTGATTTATGTTCTGTAAGTGATTATGAATGGCATTATTGTTAATAACATGATTCCACATCATTTTGGGGGAGGGTCACATCGATGATGTCACGAATCTCATACCCCCACTTAAAAAATCCCTACTACACCACTGTAGACAGACTAATAATAAAGGATTACTCAAACATGTGTAAATGAAACAAAAGACAACTCCAGGTGTGTTTTTGAGGAGGTAACAACATTATAACATGGCTTAAAGCTCACAAGAGTCAATTTGGCATAATATAGCACCTTTAACCAGCATATATATTTTTAGTCTAACATATATTAAATTCTTTTATTATGTATACCTTTACATGATGAGCGTGGCATTAGCATAGTAAATTGACAGAAACAGTAAAGATAAATAGCATAATCACATCTTTAATCAAATGTAATAATATTCAAATACTGAATGATTTTTGAATGATTATGGGATGCTTAAATAATCAGGAAAACAAAACCCTCTTTTTTGTAAACATTGATTTGCATACATTATAATCACAAATCATAGAAAACAGTACCAGCAAGGTGTACAAATATTAAGGCATCATTATAATGGATTACATTAAGCACGTCAATTCTAATGCCCTCATTTATAAGCAGGGAGACCAGGCATGTCCTCACAGCAACCAATAAAAAGTTTTTTTCTGTGACTGACAACACACATCAGTTTAGCATCTCTGTTAAGCTAGTGAAGAATATTAAATTGAACTGAATAATGTTTTTTACTATGTCAAGAGTTAAACTTAAAGGGCCCATATTACACTATTTTCTGATCTATGTTATAATGTTGTTTCCTCATCACAAACATACCTGGAGATGTGTTTTGTTTCATTCACACATGTTTAACACATAAACCTTGCATATTTAGGCTGAGAAACACTTGTTCCACCTCGTGATGCAAAGTGGTAATACAGGAAGTGCTTTAAACTCCACTTTCAATAGAATCATTTGGATCACTTCAGCCCTGGAACTCAAACATGTGAATGAAACAAAATACAATTCCAGGTATGTTTTTGAGGAGGCAACATCATTCTAACATGGCTTAGCAATGAAAGAAAGAAACTGCTGTTCAACTTTTGCAATCAATCATTTGGTTTTGAAAAAAATGCAGGGGAACAACATTATCCTCATTATCTTCTACATACAAGCCTAACCTTCTCACACGTCAATACAATCATCAAATGAAGGGCAAACTGTGCAGAAGAACTGGGGAGTGTGTGGAGGACACTGGCTTCCCATCATGCACTGCGCTTCTCAGAAATAGAGCAGGAGGAAGGCATGGACCCCTGGGATGGTGGCACAGTGCTATGAAAAGAGCTCCTCTGCTCTCATTTAAACAGGGACAGGTGCTGGAGGAGGAGAGAGGGAGGCCGTAGCCAGAGAGAGAGGGCTGCCTGTGTACAGTACAAGAATTTGTGGGAGGTCTATCAATTACAATGTGTTCAGAGTTAATGTTTCGACCACCATTAGCTTGGAGCAGCTAAGTTTGTGGCACACACATCATTGGGAAAGTATTAGGTTAACTTTGTGAGTTATATGGTCACAGATGTGAGATAAGACTTCACTATGGTAAAACTGTAATGGCTTATAGGGTGGCAGATATTGACAAAAAAAAAGATATAAAAAGATATTTTAGATATTTTTAAATGTTAAGAACGGTTATAGCATGCTTTTTGCAATCAATCTTGGCTGACATTTGCTAGTACATATTACAAGTGTGAATGAATTATAAAATTAAATACATGTAGTGTGAAAAAATATACTGCTGTTTTGACATTAAATACTTTTTTTTATTACAGACTTAAAAGGTGCACAGTGTAACCTTTCAGGATGGGTGTCCGCCACCTTGGAGATGCTATTGCTTTGCCTGTAATGTTCCAAAATGCATTTATTCAATTATGAATGGGAGTGGGGTCGCCTATTCACAGATTTCACCTGTAAATTGGCCTGCTGGAGTCTCCTGCTTATCTCTATGGAAACTGACAAATGTAATGCCATTGCAGACAAAGCAATAAGATCTCCATGGAAATAAGCAAGTGGCGGGCCCTCTAATATTTGATATTCAAATTTTACAACCATTTCAATTTGTTTTTGAAGAGAATATATGGTCCATCTTTTATAAAACTTTTGATATCCAGTTATCATGATTCTCGCCTATGTTTGGTTAGTATGATTCTTGCTTATTAACTTAAAAATGAGGGATGGATTTTTGCTGAACAAAGTAAGAAACCCAGATTTTCTCCTTGGCCGAGTACAAAAGTTACATAAGAGAACCTTTACCTTTTCATCATCAAACTAAATTGCGCTACATGGGGGTTAAAGTCTCATTTTCCCTGCATGAACTTTCTTCCCATGCAGGTAATTACTGAGAGGCCTGAGAGGTGCGATGTGTGCCCCCCAGCTAAAAGCAGCAGCCCCAGAACTGTGCGGGTTCAAACACTTTAATATGTTTCCTTCTCCACTCTGATGCCTGTAATTTCCCATGGGAGACACAGAACTGCTGAGTCATGAGTATGCTTTATTGAAATGGGGGAATTAGCTATGTTACCAAATCTAATGGACTGATTTGTGCAAGCTCTGGAGGAGAAAGCACTTTTAAATATTTTTTAATTACACAATCATCCCATGATTGCTAAATACATTGTCATGAGATGAAAACTACGCACACTATAAGTTAGTTAAATAAATAAAGCATCCAAAAACCTAAAGAAATACAGGTATAGTCTATAGAAGCAATGCACAGCTAAGATAACCAGAGAACTGACTATAATTCTTTAGAGTTTTTGCTTAAAATTAGAATGCAGGTCCCACAGCAATAAAGACAGATAAATTGCAGACAGCCTTGCCTATACATGGCTAGTTCACCTCAGATAGCAGTGGAATTAAAAAAAAGTGCCAAAATGGCCACGCAATCCAACGTGTATTATAAAAAAACAAAAAACTGAGCAGTGGATGTTTATAGGGGGTAAGAAAAAACAGGAGCAATGGTGCCATAAATGCAGGACAATGAATCAAGATAAAACTTTGAATGAGTTAGGAGAAACATGCTTAAAAGCTCTTAAGTAGATTAGGCATAATATGTCTCTATTAAAAATGTTGGTGTATTAAGTATTTCCATTAAGGGATATGACTTGTTAGGAAAAACAAGAAGGGTTATAGAAGGTAAATGTATAAACAGTGGAGATGTGAAGTGCCTCTTTGGCTTTAGGCCTGCCCATAAATAACCGGCCTTGTAGCTTAGATCAGTATAAACACTATAAAACTGGAGCTAGTCACTTCAGACTGTTGTGAATGTCCATAAGTATGCATGCTAGGTCTGGATTTCCTGGATTTCCCTAGATGGCTTGGAGCAGCAGAAATGTCAGAGGGGTTCATGAGGGCAGATGAAAGAAGAAGAAGAAGAAAGAATGAGGGAGAGACAGCGCGCGAAAGAGAGAAAGAAAGAGAGAGGGAGAGAGAGAGAGAGAGAGAAGAGTAAGGATGAAAGAGAGAGAAAGAGAAGAGAGAAACAGAGAGAGAAAGAGAAGGAGAGAGGGAGCTATAGAGGAGTGAACGGAGGGGAGCAGGTGTGTGTATGTAAAATGTGTGTATGCATGTGCTGGTGGGTGGTGCAGTGACAGGCGATGATTAGCCCAACTAAAGAGGATATGTGGGAGTAGTGCGGGGGAGTCAACGGGGAGACCAGAGAGAGAGAGAGAGAGAGATGGTCTATCTTAAAGCAGAATGAATTAAAAGACAGCACTTATAGCAATCGATTTGGAAAACTGGATGTACGCGTTATTGTAACTTTGTAATTGCACCAAACATGTCCGTACAGTGCGCCGCAATCTTGTGGGAACACATTGCAGGCGAATTATGGCGTTGATTTATCGATAATGAAAACAGCAACACGGTGCAGTTGTTTTAAGCATAAGGGGAAGAAAGTGGAGAGAGTAGAGAGAGGCAGAACAGCTGGGGATGCTCGCTGTGTAGGTGCGACCATTTGCCTGTCTCTTAAGGAGCCCCCATTGGATGATACACACACTGTATACTCAGAAGTAATAAACATGAACATATGAAAAGGTGAAAATTGTCTGCATGGCGTGTTACAGTGCATGTAATTAAAGTCTTGTACATATGTTCTCGATGTAATTAATAGAGCATTTCTTTCTAATACTGCTAAGCTGTAAAATGGAGCCACGCACACATACTAAAGCCTCTTCTACTTGTGTGAACTCCAATGCAATAACTGCTCTGGGTGGAGTTGAAATGCTAACAGCCATCATTGCAGATTAGCAAAACAATTGGAGAGAGCCCTGAGGCGTAACGTAGTTTTAACATGTCCAACAAAACATTATTCTGTACTGAAAATTCCATTATACTGACTGAATTATAATAAAAAGAAAAGGTGTGTGTTTTTATTCACAGGGGTATCAAAATTGGCACCAAGTACCACAAGTTTTCCATAGTACTGAAATACTGAGACAACACTCAAATTAATCCAGGAAGCGTGTTGCACAAATCCTGTTGATATATGCTATCGAGTCACCCAAACGGGAATCTGATGGTTATCCTGGCGAAAGTGTTGGGAACTGTGTGTCTGTGACGTTCCACAACAGGAAGTAGTATCTCTGACTGCATCACTGGCATTACATAACATCACATAGAGAAGTGTCTTTAATGGTAGCATCAAAACAATGTGTCTTTTGACTAGCCGCATGAGTCACTGAATACCCACTCAATGTTCAGATGTTCCAGCTGGCTCCAAGCTTTTAAAATCACCTCATATTTACTACTTCAGTCTATACTGCATGTGTGTAATGTGTACTATAGTAACAAAAGTAGTAGAGGAAGCAGAAATTAGTTTGGTGCAATTTTCTGGTGGAGGAACTGCAACATCTTCTTCTCCATGGAAATGCTATTGTTTTGCTTAATGTTCCAGTTCAAGGTATTAAAGTGTCCTCCATAGATATTAGATATGTTTAATGTTATTCTAACAACAACAAGAAAAAAACAACTGACTCAAGTTCAGTCATATAAGGTGTGGTCGAGTGACACAGGAAAGGTATTGGAAAAATGACAAAAAATAAAAAAAAATAAACCAACCTTGATATGTAGAAAACACATATTTTAGTATTAAATTCCCAAAATAAGTGAAATAGTTGGCCATTCGCAATAAGTATTTTTGCCCCTGTCAAATGTCATCTTGTTGAAAATATACACTGTTGTTATTCATTCAGTTCTTCTACCTTTTAGGTGCACAGTTGTCACCCTTGGACATGTTTGTCAAAAGTCAAGAGAAGCCAGATAAAAAGAGAGGAAGGGGGAGAGAAGGGAGGAGAGGGGAGAGGGGAGAGAGGAGGGGAAAGGGGCTGCTTGTTGAATAAAACATCCCAGGAGTCCTTTTTATGTCAGTGTCAGTGGTTTGGTCTGTGGAAAACCTAAACTCAATCTGAAGCTTCACCACAACAAAGACATGTCCTATCAAGCATTATAACTCAGGACACATGAATCGGCCCTTCAGTCAGTGCAAAAGGAACTTCCTCCACACACCATAGAGAAATACATTTGGGTTTCAAAAAGTTTATCTGTTTAAGGTTGTAAGTTGAGATGATTCACATCTCACCCCATTTGAAGCCAATACTGCATGGTCTGAGACTGCAGCTTTACAAAGAATAGATAATGCTCTAAGTGGTACCAATATTACATTTTAAACTATTTTAGATGTATATACTAAATATATAATAACTATAGAATAACTATAATAAGTATGATTCCATGTTAACAGAATTTCTTTTGCAAAAGGAACAAAATGGCATCTTTGCTGAGAAGTGCACAAATTTCTCTTCTGTTACTTTCCATTTTTAAATATTTTCTTGATGCATTTTTCTAATTAAACACCTGCTGTATCGGCCCACACATGTTTTTGAATGCTTCTTATTTTCCTAATCTCTTTCGCTGAGAGCTGGTGCATGTTGGGTAATGTAGGTGTGTGCAAATGCTATTGTAAAAAGGCCCGCTGTGGCTGAGAGAGCGAGAGAGGCAGACAGGAGGAAGAGGGGACTTCATTAGTCAAACGGTTCCTCACCTAAATCTTTGGATCCTTGGCTCTCACTGGCCAGCTCGCCCATTCGGACCAGAGCGTCGAAATAGCCTTTGGCAGCAAATGTCACACCTACAAACAGAGCAAAGAAAGAAGAGAGGAAATGGTTATTAAGTCAGAACTCACATAGACCAATAAAGCAGAATATAAATGTGATTATATGTGATTAAAAATAAGAAAAAGACAAACACAACTGTGAGACCTAACATTACACTGTCTGTTTCAAGTAAAAATTTATTATGATCCCAATAAGATCTAATTGGACCATTCACTATGAGTGGATTGGACTTGTGCCAAAAAGGGGTACTGGAGACAAGATTTGTGAGAGACAAAAGCTATGTGAACAACAACATTATATAACCCCCTTTTGTATAATTACTGACCTCATCAGGAACTCCCCATAAAAGCAAGAGGTTTAAAAAAACAACTTCAGTGCAGTCTGAATACTTCAAACTCCGCTCAATTATTCCACTTGCTCATTTTTATTTAAACATAATCCTGCACTAACAAGCTTAAGAATTAGATCTTTTGAAAAAACATTTCAAAAGATTGCAATTATGTTTAAAACTGTAGAATTCTGTTCACAGTGAACATTGTAAATAACTACAGAAGCATTTACATTTGAGAAAAGGCTGTAACAGGAACATTGCAGATAGCATTTTATTATCTAAATAATCGCAGCCGTTGCAGTGACAATTTTTGATTTGTTGTGACTAGGGATGGGCATAATTAGTTGATTAATCGATAATTGATCATTAAGAATTTCATTGATTACGTTCATTTTAATCGACAAACCGAATGCAGGTTGCTGTGTGTAGCGTGACCAAACAGGGGTCCGTACATGTAGCTCTCTGCACTCAGAAGGTCAGCCTGCAACGTACTGAAGTGCAAATGCGAATGATGTGCAACGATGACTTGTACAAGAAATTCCACACTTTCCGTTCGGGACAAGTGTGAGGCCATGTGCACAGTGTACAAAACAGCACATATGTTTCAGTGTCCAATGGGAAAAAGTTTTGCCAGGTGAGAGTAGCGCAATATCGATGACAAGTCCCCACGTCCCACCTCCCGTACGGTGTCCTGGTTTTGACAAACACAAATCTGGTCACACTAACCTGTATTCCACTGAGTCATGTCTTTTAATCCAACTGTGAGAGTTGCGCAAAACTGAATTAAACACATTATAATCTCAAATGGATTGACGTGGCTCTAGATTGGTTACGGTTTATATGTCGTAAAGTTGAATTTATTTATGCAGATTAATAGTGCAGATAGTAATAATAATGATGATAATTTTATAATAAAAGCGTTAATGATTAATCGATAATCAATTCGTTAATTCTTCCGACGATCGATTAAGAAAATTTCATCGAATGCCCATCTCTAGTTGTGACATAACGTGCAGTCCCTGTAACAATACAGGAATTAGCTGTGCTTATCACTTCACCTGATAGTTGTCACAAAGTTAACAGTATCACATACAGTATTTCCAGAGGTTCAGATGGAGTGACAGGTTGACACTGTTTTTTACCATCAGAAATTAGACCTCGCTAATGCTTGACGCAATTATGGAAAATTACCTTACTAGCATTCTTCGTACTTAGTTGCACAGAGGAAATTATTTTCTGACAGATAATCAGGGTGATTGCCATGGCTAAATGACACTGATTTTTCTATTCATAATCCATGTATAATCACACACAAATCTTTTACCTACACAAATGACACGGAGTGAGACATGTGTCCTGCAGATATCATGTTCCGCCTTTTGCAGTCCTCCCATACAACAGAACAGTAGAATAGTGCACAAATTAGGGTTATGTACCTTTTACCGCTGTTATATAATAAGCTGCTGAGTCAATATTTGGGCGGATTTAGTTTTGAGAGTGGCTGTTTACATGAGATAATTCTGAATATGTTAGTTCAGTGGATTTTGCTTATCATATTGTGGTCCAGGCACAAGTGGAGATGCTCAGGTTTTGTCTGGTAGTACACGACTTCAGTTTTGTTTTCACCACGATTACGGCTTTGTACATAGTGTAGAATTCTTTCCTAGTAAAGCATTTAATAACATTTCACAAGATAACATTCATGCATAAAGCCCATCTTTTATTCTAGGTTTCCAAGATATGCCACTGTTTAGCAACGTTTATTTAAGTACATAATTGATAAAAGTTTAGGACACATTAAAAAAAAAAGTCACAATAACTACTATATGAGGCTATCGTTCAATACATGATACATGGTGTAATAATTTGTGGGGGTACTTTTATTTATTGTGGGTACTTTTTTTGTACTTCTGTTCTACAACATGATTTGAGCTGTGAATAAATTTGAATCATCAATACACACTAAATCTTACGTTTTTAATTTTGTTATTTAACCATTTATTGCAGCTCATGCTTTTTAACAATATTACAAATTTAGAAAGCTTTAAGATTAGTGTGTCAGTGGCATAAGTTAGTTTTAATATTATCATTTAGTGTCTTTAAATATCGCTCATCAAAGTTTGCTATCATGACAGGCGTGGACACAGTACTGTACTTGATGAATAGGTGAATAGGAAGTAGGGTGTTTCAATTCAATATTGACTGTCCAATTCCTCTGAGCACATTTTCATTCCAGCGAGGAAAAGGCCGAGTCACACTGTTAGCCACACGCTGTGACCTGTGCGCTGAGCCAACATGGACCATTTTATTTCCTCACCCTGGATTTGTCAGAGGAACCCTGGGGTCACACTTTGGCTTGACGAGGCTGATGATTAAGGAACATCACTATTTCTCTACCGTCTGGACTTCACAGACGGCTTCCTCCTGAGGGCTGGCTCTTATTGTGTGACAGCAGAAGAGGAGGTGATAAAACATGGGCTTAGTGGTCAATCTTGAATTCACATTTAGGGAAATTTTTTGAGCTATGGCGCTACCACAGAATTATCAGTCATAGAGTTGAACGAGACTAGTTTCATGAATAGGACACTCACTATCACATACTCTGAACTATTATTAATATTGCATAATAAATAGGGATGTAACAATAACAGAAATATTGTGACATCATATTGTCAAAAGTCTCTCACCGTAGGGCGTCACAATATATCAAATTACAAGTTCCATTGCTTTAAATGCCTTTTTTTATAATAGCAGTAGCTAATAAACATTGAGAACTACATATCCCATGATTTATTTCAGCGCAGATAACATGAAGTTATATGTTTTTTACTTGAATTCTTGGGATTATGACAGTAATAATTCACACCAAAATCTTGTCATTGTATTTTCAAAGCAAAAAAACTTCCAATCTGCTATTATATCAGCCTCTCCAAAATATCGCAATAAATATCATACCGTGAGATGCATATTTTGATAATATAACGAGAGATTTGGACATCTCTAATAATAAAGTATCGTGGTAAATAAATTGCCTCCAAATGCAGTCCTCAGACCAATTTTTGTTGGCCCTCAAACCTCCTACTGAATTAGAACAAATGATCATAGACATTACATAGACTGAGGGATTTTACACACACTTTACTTTTTACTGCAAATTAGTATTTCTATCACTCTATCATATTATTGCATTGTGATACAGACCTAAATTGGGCCTGGAATTAGTGTTCCAAGACTTTGTTGTGGCTCTGGAACATGCATCTTGCTGTATTAAGACCAGTCTACAGCCCTCTGCTACAATTATGTTTCTATATGAGTGCCTTTGAGTGCCTTGAAGGTGGAAAAGCGCTATAGAAAAATGTGACCATTTACCATTTACCATATGCGTGGTAATGGGGTAATACAGGAAGTGCTCCACTGTGATTTCCAAACTTCATAAACCCTCACTAGACTCATTTAGATAATTTCAGACCTGAAATGATCAATCAGTACTAAACAAAATAGATAGTAAATAGTAGCTTGAAACCATCACTTCATGATATCACAAGGTAGAACATTTTGACCTTTGGAGATATAGACAGACAAATAATAAAGGATTACTCAAACATGTGTGAATGAAACAAAACACAACTCCAGGTATGTTTTTCAGGAGGTAACAACATTCTAACATGTCTTAAAGATCACAAGAGTCAATTTTGTGTAATATAATAAAAAAGAGGGCATAAAAAGAGGCCAGTCAATATCCGCTCCTCGCTTGTTTTGTTAGTGCAGGTGTAGAGTCCACTGGAGGTTGTGTAGAGCATGCCGTTATCCTGTTGTTTCCACTCATATGTCATTCTGTCTGTCAATCATCCTCTCCAGGGAATAATGTCCGCTGCTTCTGGACCGATTCCACTATTGGTCCGGGTGACAGATGCGACCCAGGGCCACAGCTGCCAGGTGAGACACATCCTCAACAATAGGGCGCAGTTGAAGCTAATTTTAGCAAACTGATGTGTGCAGTGCAAAGGGAAGCTCTCAGTGTGGAGGGCCTCAAGCTCTGCTCCTGGGCTGAGGAACGTATGCTAATGCTAATCCCAATTACAGCTGAGCCAACCCAAACACAAGAGCATATTTTTCGCTCACAAATGAAAACACCTGAGGAGAGTGTACAGTCTCTAGAGAGTCATGGTTGATTTCTCTGCTATCCTGTTTCTATGAAGTGAGGTTAAGGGTGTTAGGGATGTTAATAAAAATATATATATACATCTGATGATATTTGCAATTCATTAGAAGTTGCAATTCATTACAAGTGACCCTCAACCACCATGACATTTACAGGTGCAAGTGGAACTGTAATAAAAAATGATCCACAGTATGGCATTACATTTATCGTGTTCTGAATAAAAATATTAAAATTAACTAAAAAATACCTTAAAAAACATGCCTTCTTATACTGTGAATATGCTTGCGTCTCCACAGGATCTGAAAATGTGCCGGGTTACATCATCTGCTTTTCTCCATTGAGATAAATAAGTCAAATGCTATGCTGTGGAACCTTCCAGGCAAAGCAATAACATCTCCATGGGGATAAGGAGGTGACAGATCCCAACCAAAAAAGTTACCAATTGTGCGCCTTTAAGATTACCCAAGTTTTCTTTTTTGTTTGTTTCATATAAGATACTTTTGCAGATTTTTGAGTTTCTTTCATATTCTTTGTTTGCTTATCTTCAAAGCATCCTTTTCGATACTATCCTATGAACAATATATCGTCCAAATTGCATCTCAAAGTGATCTGTAGCCTCCTCTTGTCGCGGATGTTCACACTGTGCATCTCTGGCATTGACAACTGAGAGTGGGCTAAGCAGATCAGATGAGTCCTCAGCTCCTTCACTGTGTGTAATGAAATGTGGTGGTGAGGGGGTTCTCCCGGAGACAGACGGCGAGGATTATCAGATCTCTCATTGCGAGGCAGACACACAATCTGTAGGGGAGGGGCCACAGATTGCACATTGCCGGGCTACTGAGCAGGCACTCCGCGCTTTGGGGAGGCCATACATCTCTTAATTAGGGGATCCATTATTTCCTATAGCCAATTCCACCCACTCATGGTGTCTGTGGTAGTGATAACACATTTCAGGAGGTATAGAGACATTTGTTTCTCAGATTTTTATGGTTTTTCATTATGTATTAAAGTGATTCATATGCTCATATGGGGGACCAATAGGCTGGAACATTTTCATACCAAAAGCATATATTAAACCTTTTTTTTTGATAATGATCAGACTCCCAACCATTTAATTTACTTTTGTCAACAAACAGTTAATAATAAGAGCACTTTTTATGTTGTTAAAACAAAAATAGTGCGTGCTCCCTCACACTATAAATGAGGCTATAAACTACCATAGCAAATTAGTTCAGAGAGGAGGGAGATCTTAATCAGTTGCATGTGCATTAATTCTATATTATCGTATCTTAGAGTAATTTCTTCTACCTTCCATCTTACACATAAGGTCCTTGGTTCTCAAACTGCAAAATGGTCCACAAATTCCTGTAGAATTTAGAGTCAATTTAATCCAGATTATTGTTTTGTTTTAGTTCACAACTATAATAATCCTCTCTTAGAGCTGGTTTAGATCTAGTGGTACTCAGAGGGCCAAATAGTTTATTAAGTGCCGCTGCTTTACACTGTTGTGCCATAACATGAAAAATGGCTATTCAAAGCCAGTACCAGTTCAGTAATTAGACCATATGGATACATGATGGTTCTCAGAGCTGCTTACTTCCTTCTTTCAAGACAATCCTGCAGGGTGGGTTTAGATTGGCTCAAGAGTCCTGACCAGTCTGTCTTTCACCACAGCAGACATTGGATTACTTATTGTTTGTGTCGGGGGGAGAGGCTGAGTTGTGCCGACAAATGGGGGATCGCTCAAAGCCGGATTAGTTCAAACGTGGAGGGCCGCACAGAGGGAAAGTTTAGGCTTGTTTTTTTCAAGTAAGCACAGTAGAGCCAGTGCAAATGGCATTTTCCTGTAAAGGTTTTGTGCTATGGCTCATGATTTTGTCAGCAGGTGTGTCCTCTTGTGCAGCAGATAAGAGCTTTTGTAAGTCTTCTGATATGCCTATACTACAACATACTAAAGACCAAACCACAGGCAGTAAATGATAAGCATGGACCATTTATATTGACATAATAAAGGTACTATATTACACAAAATTAACTCTTGTGAGCTTTAAACCATAATGGTATAATGTTGTTATCGCTTCAAAACATATCTGGAGTTGTGTTTTGCTTCATTCATACATGTTTGAGTAATCCTGCATTTTTAGTCTCTACACCTCTGGAGCTCAAAATGCTCTGTTGCATCTTGTGATGTCATGTAGTGGTTGTTAGTAGCTACCGTTTACCTTTGTTCAGTTGAAACGGCAATTCCAGGGCTGAAATTATCCAAAAAATTCAAGTGAAGGTATATGGAGTTTAAAAGGTCATTCTGTTTGAAAGAAGAACTCAGTATTCAGCGTTTTTGTGTTAATCATGTGCGAATGAAACAGTGCAACTCTGGGCCTGTTTTTGACAAGGATACAACATTATAACACATCAGAAAATAGCATAATATTGGTCCTTTAAGATAAATCACACATTTTAATATGCTTTTTACAACAAATATTTATACCTAAATAATATATGGATGTATAAATAATGATAAAGTAGCCTATTAATGAAGATAAAATAATAAAATGTACTCACTGGCAAGGGCCTTCTCATAGTTCTTCCCCATGGCGACGAAGTTCCGCAAACATGGGTTGAACTGCTCCATGATGGTCTGTAAGGAAACACGAGGAATATGTGTGAGTGTTGGCAGCCATTTTTTTTATTTATCAGCAGTGAGCGTGCGGGTCAAGGGCACAGACTTGCACCTCGCTCCATTCACACATTCTCCCTCTCATACAGAAAACACCCACACATGTACTGAAAACATTTGAGAAAAAAAAAAAGTACAACACTGTGAACATTTTAGGCACATTTTGTCTTCATGCACAAAATAAACATCTCCCACAATGCTAAAAACATCGGCATAGACCTACAGTAAAGCAGTAGTTTCAGTTCAGTGCATTGTTTTCCATAACTACTATGCTTATTACAATGACAACTTGAGTGCAGGTTGTGAACTAAAATGAGAGTGATTTGCATTACTATGAAAAGCGTTGTTGAACTACAGGATTCACAGATCATTAGTAAAATCATCTAATAAATAGGACAGATGGTACAAAATGTGCAGAGACTTGGAACAACATGAACCAGAGACAGATGTTTTATGGTGATTAATAAAAAAAAAAAAGAAAAAAAGAAAAGAAAAGATATTTAAAAAAAAAAAAAATTACATCAAAAGTTTGTATTATATGAACAAAGAGTATATTACAAATGAAAACAAAAAACAAAAAACTGCATGGCGTATGAAGCCTATACTATTGCTCCTAGGGTCCCTACTTTGTGGCTCTATACTATGTTTCAGCAATGTAACCGGTGATACAGCAATTAACAACTCAAAACAATATATCTTTTGAACAGTGAATATTTCTCAAAATGGCTCCTATAAAGATGAGTCTGAAACTCATGGGCTAATGGGTCAAATGGAAATGTAATGCAATCCTCACGGACCAGGTATTCTTGATAGCAAAATTTTAAAACAAATATTTTTATGAACTTACAACAAAACTCCACTGAAAAATCCCACACTAAACATACAGACTTATGGTTTTGAGTTGCAGCAGTAGGAATAACTCTAAACAAATGCAAGCAGTGAAAATCTGACGTATTATAACATGTGCCTAACTGTTTCTTTCTCTTTGCCCCTCTCCTCCTTTCCTTCGCTCCTTTCCTTCTCTACTTGACTCCTCCAGGGCTTCCTCCAATTAGCTGTTCCCCAGTCAGCAAGAACCCTGGGATGAGACAGGCCTAACACTGCAGCAGTACAAACCATCAATACTGCGGAGAACAACACTTGATAATAAGCCACTTCAGGGCCAAATCCAGCGCTGTGAAATGATAGCGCGAGGTGCCCCGGTGTCAGACTAATATAGCCCACAGGGAATGCAGGGAATCCTCTGTTGTACTTGCAATTAGCTGGTTTTGGGTCTTTGTGTGCTTGTGATTTAGTATCAACAAAACAAACAAAAATCTGTAAATGGAAATAAAACATGTTTTGTTACCTAAATTATACTTTGCTATTACGAATTACTGTGTTTCTTTAGTAAAGTGGTAGTGTTCATCAAGTTATGTCATTTCCAGCCTTTTCCGTAGTTTTTACTAAGTCTGTCACATTAACAAATTTTGAAATGTGATCCATTGCTGAAATAACAAAACAGGTGATAAACGATAATACTGAAACTAATTTATACCACTGCCACAATAACTCTGAAGCAGAATTAAATCTATTCTAAATGCAAAATATTGTTAAAAAATCATGAGCTACAATGAAACACTTTAGTACTTAGTTTGCATCTAATGAGTCATACAATTAATTCAACCTTTTACAGCTTAAATCTTATCATATAGCCATTCCCAGTAGTGCAAAAAAATGTACACGACTCCAAAAATTCTTCCAGCTTTCATGTATTATTGAACATGAAGTCGATATCGTAATTATCGTGATAGGCCTAATTTTTCAAGTACCGTGCATAATTTGTCATTGGTTATCGTAAGCCTTCTGGTCTTTCTGATGGAGGCCATTTTTGACTTGGACTCCTAGTCATAAATGGTGAAGTGCATTGGGTTTTTGCATTCATATGTAGGGTCTAATCTAGAATCAATTTTGTGATTGAGGGGCTGTTCAATATGATCCAAAATAGCATCAGACGTCTAATTAATTATGTAGCCTGTTCCCTTATATGAGATATGAGAATAAAAAACAAAATAAAAAAAAAAAAAACACAATAACACAAAAACAACCCAAAAACTACCACTTCATGAGATCACAAGATGGAACAGAGCATTTTGAGCTTTGGAGATGTACACAGATTAATAATAAAAGGTTACTCAAATGTGTAAATGAAACAAGGCACAACTTCAGGTATGTTTCTGAGGGGGTAACAACATTCTAACATGATTAAAAAAGTAAATTTTGCATAATATTAGGATCTGTAAGTCCTGAAGAAAGAGATATGATTTGATCAAGGTCCAACCTCGTCCCACTGCAAGACGCTGAGTTTGCAGAGACATTTTAACAGAAATATACAATGCATGTTTTATATTATTCACACATTTACTGGTTTCAAAGAACACTGTTACAATATTTCCAAACAGCTATGGTTTTATTTGGCATTTGTGTGAGTAGAACATGGTGAACAGATAACAACATAATTGGGGGAGATCCCGTTCCCCGTGCGCACATGCATAAAGCGGCTTCCCTGCTGCCTCTGCCTGTGCATGGAAAGATAAAAGACACAGACCTCCCTAAGGGCCTCACAAGGGGAATGTTTACTAGCAAAACACGCTTCTTTTTCGCATGATATGAATTCGATTGGTTGTGTTGTGCTTGCCCTGCTCGCAGCATTCACACCTACTTTAATAAGAGGCTTTTTAATAAATATTGGTGATGTTTAAACTAGTAGGAGGCAGATTACATAACAAAGCTAGTGCTGCATCATTACTGTGTACACTTGTACTTGAGGAGGCCAAAGGTAACTGACATGCTGCAATAAACATGCCAAACCTACTGCCAATTAGAACAATTTTCCAACCCCATAAAACAAATAAACATACAAATGTGTTCAAAAAGACTAGAGAAAGAGAGCGTTAGATATTCTTAAACTCGTCCGTTGCTAAATTTGTCATCCCAGTTCTCGTGTGCTACATTGTTAGCCTAATTGAGATGGCTAATTGGAAAATGGGACAAAGGGAGTCACAAAAACGTCAATATAAAAAGTCTCATGAATGGCGAAGACACTGCATATACTGCATTTAGATGATTTGAAATGTTGTAATTGTGATCATTATTATGCAAAATGTACTGCACTTAAAACTTTTCTGGTGAAGGGTCCACCACCTGCTTGTCTCCATGAAGTCACACATGTTATTGCTTTGCTTAGAATGTTCCACAGTATGGCATTTCACTTTTCTATACATCCACAGAGACCAGTTACAGGTCAGATCTGTGGAAAAGCAACCCCACTCACAATAAGAATGCATGATTTCAAGATATTTTTGAGCAAAACAACAACAATGAGCAACAACAAACTAAATGCGATGTCTTAAGATGATACTGTGGAACAAAACAGTAATATTTCTATGGAGACAAGCAGGTGGAGGACTTACACAGTGCATGTTTAAACAAATTGATGTCCACGTATGTACCAAGAACATATAATACAATATTAAATCTACACCACTCCCAAAGCAGAAGGCACAACTTATTCAATTTATTAAAGTCAGCAAAGTTTGATTCTAAAGTAAATGGAACAGAACTGGTTCAAGTTTAATAATGTATTCATGAGGTATAATTATCATTCAATTACCATCTTTATAAAGTAATAAATATGCTATGCCTCGAGTTTAATCCCTCCCTTTTTCACGTAGATTAAAAAGATGGAGTAACCCAACACACAGGTTCAGCTATTCATTATGAGCACTCAGGGCGAGAATTAAAACTACAGCATTAAGAGGAGGAATGAGTACTGTCTAAGCTGAATCTGACATCCATTTGAGCTGAGGTACAAAGAAGAACAGATGAATATGGAGAGATAAGAAGACCATTATTAAGAGGATTTTAATGTTTTTGTACTCCATGCAAAATTATAAATGGAACTGGGACAAAGTACTTACAGTAGTCTAAAAAATGGAATGCACATTAATAGCATGTATGCCCTACACATATTTTTTTAGGTTATGAATGCTAACGAATTTACATTTTCATCCGCTAAACAGAATCAGAGGAATCACACACAGACTGAAGCCAAGGAGTCATCATCTGTTGCCCTCTGCTTCTGCATGTGAATCAGCCCCTGACTCAAGATGTACAATGTTGCATCAGCAGGAGGTCTCAAAAAATAATGTAATTAAATAAATGCAACTATATGTTTATGCATGTAATTGTAGACTGTATATAAATGGATGCAGCTAATACACTAGCCACAGCGTTTCCACCTCCAGCTCTACGACATGCTGTAAGAATACACATATTTTAGTATTCAGGGCTAATTAAGAAAAATTTATAATACAGAAAAAAGATCATGCAAAAGATTCCAAAAACAAAGACTGAACTGCCAGCCTCACTTTGGGAGAATTCAGTTCTTATTTTGTGGTAGACATCCCACTTGTCTCCATGGGGATACTATTGCTTTGCCTGAAATGTTACACAGTATGACATAAGAATGCATGTTTTTTGAGCAATAAATGCAAAAGAGAAGTTTAACAATGTACTATGTAACATTCTAGGTAACAAAATAACATATGCATGAAGGTAAGCAGGTGGTAGATTGTCCACCAGAAAAGTTAAATAATGCACATTTAAGTAGCAATTGTGTACTATTACTTCTTATATATATATAAAAAAAAAAAAAAACATACACAGCTAGAGAACTACCGTGGAAACATAATGCAGTTTTTCCGAAGCCTTAGCTACTGTCTGTACTTTTGAGTGGTACTAGATGTTAACAATATGAAAAACAATCACCATATGGCAGCAGTCACACTCAGGTACATTACAGGGTACACGTCTTTCTTAACAGCATGAAATTGCGTTAAGGAGAATATGAGCACAGCTTGTGGGATGAAAAACATTAGATACTTTTGTTGGTTTCTCTGCATCTCCAGCAGCTCAGCCAGAAACATCAGTAGTAACACCTAACACCTGTTTCTCTTAGTGCTTCAGGTTTTACATAATTCATTTTTCCTCAAAACAAGGAAAGGGCAAGTTAAGCTGCTATAAAACAACAGCGGTACAACTGAAAACTTTGCATTGTTTATTTGAGTTAACCCTTGTATTGTGTTAGAAAGCTACACGCGTCTTTAGTGTTACCGGGTCAAATTTGACCCGTGATTTAACTCAGCCTGAAAATACTTAAAAACACTAGATATCATCCAATATTGTTTTTCCCCTCATAACTAACTTAGTATGTGTTCATGTCCATGGAAACATTTTTTTTTTTTTTGGCTGCACAGACTTTATCATACCACTCGTTTTTGATTACAAAAACTGCTTAAATTCACTAATTATATTTCCTATAGTGATAAAATTTGTAATTATATTATATAATTATACTATAATCATAATCATTTTATATATAATACATATAATATAAATGTAATTAATATAAGTATAATTATATTGGGTGTCAAGAGGCTTGGTGACCATGAACTGTCACTTTTTCTTGACTTGAAGACGTCTCTTTCAGCCTTTGTGACATCTGGGTTCTCCTCACCACATGTGTGTGCTCTTGTTCAGGGTCATACTGAACCTCATCCTCATCCACAGACGTATATATGAATGGACATAACTAACGCTGTAGCCACCGCGTTCCAAATAGAAAGTTCTCCAGGAGGCTCTTCCGGCTCCTTCTGACTCTGGCTCCAATTGACTTATGTTAGGATCTTGTCGTCCTTCTCTCTGTACCTGCTGCTGTGAACCTCGTCATTTTGGTCTTAAAATATACGTATTAACCTGCGACACATGATCCTTTTGATTTTATTTTTTTTTGGCTGTTTTGTCCGTCCAAAAAATCCTATTCATAACATATAACCTGGCTCTAGATTCGCTCCTGTAACCGTGAGCTTCATTTGAGCGGCGCCAAACGCTGTGTGGTGACGTCACACTCACTTAGTCCACTTCTTTTATTCAGTCTGTGCCCTCATCCTCATCCTCAGATACATCTTCCTCAGCTTCATTTTCCTCTCTGTCTTCAGAATCACTGTCATGACCAAAAATCTGATCCAGCGCCTCATAAACAGTGAACCTGCTTATGTTGACTGATGCTGCAACAGATACAGCTGATAATATCTCACTAAAACCCTGTTTGATATATGACAATGTTTATTTTAGATTCAAAATGTATCAATGTGCTGCAAGAAAGAGAAGAGTTCACGTGGGTGAAGACGACCTTTTTGTGTGTGTGTGTGTGTGTGTGTGTGTGTGTGTGTGTGCGTGTGTGTGTGTGTGCGTGTGTGTGTATATGTGTGTGCGTGTGTGTATATGTGTGCGTGTACGTGTGCGTGTGCGTGTGCGTGTGTGTGTGTGTGTGTGTGTGCGCGTGTGCGTGCGTGTGTGTGTGTGTTGTGGGACACACTGAGCCATATTTGATCCACAGAGCAGCCTACAGCTTGTAAGTGATGCATAAAACAGCCACTATTCTCTGCCGGGTCATTTTTGACCCGTAACACCACAGATGTCACTTTTTTTTTTTCAGACCTTTACAATTTACTAAAATGGTGAAAATTGATTTTGTTGCGTTAAAATAGTTGTGTCTGAGGATTAGATGAAGCCTCATTCCGGTACAAAAAAGCAAATGGCAGTTTTTACATACCTAAACTTGAAAACGGGTCAATTTTGACCCTAACACAATATAAGGGTTAAAGAATATACAGTTCCCAGTAAAGCCTCTTTTAGCAGCGTTGGCACAAGACTGAAATTTCAAACTCTGTTTTGAAATGCACCATGGTGATAAAAAGTTTAATTTAATAATAATTGAGTGGAATTTTCAACACAAACTAATTAAACTTTACTCAAAGGTGAATTGATACCAGTAATAACTATAATATTATAATACTTCTTATATAGATAAAGACCATTCTAAAACAATTCAGGAGAGGCTGAATTTTGTCCTATGGGATTATTTTAGTTTTATCAATTAGTATGTGGGTATTGATTTATTTATTTTTTTAACAACCCAACACAGCAGAGCAGAACCAAAGGTCACGCTAGAAGGCCTACTTTGGCATTCTAGTTTACAGCAATGGTAAGAAAATCAATGTTTCTGCAGCATTTTAGAAAAACAAAAACACTTGCATTCCACACAAACTCAATTAGTTTTAACCAGAAAAATGTGAATGCTGTTTGCTCCATTCAGCATTTAGAGATTGTCTTTAACTTTCAGTTCTATCAGGCAATTGAATTCTCTCTATTGCATTGTTAGGTATGGGAGTCATGCTAGTTACAATAAAAGATAAACTCTATTAGGAAACACGAAACAAGCTTCAACATAGTCTGGTCACACAGCATATGTCAATGGAGTTTGTTCTTCCTCAAAGGGGGGGGGGGGGGGGGGGGGGGGACAACATAGATGCAACACAAACTCTCTGAGCAGAATTTGAAGCAGTGATCATTACTAACATTCTTTTAACCCACATATTTTAGGCGATTTTTCAAAGTCAGTCCATAGAGGGACTTTCAGAATGACAAAAGTCCAAAGCGTACCGGCAAATGAATACTGACAAATGAAAGACTGAAATAAAAGATAATTGAAAGATTGTGGCCTAGGCAAACCACTGTCCAAAAATAGTTATTCAGTCAACATTCAAAGAAAGAAAGAAACTGTGCTGACCCGAAACGACCAGAAATGCTAATGACTGGGTGAAAGTGAATTATTCAAATGAGTCTTTGTAGAAGGTTCCAGTAAAACAGGTTGAATTAATACTGCTATGAGCTCTGCAAACAACACCACAGACAAAGTTTAAAAGTCACACATGCAAAGTAAAAATAAAAATTGTAAAAGAAGTGAGACATGTCCAGCAGAGAACAGCTAGTGAGGATGCAGAAAACAATTATAACTGTGAGACAATATATAAAAAAGGGATTAAACTAATATTATAATGCACACACAACATTCATTTATTAATATATATATAAATTGATTTAATAATTTGATTTAAGTAAAGAAAAATATTCTCGTTATCCTCATACCAGTGGTTCACAGTCTGGAGTTCGTGCGAGAATTATAGGGGTCACTAGATCATATGAGTAACATTTGACAATATTAAGCTTAAAAAAAAAGCTTGAAGCAGGAAGCCTTTTTCAGTGAAAACAGATACTGAACCAGTCGCCACACTGATTGTGGTCAGGACTGTACAGACTTTGAGCCATAGTTTCAATATCCTCTCACACACATCACCATTTGTTACACTGGGACTGTGACTCAAAGGGTGAGGACCACTGCCCTGATGCTGAAGCTGAAAAAGTCTAGAAATAAAAACGAGGTCTGCACAAAAATAGAGCTCTCACAGTTTGTATGCCTCAAAAACAGCAAATGCAGCTCCCTGATCACACCACTGCACTAAACCAGGAGTGATCGTGAACACTGCTGATGTCCCTTATGAGAGCAGACTTATATTATAACACATAATAAAACAGGTTTTACTTCTGCAATTGTTATCACTTTGAATTTGTAATCAATAATGCAAAGTGAGATCTGATCACACTGCCTAAATGGTATATTAGCTTCATCAAGATGTGACCCAGCCACACAAAAATGGTTGTGTGTAATTAATCAAATTTTAATGAAGATTGATGTTATTTCTAATTGTCAATGATAAGGATGTAACAGTAACCAAAATGTTCACAATCAATAGTCTCACAATCATACGGTGGGCCATCATAACAAAAAGCATTTTTAAATCTTTTGTTCTGTCATAATCCAAAGAACTAAGTACCATTAATGCATTTTTAAAGGAAAAAGTAATATATTCACAATTTAGTTAGCCTTCACACTAGTCAATGATATAAATTGGAATATTTTTAATCGAGAGGTCCACAGCCAAATCTACTGTCACTACTTTTACTGTGGTTTGGAGTTCAGACTTTGGAAAAATAAACGCTGATATTAAATGGCCCTCATCATCCCACTGCACTAAACCATGAGTGATCATAAAGGCCCATGTGCCTCATAAGAGCAGATTTGCACATGTAGGGTCTCAGGTGTTTGAGAGATTACCTGTTTTACACACTTCTGCTCACACATTTGAACACAAAACTCCAGCTGGATGTGCCGGTGCACCACACATCACCTGCTCACAAACTATTTACTGTGTCTGTTTGCTCTGTTGTCGTCTGTGGCCCGTTTGACCCACCCCCATCAAACGCAACACAACTAACTCTACACAGCCTCTGGTTTCCACAGCAACCCAAACCCAGGCCTTTTCATGGCTCCAGATATTACACCAGCCAAAGACTGCTTTATTAAAAAACAGAAACTCCCACTGACAGAGCAAATATTATGGAATGCTTTCATGAGAATTAACATAAGTAGTTAATCCTAAACCTAAAAGAGGACACTGATTATTGGCACAAAAAGCAGTTCTTTTAGATTATTTTTAATGTATGGAAGAAAATAAAACTGAAATGAATTGCTAATATGCTTATATATGATATCTGCATACGTTTTAGCCTTAAGCACTCCCATAGCAACCACCTCCACGTAAACGTGCGTTATTGATCACAAACCAATATAATAGAGCCTCAAGATAAAAATGCAAAATTTAAGAGCTAATTACAACACATCAATAGTTTATCCAGTCACTACTGTAAACATAATTTGACATTACAAACACAAGTGAACCATTTTAATTATGCTAATTACTGATTATTTGTGATATCGGGTGGTTAATGCAAATGTTTGAACTGAAAATTGGAGAGGCCTTATTAGCTGAATAATGCAAAAGTTAAAATGCTAAAAGTTAACAGGTACATTTTGAGCATGTGAGTTTGAGTTTGAGCCTTTGTGTTCAACTCTAGAGCATCATGATCACATTACAAGTAGGTACGTGCGCAAAAGTGGAATCTGTATTTTTATATGCAGCCAAGAGGGCCAAGTTGTAAACAATAAGATGGTTTCAAATGAAAAGAGTATTGCATAGAAGACATGCTTAGACTGCCTGTACAATAGTGTGACCACTCTGGGTTAAGCAGAGTGTGGTTACCAGAGCTGCAGGCCGCTGGTGGGAGTAGCATGACCAATATCTCTGTAGTTAGCTGCTTTTTGCCACAAAGACTAACACTACATTGGCCACAGGCATGTTAACTGTCACCCACGGTTCTTAATGTAAGGCTATTGTCCGACTGCACTGCTACAGAACATTTGTGTCTGTGTGCCTTTCCACTCTGTGTAATTATAGCTTCACCCTCCTCAGTAATTAGGGAGCATTTCAGCAAGGATGTGCTAGAGGTTTTAGCCTGTTCTCCACCCTCTCCAGTCGCCAGGACATGATTGTATTGAGTGCTACAGGGTCATTGTGATTTGAATATAGTGCTAAGAAAGGAAATGAGATTAATGTCAAGGGTCAAAGGTTAGATATTTTATGTGTAGGAATATGTAAGAAGATAAGGGCGTGGCATGCATTCAAGAACAATTCAGTCATTGTATTTGAGGCTTATTATGAGCTTCAATATGGATCACACATGCGTCATATGTTTTTTTGCATGCTCATTATAGTCATAGTAACACAGGCAAATTCTTACGGTATTATTCACTGGCACAATGATGAAATATACTAGCTTTAACATATGACCCAGCCCCACTAATAACATTGTGCAATTAACTGAATTTTAATTGAGATCAATATTCTGTCATTTAATCATTAATCATCACTGATATGCTTGGGTGATTTCAATCGAGGGATCCAAAACCAATCCAGTGTCTATAAAAGCATGTGATTTCGAGCAGAATTTTAACTCTGGAGGAATCAATTCGACCTATTATTTTTTTTTAGCTAAGTACACTGCCATGTCTGGAGCTGTAGAAATGCCATAGTATGTTACAGTATTTCACGTGTACATTGTGTGCAGTCATTAACCACAGCCTTGGATTCCAGCATCTCTAGTCTCTGTCCTTAAAAAGAAAAAAAAAAAAAAAATGGTGATGAGTAAAAGAAAAGCAAGCGCCTCTAAAGCATCCGCCCCCGTACGCTCGGAGAAGGTGGGCGTGCGGAGCAATAGTCCTTCACTCTGCTACAGTCAAAGCCATGGAACAACTGTGCTCTTCCACTGGCAATGAAGAATAATGCAATCCTCAGCACGCCCCAGGCTAAAGCAGGAATAAACTTGTTGAAACCGTATATTCTGGAGGCAGATGTTCGGCAGCTGAAGTCATTTTCAAAACTCCATTGAATTACACTGTTATGAGCCTAGTGGCACCTGATGTGATATCCCTCCACCAAAAACGCTAAATACAATGATGGATGGTGGCGTATAAACTTGTTAATTCACTTCCTCGGAGAATGCGTTTTTATGAGGTTTTTGTACAGCGCTTTGTCAATTTGACTGTGTGTAATCCTGGAGACAAACACATGTAAAGAGTGGAAAAACACAGCATAACCTCACTGTCATAATTGTCCTCTCTGGCGATGAGTCTTTTAGCACAATGATATGACAGAAACACATAAGAATAATGGCACGTTGTTGCTAAGAGACCACCTGTTCAGATCTCCCACACGAGAAATTTGAGTCCTCCTTCTATCATCATCGCGCTATCGTTCACTTCAGTCCAGCCGATGTCACTAAAATATTGCTTGTACATGACAGGCTATTACATAGGACAAGCTGTAAAAGTCCTATATTTTTGCTAAATTGATTCTTGTGAGGTTAGAATGCGACCATGTCCAAAAAACCAAAAATATATCTGGAGCGGTGTTTTGATTCATTCATGTTTGAGTAGTCCTCTATTATTAGTTTGGTGTACATGTCCAAAGTTCAAAATGCTCTGCTCCACCTTGTGATGTCATGAAGTGATAGCTTTCATGTTAACAGCTACCTTTTGTTTAGGAGAGACTGGCGATTCCAGGTCTGAAATCATCCAAATTATTCTAGTGGAAGTGTATACAGATTAAAAACACAGTGGAGCACTTTCTGTATTACCACATGACATAACAAGGTGTAACAGAGTGTTTCTGGTTTGAGAGAAGAGATCAGCCTAAATATGCAGAATTTGTGTAATAACGTGTAAATGAAACAAAACACAACTCCTGTTACTATGTTGTTTCCTCATAAAAAAAAACATAACTGATCAGAAAATAGCATAATATGGGCCCTTTAAATCACATCTTTTTATATAATTGTCCCGATAATTACTATATCGACGTATCGTTCAATAAGTGAAAGCTGGAACAATATATTTTGTGTAATGCTGCTATTTATACGTCGCAGCTCAGGCCTTGTAACGAAACTGTCGCTTTAAAAACTGGTTTACTGGGATTTCCCTGCTTTGTGTCAGGGGTATAAAGTAGTTTCATTATAGTTTATCGCAATATTTCTTTGTAGCAATATATTGTGCTTTAAAATGTGTTATATACAAATGCGGAGACAAATTGATATCAGTAGTAACATGCTGAACAATGCTGAAAAACAAATTATTTTATATCTGAAATTAGAACTACAAACTATAGTCACAGCAGGCAACTATAGGCACAGCAGAATAGTATTGTCAGGATAATACAATTTCAAACTTCTGATTCCAATACTCAGCATTATGCATTTCTGACTTTGACAACATAATGATAACAAAGTCAAAGACACTCATTTATGCAACAGAATATACATTTCAGCTGAAAATTGCAGGTCACCTAGTGGTATAATAGTTCGGATAAAGACAATATACAATTAATTCTTCAAAAGAATGGAAGAACTGGTCGTATTTATTCTATTTCTAGGTTTGATACCAGTTTTAGTATCAATTAGGATCAAGGTGTCAACAAACTCAACAACCTGACTGCAATTAATTCTCTAAATCCATATGACAGGAAAATAAAGGCACTGCTATAACAGAATTACGCTAATATCCTAAACACACATTATATTCAATGGCAATTATTACAAACCCATATAATAGAAAATCCCTTCATATTACGTGGCAAAACTTTTGACACTAGACTCTGCGTCACACCTGATCTCAGTAACCTAAACAACCATTTCATCCCAATCAAAACAGTTATTAGATAAAATTGCATGTGTTTGTGTTTTCCAGCACTGTTGACTGTCAGGGAGTGGTGTTGCATGGGAAAATGTGCGTTGTCCTGAGGGCTGAGAGAGAGATGAGGCACGCCCTTCTCTCCTCTCTTTACCTGACGGGTGTGTTTGAAATCTGCACAAAATATCACAGGTAGCCTAGCCTATTTAGCACTCTATGGCTGCGCGAATATAATACATGCAAGGAATAGTCTGTATATTAGGGATTTATAAATGGTTCGATTTTCAGAATTTCGAAATGCGAGTTGAAGCATTTTTGTGATATTCAGTAAGTTCTTATGCGATTTTTTGGCCATAATTGGAGCAGTAATCCTGGTTCTGACCCAATTCACTTCTGATAACTTCCTGCATTGGGGGTGGAGGAAAGGCATGTTAAAAAGGACAATGCAACTCTTGTCTTCACCCTATCTGGTTCATTACAAATCATATTAAAGCAAGTTAGTTACTGTAAATGTTGAGTAACTACACAAATCTATTCTTCTGTCTGAAGTCTGATTAATCTGTTTATTCACCCGAGTGTGCTCTTTCCTAAGCCTGGCCGGACCTCATCCACTGCAAGTTAATAGGCTTGACCTTAGACGCCTATAGTGATACAACTAACTGCATCACCGCGGTAACCAGCAACACGCGGCCTCCTCGTGTGCGGATATGTCTCGACCCAACGCAGTAAGAATGACTGGACAACACACAACTGCCTGTCTGTGACCAAGAGTGAGTAACACAGCCTCACGCTGCAATGATATGGTGGACTCCCCGCTGATTAAGAAAGACACTATGGCATGTCTGTCTCCAGCTATTACCAAAGCAAAAAGTGCTGCCAGCCACATTTGCGCAGGACAGTTACTCATTTATAACTATTGCAATATATGAGTTTGTACATTATTGAAGTATGTGCATTGTTAGAGCATTCTCAAATTCTAATCTTCTTTATTGACCCATTTACTATGAAAACAAGGTCCAAGCAAAACAGCCAATGCAGCCGCTAGTCCCATGGGCTCATTTTCAATTGGTTTAGTTTCACATGAATACATAAAAGCCTAAAATATCAAAAATATCTCAGATGGTATTGTTGCAGTGTATGAAGTTACAGGCCAATATGGATGTCATAATATCACATTTTAGTGTTACGAAACATCAGTATTGCACAATTAACCAAGAAACATCCATCTGATTGATTTTGTGTAATTTCCATGATCTAATACATTACCATTCCTCTAGTAAATGACCCAGCTTTAGAAAATAAAACATTCAGAATGATAAAAAATAAAGTTAATGTGACAAAACAGCCAGATAAAATCAGATTATTGACTTGCTGTTTCGGAGTACAGATCGAACTGAAATTACTGAAATGCATTTAGGTTTTAAACTTCTCACAAAACTGTATGATTCTGTAGTGATCAGAATAATCACCTCTATAGGCCATACATACTATATGTGTTGACAAATTGAACAACCACTTTATCAAAGAAACCAAGCCTGGATCCAGATCATATACCTGGAATCTGGCCCCCACCGAGATTAAACGTCCCAGCCCTGTTAAATACACAATACAAAGAGTGTTATGAGTCAGAGCGGAGGAGTTACTGCCCTGTTCTCCCATGCCATTACTCAGGATCTGCCCAACTGACGACTGCAATGACTCTGCACCAGCAATAACCTTATGTTTTTACATTCCCCTTTCCTCTGGAGATGTCTCTATGCACATGGGACAAACACACAAAATTACTGTCATCAGGTACATTTTAAATATGACATGGAACCAAGACAAGAGAACCAGGAGTTTATGGAACTACACACACTTTATCCATAGCTTAGTGAGATCATCAAAAGGTGCATTATGTAATTTCTGTGGTGAGCTGTCTGTCACCTGCTAGTCTCTATGGAGATGTTAGTGCTTTGCCAAGAATGTTCCACAATATGGTTTCAAACTTATCTACCATACATATATTCTGTTACAGATGTGTTATTGCTTAAAAATACGATGCATTTTGACTGTGACTGTGAGGGGTGTTGCCTCTCCACAGATTTGACCTGTAACTTTGGCTTGTTGGTAGTCACTTTCTTTGGAGATAAGCTCATAAAGTCATACTGCAAAACATTCTGGCCAAAGCAGTAACATCTTCAGGCAGACAAATGGCAGACACTCAAAAACCTAAAAACTTACATTGTGGCCCTTGAATTTGACTAATGAGATTAAATTACTGATAAATTTTCATTTTGAGATGTAATTCCCAATTGAACATGTTAAGTCATGTAATATATCAATCTCAAGCTGTCATTCTGTCTTGATGTAAAACAGCTTTAGCAAAATTCACATTCACATAATGCCATAAATTTTTTTGAAAAAGAGTAGAAAAACTTTCCGTTCAGTAAAAGGCATAGGAGACCAGAAGTGAGCAGAGTTTATATGAGCCTTTGCCACAGGGGCAGGTCCCCAGTGGTCCCTGTGTGGTTGTGACAGGGTTGTGACAGGACTCTCACCCCAGAGACAGGACTCTCACCCCAGAGACAGGCTAAGATGTTAAAAAACACACACAACTGGTGCCTCTGGAACATTTTGTCACTCTGAGAAGAAACTTTTTGTATGTGCAATATTTTTTTAAGTTTAGAGCCTGATAAAGTTTGAAATCTTTCCATTCTCCACTGAGGATGCTGTAATGTGAAACCCCAAAATAATAGAGCGATTCACACATTAATTCTGAGTCTCAGATAATCTACAGTGTATGTTCAGCACATAGAATTTACAATTAGACAGTTTTCAAGATACCCCGTGCAGGTCTGGGCATATTGCAATGCTTGAGCCTTGGTCTTGGCCCTTGTGCTTTGTGGGATAGCCTTTTGACTTTTCCACATTACTAATGCACTGTAATGCACTGTATAACAGAATACAAATTAGCTTTGCAATCAGTCCAGCATAAGAACCACTCTCCTACGTCACCGCTCAGTGGAGGAGGATGAGAAACACTCATCTGACCTCTTTTTGATACAGTTATTCCCTGGTGAAACTGCACACCCCTCAACCCCATGTTGGGCTTTGGCCTTCAATAAGTAGATCTTCCACTGGCTTAAGGCTGGAGTTTATTTCAAGGTAAAGGGGCACAGAGGGGCTGTGATGATGTAACTAGTCAAGTCTTCTACCACTAAAGGGATCTATAAGGCTGCACAATTTGTGGAAAAGATAATTGCAATTTTCAGGAAAATAATGCTGCACTCTGCTTAGTCAAAATTCTATTTACAGTGCACATTTTAAACATATTTTCATTCATATATGAGAGAAATGAGGACTGCAAAAGTATCACCAAAATAAAGGAACATGTACAGGTCTAAACTACTAAAGGTTCTAACACGAACTGACTCACACAAAAACAGTGAGATGGATTTGTTTTGATGGTAGAGGAAAATATGCAATCCAAATATGTACAGCATTTGTAATTCACAGATACTATTTAAATTTAATTCAATTGTGATTAATTTCATAACTCAGTTATGAAGAGTTACACCTCCGTGTTTGAAGAGGACTGTGAGAGCATTAGTTAGATCCATCAAGCTATTATTTATTTTTACATTTACCTTTTTCGTAACGCTTCCTGTCTTGAGCACTAAATGGACATTTGATATATTCACTAGGCAGGAACAGGTGTGGTTCCAGTTTTGTTGTCATTCCAAGACAAAGATTACCTAAGACAGGCTCACAATGGCAATGACTTACTTTCTTTTTAAGAGTCTTTCCATGTCTAGCCTGTTTTCATTACTTTTAAACAGATGACAGCAAAGATGTCAACTGGTGGAGGTTTATTACACAACTGAGTATTATGGGGAGCTCTGTCAGTATTAAAACAACTCAATTATGCATGGATATTAAGTTTGCCAGTCTTTCAAAAAGAACAGGTCTGATTGCTCAAAGCCCTGTGGGGCAAATGTTTACTTGTTGCAACAGAGCCTCCTCCTGCCCTTCCTACTCTCCCTCCTGGAATTCACTGCGTCCTTGTAAAGCAGCACAGAAATCCGAGAAATGGCCTGGAGTACTCTCATCTACGAAGACATTACAAAAGAAACACAACAACGCCTGTACGGATTGCCTGTGCGTTTACATGAGACATGGGGAGTTGGTTTGAAGCAAATCAGGTGTTTTCTGGGCAGGGAAAGAAATCCCAAAAGACAACGAGAGAATGATGACCAAAGAGCATGAATTTGGCGAAATAACACATGCAAAAAATAAGGACATTTTCTCTGTAAGACATAAACGTATGAGGATAGGTAATTGAAAACTTTATTCATTAGTCGCAGTTGACGCGTACCTTGTAGACATTTTCCGTCATGCGGTGGACCTCGTCGGTGCGAGACATCGTGAAGTCTTCAGCCAGGACCATAAACGATATTTCCTTGTAACGTGTATCCGTGCGAAATCGGGGTTCAAAGTGTCAAATGCAGGAGTTTATTCGAAGAATGCGCTGCGGTACGACCAGCAGCCAACCGATGCTGCGCTCTCTATAGCCCTCTCCAACTGAAGCACACCTTTCGCGCACTAACACCACACCACACTACAGCAGAGCGCTGCTGCCTTCATGGACCCTCCCTCTGCTGGAATTTACATTCTCACTAGGGGAAATAAGATTTTGTGTAATGTCAGAACTAGAGTAACGTAATTTGAACATCGTTTTCATGGTATTACACAATTAAGTGCTCGCAGCACTACATTTAGAAACAGTACAGAAAAGGTTTGTCAAAGACGCTGATAGTAGAAATAACAATTATAAAACATGACAAAAACAAATCTTACAAATCTGCTGACAGGGTCACTTTGTATTGATAATTCAATTTCGAATTTATTGCTGCATAGTTAATATGCCTACTTGACAGATTGAACTCAAAATCACTTCTCCACGAACATGCCCAATACTCTGCCAATTGCGCCCTCTCCTGGAAAACCATATAAAGCACAAAATAAAAATCACTGAAATAACCAGAACATAAAGAAGTCACGCATTTTTATTATGTAAAATGCATTTCACGTGTAAAACATCTAAAAATTCATACATTATGACTTGTTAATAAAAGTGAGACAAGTCTGGAACAGAAAAATGCTTTGTTTGAACATTAAATCAACTATACCAATAATTTCAAGTAGAGTCTGAGCACTGGTCTCATGTACAGTGTTACAAGTTAACAAATACAATAAATTACACATGCGGTCCCAATATTTCCACTATCCTTAGAAATACATTTACAAATACTTTTACATGTAACAGATGCAAAAAGTATCAATACAAACTTGATGCTCAAGCAGCTAACATTTCTTTCTCTGGATTTTCTTTTCTTCTTTCTAGAAAAAAAAAGGGGAAAATAAACCACAAATATAATATAATAATTCCAATAATATATATATATATATATATATATATATAAAAAAGTGGAAGTCTGTACCTGGTTCAACATGAGCTGCCTCGGGGATGTCAGGTAGGCCTTCATCTGGGACCTCTGGAAGTGTTATGTCTTCTCCCTGTTCAAACATGTTTACCAAGAGGTGTAAATTACATCAAATCCTAAGAAGTAAACTTTTTTACTGCAGTGGTCCAATATAAAGGAGGCCACTGAGGAGGTCAACCATAAAACCACAGGCAGTCCTCTGTTCCATAATGAGAAAACTCAATTAAGCATGCCATTGAAATAAAGTGGCTACATTGTCTCCTAACACCCAACAATTCCTTACAATAATACTTTTGATAGCAATGGTTAAAGTTAAAACCAAGAACTGTCACAGAGAAATGAGGTAACAAAAGCTACACTTGAATATTCACCTGAGTAATTGCTTCCAGCTCAGCCAAAATGTTTTCCTCATCTTCGTCCGTCAGAGATCCAGCGAGCATTTCATCAATTTGCTGCAAATACATTTTTTATTATCCATATCCATATTATCCATATCTAAGCACACTGGTAATAACTAATACAACAAAAAGTGAGAATAGTTTTTAAGGTTTTCATAACACTGAATTAGTAGTCACTGAGCTTATTAGCCTAAAAAAACAGCAGGTTAAGTTAGGAGTTACCCTTTGATATTCAATTGCCTCTTGTGTTTCATCCAAAATTCTCTCCACATCTTCTATTGACATAATCTGTCACAAACCAAACAAAAGCAAACATGTTACTGATGGAACATATTATGAAAACAAAATACAACTCATTGTGTGAACTATGTGCTCGAAGACATGCAGCAAACATCACAGTGCTGTCTCAGGGCTTTGCCTCTTAAACGTTTAATCTTCTAACAATGTGCACAAGCCATATAAACAAACTTCCCACACCAGTGAATCTCATTAAAAACCATATGGAAGAGGTAAAACTGTCATTTTATGATTTGAGAAAACATCATACCTCATGCATGCGCTTGAGACATTCATTGCCAACCTTGAGTCCTTCAATTACTTTCATTTCAATCTGCATGAACTCAATGTCTTGGACCTGTGTTAAGTATGAAACATATAAACAAGATTAAGTGTCTTCAAAATGTTATATATAACTGGAACAGATGACGTACGTCGCATTCACATTATGCTGTAACTCAAACAATAACCCAACATAATAGGTCAGGTCTGCTTTGAATGTCTGTGCTGAATTACCATTTGCTCCAAATTGGAAATCTGGTTATCCGTCTTATCTAGGAGTTGATCCTGATATCGCTTCTTTTTAAGAAGCAACAGTGCTTTTCTGTGAAAAATAAATACACACACATCTATGTTGTTATTATCATCATCATTATCTTCAAATGTTCTATTTGATCACTTTCATACTTACTTCTTTTTGCCATCTTTCACTAGTTGCTTGGCCAGAAGTCGCTCTTTCTCCAGCTGCAGAGTGATTCTTTTTTGATACTGCTTGAGCTTATCTCTCTGCTGCTTCAGTTGCTGAACATGGAAACATGACAAACTCAGCAAATTCATCTACTTTAGCAACTGCCAAAAGGTGTGATGTCAATAGTATTATAATTTGTGATTTTTTTATTTATTTGGGGTAATGCTTAATTCAATACATTAACATTAAAACTGCAGAGTAATTATCAGCGTGTAGCTTTCCTAGTCCTGCATAACCATAATGTGCGTTAACGGGATTTATCCGCTGCCGCTGCTAGCTTCCAGCCTCCAGCGGCTCACCAAGATGGCTTTGTCCTGGTCCGTTACACGAGAGGGTTGGCTCTTTCTCCCAAAAACGTTTCCCATTATTTAGCCACATCCCCACTGCATGCTCGACATCAACAGAAATTATACAGCATTAAACTCCACATGATCTCATTGTAAATAGAAGCCTAAAAGGCTAAACAGCTAACTAGCAGCCATCTCTTCTGGTTCGTTTTTCCGCGTCCTCTACGGTAAGCGCAACAGGACAAACATCGTCGATTTAGCGGAAGGATTTGCTTTGGAAAGTAACTTCGGAAACACAATTTGCTTTAGAATAAATGTTTTATGTAGGTCTGATATCACATAAAATATAACAGACAGTGCACAATTTACATGAACAACACAACAGTTAAGGCATTTGGGGCAGGCCTATCTAGTGGAGTTTTCCATACAAGATACAATATTTACAGGAGAAAAAAAACATGCCAGCTTGCAACAAATTCATAATATGGTCAATGCAGAAACCATTTTCAAACATGCATCAGTCTTTCAGTCTTTGATCCAATAACGTTATTCAACCAAGCATTTCTTAGTCTTGATGCCAATCATGTTTAAAAAGAATGCAAATAATAGCTACTGTGTCCCATGCCTATTTTCTGCAATAATTCAGAAACATACTGACCAGATTTTACTGGCTATATTAATGCAAACCAAATAATTGCAAGGTAACAAACATTCATTGCTGCTCACATTTGAATAGTGTCTCCATTATAAATCAGGAGACATCTGCAGTTATTCTATCCAAGGCCTCAGAAAGATGGCCTGTAGTCATGTTCATTCCCAGAATCTCATAGTGTGTCTTTACATGATTTAAAGAAATATGTAGAAGGTTATATCTGGAAGTCAGTCCCAAAGTGTCTGATCTGCGCTTCAGTTATGGACATATAGGGGGTCCTCATACTGGGCGAGTACTGCAAGGAATAAAAACAAAATTATGATCAAACAAAGGTAGGCTGCTAAGTATCACATGTTAGTTGAAAGAAGGGCAGTACAGGGGCATACGTCACTCACATACAGAGCAGAGGATCATGGAACAAAACAGTATGTACATTTGTTAAAATCAGGTGATAATAATAATATACTGTATTAGATTTAAAGTTTTGGAATATGGGGAAAATGGAGAACAAAGCACTTACAGTGTTTAAATGTCTGGGCAAAGCAGTGGAAGTTAAATTAAAAAGCGTGTTAGTGGTTTAGTAGGCAGAGTAAATGTAA
This sequence comes from Boleophthalmus pectinirostris, assembly GCF_026225935.1. Lineage (NCBI taxonomy): Eukaryota > Metazoa > Chordata > Actinopteri > Gobiiformes > Gobiidae > Boleophthalmus > Boleophthalmus pectinirostris. The sequence goes on along the minus strand of NW_026571115.1, from coordinate 18,184,280 downwards.
AGAACAAAAATATTGATGAATAAAATTAAAATATCCCTGAATTTACCTGCCATATCTATTTCTAATAATGTTTTTCCTGCATATTCAATTTCAAATGCTTAACACGAAATACCTCTCATACTGCACACATTTCAGTCTCACAATAATTCAGCCATCTTCCTTCACTGAAGCATTCTGACAGATCTGCCTAATGCCCTAATCTAAAAGATTAATCAATTTCCACCAGTAGCCAGTAGAGGGCAATGTTCCTTCATTCCAAACCCCTTTGCTAACTTCCTTCACTGGAAAAGGTGTTTATAGATCTCTCGTATATTGTTATGCTTGTGGTGTAGAGCGCATGCTTCCAGTTAGTGTTATAGCAGATTGGAGGGCAGCAGTGGCATTGGCCTCATTATACTAGAGACACAAGGGCCTCATAGGGCCAACGCACCGATGGTGGTGGCGATCCTCTCCCTATGAGTGGCATATTCTCATAACGAGGGTTGCCTCCAAACAGCATGGCTTGATTCCTGAGACAGAATAAAAACAAAAGGTGGTAAAGTTGGAACACCGGTACTGACATGCTTTCATTGTATTTTTCTTACATGTATTCAGGGGGCTGTAAAGTGTTAGAAGTAGACTGGGGAGGAGGTGGGAGGCTTGTCTGACTGCCAATGCTACTTGTATAGCTACAAAAACTGTGGATGTTAGACCTTCTGGGGTTGTAGGACAGACGTCTGGCCTGGGGGTTAAAGGGATCCTCCTCATCGATGTCGTCATACTCCCGGTCTCTGGAGACAGCACAGAGGAGTCAGAGGGTGTGCATGAGTTAACACGGTGCAGCAGTGCATTATGGCTGCTGTGTAATGGGATAAGGGGGTCACTGAGAGCTGACCTGCTGCCCATTAGTGTCCACACTCTCAGGATTGTGCACAGCATGGCAGAGAGAGCACAGGCAGCCAGCAGAGAGAACAAAGAGAGGTAGAGCAGCCCTTCCACCCCATCATAACACATCCCTATTAGGGCGTCCACATAGTCCTACAGGATGGACACAGGAAGTCATTAATGGATGCATCAAACACTGTCGAAACATTATCCTTCCTATCACATAAAAGCCTGGCTTTCAGTCACAACATCTGACATATTTTCTATATATCTTTAAGACATTTTACTCCATTTTGGAGGATACAGTCCCTTAACATATGCAGTATGCACAGCTTATACTGGATTAATTGAATTAGTTATGTTAATAAGATGCTTGTCTACAATTCTCCATGGGCACAACAAAATTTCATCCTTGGTCAGAAAATCACAACATACTTTGTATTGTTAATACAGCCTACAGTGGAACCAAATGGTCAGATTATGGTTAAGTCTTTTGCTCTTGGTTATAGTTTATAATACAACAATGTCATTTGTTATGTGTTTTTTGAGTCAATATATTTTCAATATTTTATACAGCACTTTTTGGCCACTCAAAGAAAGCATTATTCATTCTCTCCGCACTCAGTGGTGGTAAGCTACTACTGAAGCCACAGCTGCCCTAGGGCCGACTGACAGAAGAAAGGCTGCCAATCCACACCATCAGCCCCTATAACCACCACCAATTATGCACGCACACACTTCTCTCATACTAGACAATGTGGGTGAAGTGCCCAGCACAGAGGGCACCTGGAATTCCCATTGGTCTCCTATCCAAGTACTACTACACCAGCCTTGCTTAGCTTCTGAGATCTGACGAGATCTGGCTGTGACAAGCCAGTATGGCCACATTTTAAAAGCACACTGATGCATATTGGTATAATACTGTAATTTATTGCACGCACAGTGACCGATCTACAATAGACTTATCTTTATGCTGCCTTTATCGGATCCTTCTTTGTACACCCCATCACTCATTTTAGTTCATATTGTGGGAAAGTCTACTGCACTTACTACACCATATTGTTAAAATAAAATAGATGTACAGATTGTTAAAGATGGCAATCACAGCAGTGCTGTGAGCTCTAAAAATGGTCCCCATTACCTTATGTATTCCACGGCAGTCGAGCAGGGCTGTTAGCTGGTTCAGACTGAACTCTGTTGAGTTCAACAGTCGCTGGATCCCCAAAAGGTCTTTCTGTACAACAAGGAATAAAAGTGGAGCGAATGCTTCACAGCTTTTTAGAGAGTGTGATAATAGTGTCTGTCAGCTTAGGCACTTACCTCAGCAGAAGGAAAGATGGGCACCGTTAACCGCAGTAAGTTCTGGATCTGGATTTGCATGGTGGTCACAGAGCGCTGGCAGATTGTCAGGGACTGTGAAAACAAAAACTTAATAACAACCACATAAACACCCACAAAAACAATGAGGCCATCAGCATTGTTTGAGTGTGTCATGCATTCTGGTGTTAAGTAAGGCTTCATAATTCCGCTTAACACGGGACATCCCAATTCAGACAAAAAGATTATCCCCAGACACCCTCAGCTTCGCCCACCCACTGCAAGCCCCAACATCACAAATCCACAAACACAAACAAAGCAGCAATATTTATATCAACTAGGCCATCGGATAGGAGATTATCCTTACCCACTTAAAGAGATTTAATTTAATCCCAAAATGGATAGGACAGTGGTAAATAAACATGGTTTAATCATTATTGGGCATGGATTAAGATTTGTTTGTTGAAGATGTGACATATTATTATGGCTTTGGCTACAAAAAACCTTCAGCAGTTGGACAGTGTTGGCCAAGATACAGGCAACTCTGCACTACTTTACTGGAGTGGTTCTGGTTTAGATTAGTACAATTCAAGCCCCACATACGCGATTGCATTTTAATACAAAACCCTGTGGCTAACATCACTCTTCATCTACAGCAAACAAACAGTTAACTGATGTTAGTAATTATAAGAATGGGAAACTTACATATGCATAAGGAAAATTAAATTGGCAGTAGAAAATGAATTACTTGATTGAATTAGCACAAGGCTGCCATGCTTTACAGCATCATATTATCCAGTAATTACAATGCGATGTAAAAAGAAAAGCAACCATTGTGTAGTGCATTCAGAAATTTCACACTGGATATTTTGTCAATACCTGTTGGAAAGGATTTGGTAGATTAGGACTGCAGAACAAGTAATAGTGTGCAACATCTGTGAAGAGAAAGAAAATCACAATATGAGGTTACATTAGGGAGGTGCATATTTGAATAGCTGTGTTAATACAGATTTGGTCGAGTGAATACCTGCAGTAATGATATCCTTGGTTTGGTTCACAATAAATTTGTCTGGAGACACACAGAAGTCACTAGTCCCCTGTGAAGGAGAAGTGTGTTATGTACATTGGTCTATGTAAAATTTACTTCAAAAACACATCAACAAAGTGATGGTTGATACAAAACTAAGCAGGACTGTATATATAGTATATAGGCCGTTGCACTTCATGGACATAATTAACGACATACTTTTTTATAATGCAACTATGGAGGGCTACAGAAATGCATACAAAACTGATTCTGCAACATAGTCAGGGTCTGTCTACGGTCAGCAGACCTCTAATACATATGTATGGCACACAGTAATAGGCAGCCACTAGTAAATTTTAATTTCCAAAGAACCCCACACCCTAGATTTCAATTTCTATCTCATCAAACATGTATAACCTTTTAAGTTTTTTTTTAAAATATATGAATATAGTCTTATTTCAAAATGGCAGCCAATTTGCTGCATGGTGTTCAAATGACAAACAGGTGCAGCAAGTTCTGGTTGTAATTCCACACATATTTGAATTCATACAAGAGATCCGTGCATGTAGACAGCTCATGTATTTGCAAGGAACAGCCTTAAATCTGTAATAGCCACTTGATATTCCCCTTATCAGCCCTCACTCTGGCTGTCTGACTGTGAGCTACAAGACATAAGGTGTAGTACTGGATTCCACTGCTCAGAATATGCGTTTCACAAAGGTCAGACATTTTAATGCAGGGTCATGTTGCACTGTAATGAGCAAAGTTGAGCCTAAGGCAGGCCTCGCATCTGAAAGAGCTAAAACATAGATCCACTTTATGCAACCATATGCCTAATTTCATGTTAAGAATCATCTGCTGCACAATCTCTCAACCTCAGTGTGATAATCCAGACCTCTAGATAAAGTGAACAGAGAGTGGACATGAGCAGTGAAGAAAGTCTGGAGTGCCCCGACAGCTTTACTAATCCAGACATGAGGAACATGTGGCTGCAATCAAGAAGAGGGCACCATCTGTCACTGTTAACCAGGATAAGACTGTACAAAGTGTATTGTGTGGAAAGGAGGGGATTTAAGGATGTATTACTAGAAAGAGCTATGTTAAGTACAAGAATATTAGGCGTTTTCTCTCTGGGGAAGTTACATGTTCTAGTAAAGACATTAGAAATTCTAGGTAGTTACAATGCAGAACAAGCACAAAGCACAAAGTCTGTACTGTTCTTGAACCTCCATTAGACAATCTATCAACTTGTCATACACACAGACTCTGGTCTCACCGAAAGAGGAAGCTAAATTATTTCTCAACACAATACACGATGACTACTGAATCAGAAATGAGTTGTCTTTTGTTTTCTTGTTTCCTTGCATGGTTGCTATAGCAAACATCTAACTTTTAATGTGTTGTGGTTTACGAATGAGATGGCAAATGTTTTGCGTGAAGGCAATGCAGATGTTCCCTATTCATGGGGGTAGGACAGGCACAAGAGTACACTGACTTGAATTGAATGTGCTTATATCAACATTGCAAAAATAAACTATTACACCAAGGCCAAAACATACCATTAGATGGGTCTTTGGTTTGGAAAAAGGCATTGATTTTTGGAAGGCAACGGAGAGCTAATAGTAACTATCATCTATCATCAGTGTAAATCATACCATCTCTACTTTTATTCATAGGGAGGATACAATAGGACTGTATCGAGTCTAACTTTCTCACCACAGCAGTAGCCATGTCTGCTCCCAGTGAGACCCAGCTGAGTATCATCGACAGCATCACCAACCCCATGATCCTGCAGGGAAACAGCAAATGGAAAAAGACACATAGAGGTGACACAAACAGGCGGGGAGAGGGAGATGAATCATTTTTTATTTGTACCTCAAATCTTGTTTTTTTTTTGTTGTTGTTTTTTTTATGTTTATATATTAACAGTTTGTTTTCTCGCTTTTGCTGGATAATTCAACAATTTAATTTCTTTAACCCTCTCAGGCTCAAATTAAATTTTAGTAACAGGAAAAAATCTGATATTTGGGGAAAATTATCATATGGGGTAGTAATATACAATCCTGACTTTTTTTTGAGAGAGAACTTCACATGCAGTGTGTTCTGGGATGTTCCAGATTTGCAGCATTGGCCCGGTGTGGTAAATTAACACTGAAGACTGAAAATGATGTGGACGCTAACTTTATTTGTATACCACTTTTCATAACAATGAAAACAAAAAGCACAGTGTCACAGTGTTTTACAGTGGCAGAACAACATCACTTTTTCGTGTGGTACTCCAAAAAACAATTTTTATCCTTTGTAAACAACAAAAGTACTTTGCACTTCTGGCAGGCCGTTTGTGTGTAGTTATTCCTACACAGTCTGCATCGTCCACGTTTATCAGCATGGATGGGAAAAAAGGCTCCTGAGTAAAAAAAGCTCATAAAATATAGATTTGGAGAAGGAGGTGATTGGCATTTAGCTGTTGAAAATCTGCAACGCCTGCCTGGAGAGGGTTAAGTTGCACAGATCATCAGTGGTGGAAGAAGTAGGCCTACTCATATTTGTTACTTAAATAAAAGTACAGATACCAGAGTAAAAAAAAAAAAAAACTCAAGTAAAAGTAAAAGTATCACATGAAAAAATATACGTAAGTGAAATGATTGAAGTACCAGTTTAAAAATGTACGTAAAGATTAAGAAGTATTTTGTGCAGAGTTTGAGATTTAATAAAGTTTAAAATGTAGTGATTTTTTATAAAGATTTGTGTTTAATTTTGTATATTTGTGTTAATTACAAAAGTGTTAAAAATAAACAATCAGACCTTTCAAAAAGGGTTAAACTATCATAAAAAATTACTTTATTTTTCAGTCCAGTTAAAAATGTAGTGGAGCAGATAGTACAAATACCTGCTCTCAAACATGAGGAAGTCAAAGTAAAAAGTATCCACTGTAAAATAAGTAGTACAGATACCAATTTTTTTTTTTTACTTAAATGCAGTACTTCACTAGTTTTTAGTTTGTTACGTTCCACCATTGCAGATCATGTACAAAGTTATGACCACTTGTGTAATACATGTACAGTACCATCATACACAAAAAAACAAACAAACTGGGAGACTTTGTGTATTCCAACAACTTTCCATCAGACACTGTATTGATTTATTCAGCAAACTGAACTATATGGTCTTATTTGTTTCCTCCTTCCACTGATTCAGCACAGTCCTTTCATACAACTAATTTAATAAGAATGTAATAATCATTGCAGGCAGAGACATACCCTCTAGAGCTGCAGTTTTAGGGATGTTTGACTCCAAGAAGAAGAAATGTCTAGCCCTGATGATATCATCTTTGTCATACTCACCCTAAGCCTTGTCTTCTACATCTTTAATGACAAAGTGTTCACTTGCTTCCTAATATCTTTTCAACTCACAGGAGTACATTTCAGTTGTCCAAATGTTATACCTAAATTAACAGCTTCCTGAATTTCCTCGTTTAAAATAGCAGGAAATATATTATTTATATGGACTTGAGCTATACTTTAATAGAGATCTTGCAGAAGCATATGCCTAAAGACAGAAATACTCAAAGTGCTTTTTCTCTTGCACACGTCAGTTCTGCCCTGCTGGGTGCCGCTTGCAACATCCCTGCACCAACTTTCATTTAGCCGCTGCACTGTCAATCACTGCGGGCTTTCTTCTGTGAACCACTTGACTTTTCCCTCGCCCTTTTACAGTTTAACAAGGCCTTTATGAAATATCGAAAAAGACCCGCATCTCACCCAGGAACTTAGAGACGAGTATGGAGAGAAGGGAAAAAACATCATAGTAGATAAGAGTTTCACTTGACTCGCACCCATAAAGCAGCCTAAGAGCACTTAATAATTAGTAGAGAGGGCAGACTTGTCCTGCTCTGGCAATCAATAGGCATTAAGCAGTGTCATCTGAGAGCACCAAGAACAAGATCTGTGTCTCCACCGTTAAACGAAACCAAATGGGACAGCAAAAATTAGACTCTTTCTGTCAATGAGGAACTAATTGGTTCATCTTTTGTTCCAACAGACAAAATTAGGAAGGATACCATGGGTGAAGCTAAATGGGTTTTTTCCCATGTATTTGAGAAAATCTGTCTTGCCCCAGTACAGAGTTATTGTATAAACAGTTCCTGAGGTCAAAATAAGTCTGCTATGTGCATACATCTACATCTAATTAAGAAGCATTTTATTGCTTGATAAACAGGAAATGAGCATTAACATGCTAGTTGTTGTTATCTTTACTGTCACTCTGCATTGGTCACTTGAGCTGTGAAAAGTGCTTATAAAGTAAATGCAGTGAATAATTAGGATTGTTAGGAATGGATATGATATTGATGTATGAAATTATATGATATTAATGAGGAGTACCACTGGACCATTGCAAACTGTTCAAAACTAGTTAAAACTAGTTCTGTTTCCATGTTTTTAAGACACTAAAAATAACAAACATTGTCTTTAAAGGTCTTTTGTAGTCCCTATTTTGAAAGTACTGGGTAGATTAAAACATTCAGCTATAGCTTTTCTCTGATTCTGATTCTGCAGTATTTCATAAATCTTTTCCTGTTTGGCTTTACATTTTCAGTAATAATTACTATTTTGTTAGTCATTAGATGTTAGCTCATTTTAGTAATTATATTTTAGTGGTAATATTAACTGAATGCCACAGTAAGTAAACAGCTCATCAACTATATTGTTGCCAGGGCAGATTTCCTATATTTGAGTCATTTATGTTGAATTACTTAAGAGGGCAGAGTTGGTTGATATTTTGGATATAAAGACATCACTAGGGCTGACTGGACTGGAGTGGGGATTACTTTGCTCAACTCAACACATTTTTTATTCATGTAGATTGCGTCTCACACTTGTTGATGATACCTACAGGATGAGGAGCCATCTGGACTGTTTGGCCATTCCCAAGCACATGGTCAGGCAGATGACCAGATCAAAAATCAGCAGCAGTAGGTAGGTCAGCCACCTGCGATACAGACAGACAAGAAGGCCTAATTATTCACTTTCACTTAAGTAGTACCCTTAAAGAACTGCTTCATGCACACTACAATAGATCAGTGTAAGTCACATATCAGCATTCTCGTCTCCCTAGTTAGAGCCCATCTGTTCCATCAGGTAATTTCCAGCCTGTTGGCTTAATAATTCAGCAGCACAAATCCATAGACATGAATTTTTCAAGCTTTGGAAATGTCTTTCACATGAACAGATTGCACTTGGTCCGCACTTGAGCTTGTATGTGTGAGTGACTAGCCAAACATATGGGAATATATGAGTCACTTTTATTTCCGGATAGTGACAATATGAGTCCCGCTGGCATTGTAAATCCTATGGAAATTTTAATCCAGTGGTGTCACAGTTACAATATACCATATGTGCATTAAACTCTCCAATACTGCTGAGTAAGTGTATACAATGTTGTCATTAAAAATACTGCAGAGGTTAATCCAGCGACCCTATTTCATGGATAAGATGTCACGATTTTTATTCAATGCTACATGCAATTAGGGATGACCAAAGGGGTTCTCCAGTGAATCGGTAGTAAAGTGCAATGTCATTTTTCGCATGGTCCAAAAATACAAACATTTGATCATTGACCAGAGATGACTCACAACAGGCAATTTATAGCCCAGTGGCTCTGACAGAGAATTCAATAAACCAGACAGAGATGAGTGAGTGTGGTTCAAGGTCTAGAAATAAGGCTGGAGTTTAGAGATGGCACGGTGGCACTGAATCTTTTGTGTGAAATGGGAGGAAAGCAGTCAAAAGGCTAAACAATAAAAAACAATTCAATATTGTCAGTAATCAGTATTTATATAGGCATTTTTTTTAAACATGCATATTTGAAAACACTGGCCCATTTATCCTCCTGGAAAATGCATCCTGTTTAGACTACATTTAATTTACACATTGGCACAGCATTGTCAAATTGTTATTTTGGTTGTAATAAAAAGCCTAAATTTCACAATATCTTAAAGATCAGGAAGTAGAGAAGAATCATATCCATAACTGAAGCCAAATGCTAAAAATACAGAAAACTGAAAGTGTAGAGAAGATAATCCAGTAGATAACCAGGGGGTGGATGACTGAGAGCTCACCATGGAGAAGCCTCGGAGAAAGTAAACAAAGCAAAACTGTGCTTAATTCAAACATGCCTCATATACAGTGCTTCTGAAAATAGCTGTATGAACGTTATAACAGTGTGTATGGCAGTAGTAACAGTGGGCAAGCGAGTAGAAAAAGATTTTTGTACTTTTGATGAGGGTAGACGCAGTAAGAAATTAGTGGAACAAACTGGAGTCATGGGATCCCTGAAGGGACCACTCACATGTGATAAGACCCGGCATTCGAATTACCCTGTCACTGAAGAAGGGAGGAAAAATATGAAACGGATTTTGTCTACTGAGCGGATCTGTGGGCTCAAGTGTGCGATTTATCAGAAGTATGTCCCATATTTGTCATCAATCACTTTTTATAAATATTTGAGGTTAATATTTAATATTTCATTGGAAGGAGTACAACCACTGAGCAGTAATATCAAACTGCAGAGCTATAGTGACCCAGTATTTGTACAATTACTGTACTACTACTTTTATATTTACACTGATATTGTTTTATAGTCCCCGCTACTTTTACTTTCTACTTTGGCATCTCAAGAAAAAAATACCTACATTATAAAATTCTGTGAAACAAACATTATTAACTTTTCTCCAAACTATTTAAATCTGTATGTACCTGTAATATTCCACAAAAGCTGTTTGATCAGCAACAGTCCCCAGATCGGCATTGGCTGCCTTCAGGTCTGGGAGGGCAGTCATCTCTTGGATTACGTTGTTGACCATTAACTGCATGAATCGCAGAGCCTGCAGCAGATCTGGCCTTGTGGAGAAGAGCTCATCCAGGCGCTCCAAGTGTCGTTTTAGTCCAGTTTCTGCATTGTTCATGGCCCCAGTGACCTGCAACCCACACAGGTACAATTTAAGTGGAAAAAGATAGTAGGGCTGCATGATTGTGAAAAAACTAAAATTCAATTGTACTTAAATTGTGATTACATTTGCAATGTAAGGTTTCAATCAGTTAATCAAACTTTATTTATATAGGCCTTACCACGTTCGAGGTGACCAAAGTACTTTACATTAAAATCAACATAACATACTGCAAAAAGAAAAACATTAAACAATTAATTAAATAAAACTAATTGTGCAAACTGCCATTGCAACAATCCCATACATTTCAAATTGTTTGTAAAAGTCTAAACTACAGGATTAGCAAGATTTCCCTAACAAAACAAGTTATGGTGGACATTCTGTGTATTGCAAAAGCAGAACTGTTGCACACAGTCTTCATCTAATTATAAAACATTTGATCTATTACCCACTTGTAAGAAAGAGCAATGTTAGTCACTATATGACACTTTGGGATGAGAGCTGGCCCAGCTGCTCCCCTTTTCCGTCTGAAAAAGCTGTTCTGAAGCTGTGCTAATGGCAAAAAAAATAAATTGCTTGAAAATACTAACAATGTGCCAATGGGTTTGTGAGAGATTTAAATACGTACTAGTATGTATATGTATGAATACTGATAGACAAAGACTGAATTATGAACTGACAAATCTAATTCAAGAATCACATTTATTTCAGAACATATTTGAATGGATAAAAACTACAGGGTTATCACTTTTTATGCAGAATAAAGCAGGATATGTAGTTGTTTGTGGAGGAAATGATGGAACTTTAAAAAGTGCAGCCTTTGTGATTTGCTAATTGCGTCCATTGAAGTAGTGTTTTCAATTTAACTATGATTAATCTTGCAGCCCTAACTGTAACCCATTGCAATGAATTGTGAAGCACTGCTAGATAGTAAGTAACAGAGAAATAAAAGTACAGCTTTAAAAAAAAAAACAAAAAAACAAACAAAACAAAAATATGTTTTGGGGAAAAGATCTAGAAAAGAAGCTTGAGAATCTATGGAGCAGGAATAAATTAGAAGTGGTGATCCCATGAGAGAAAAGCCGTGTGTTTTATTCAGATAAACACAGTGAGAGTGAAATGTCGATAAAGACACCAGGGAGAGCCCTTATCACAGGTCTCTTTGATAATGACAACAGAGTGGGATGAAGGTGCACAGGAGACGACAGAGACGAAGAGACGACAGAGAAGAAGAGTAAACACAGCTGACTTTTCTGTTTCAAGCATCAAACTAAAGGACGCCCCATTCACACTTAGAATGAAGATGTGGGTGAAAGCGGGTGACATATTGAATCAATCGTGACATCGTGACTCATTCAGTGCAGTCAAAGTATAAAGTAATGCAGTATATTGGGGTTGTCAAAAGTATCGAAAGTCAGGTACTTATAAATACTTAAACTAGAATCGAAACTAGATAGTCAGTCATACTAAAAGAGTCACATTCACCAGGCATAAATTAACCTTTCCTGAAAAGCTTTAGAATGATATTGAGCTGTATCCGAACAAGTATAATCACACACATAATAAACATATACACTACCTGGATGACTGAGGGATTATACAGATATAAGGGCACATGATAATATAAAAGTAAGTACTATGATTTAATGATGAAAATCACATTTTATTGTCTAAAAAATTGTGTTCTTAATTATCATTTTGGTATCAGAATCAATCAGTTCTGTTAAGTATCAAGTCTATTATTCCTTCATATCAAAATTGAGTTGGAAATTTTAGCATTATGACAATACTAGTGTATATATGAGCTATTTGACTTTAATTGGGATACCGTACCCACAGATAATTTTGTTTTTATGAATGAAAAGATTGAATTTTTTGAGTATAACTTGGGGTGCGATGAATTAAAAATGTGTTTTTCCCCCATGTTTTTCTTCTAGCACCGTATCTTTTGGTTTCTTTTGATGAAAATATGCTTCTAAATTTTGCAAATGTAATTCTGTTTTTATTTTCCGACTTCATGCAATGCCTACCATCATAAAAAGTATTTGGACTTATGAAAAAAATTATATAAAGTAGTGTTGCTTGAAGTGATAATTCGTGGCTTGTTGTTAAAAACAGTCGGCATTCAAGGACTAAGAAGAGTTCTTTTTTACTTCTAAAATAATTAGATTCAGAAATAGAGCTGTATTTTAAATTCAATAATTTTATAATCTTGTCTAAGTATGTTGGAATATAACACCCAACATCCCCGTAAAGTCAGTGAGTTCGTCTAATTTTAACCTGCTATGCTCACCATAGTAACCATTAGTGTAACTCTATTTCCAGTGAATGACTGTCTTGTCACTTTTAAAGCATTTACATTTCTTAGACAATGGTTAGTCACTAGTAGAGCTTCAAAACGCCGCCTTCTTGACGCCAGTGTAATTCAAAGGGCCCAGATTAAATTCATAATAATGATGGTGTGCTAGACAGTATCCAGTAACAATATCCGGACAGACTACTCCGAACACAATTTCCATTGGGATTTCTCACGTGATTCCCGGTAACTTACTCTCTATTCCTCACCTTCATTCCCGCCTTCTTTCTCTCACACTTCCTGCCTGTGTAATTCTTATCTTGTCTTGGGAGAAAAGGACTCCATCGTTTTCAGCTGCTAAGATTTCCCTAATCTGCACCATGCGTCTGCTTTTAAAAAGGGATTACAAGACCTCACTTTAACTGAAAGCAGGTCAAAAGTACAGCGGGTCGGTATTGGACACAGAATTCCGAAATGCTTTGAAAAGAACCTGAAGTGACGTTATTGTAGTGATAAATGGCCAAAGATTTGTGAACTGTGAAAATAAAACAAAACGAGAGTCTCATAAGGTGACATATTGGAGATTGTAAAGAAAGATATTGAGAAGAACTGATGTATGACAAGAAAGAAGCTATCATTTTTCCCCCTAGAATCACTTTACACTTTGGGATGGCTCAATACACAAGTGCAACCAAGGCAGTAAATTGTAGACATTGGTTTTGATATAAGGTTATAGCTGCTTTTGCCTCATCCATTTCCCCTGGCAGCATTGAAGGACTCTTCCTATTAAGAGAACTGGAAATAGGAGTGATGTATAGAGTGATACAAAACAAGACACTATTGGAAAAAGCCACTGCCATTTAGAGTATTGATTCAGTGTTTCTTTCAGTCTGTGAATTTTTATAATATTGTTCATCATGGAGAAATAAACTAATTCAAACCTAACACACAAATATGATATTTGACAGATTTCATATAAAATTGTAATTGGTGTTTTATCCATTCATGCTATTTCTGGACTTATCCCAAACTTTCTGAGATGTGTTACGATCAAATAAAAACAATTCTGTGTTGTAGAAAATAGCTCAATATACTAAGATCTACCCTGCTCATTCAGTATAATTGATGCTTTGCAATAATAGACAATGCAGTGTATTTATGGCGTCCTGTCTGTCTCAGCAAAAGCTCGTCTGCATTCATATTACAACACACAATAGAACAGGGAAAGGCAAGATAACCACTATGAAGGGACAGCTTGTCACCTAAACCAGTTACAATTTCTGAATTAAAAAAGTTTAAATTAAATCAATCTTAGTGACAAATGCAACTTGAAAAGTAGAAAAATTGCAAATACTGGAAAGATTTGTGTTTCTTTGTGTATTCCTTGCACTGCTGACTCTTGACCAGGTTGTTGCAAATGAGAATTGTTGTGAATCGACCTACTTGGCTAAAGAAAGGCATTCTGCTGCAAGTAGTAACATGGACAGCTGGACAATTGATTGGAAATATGAAAATATACTACCCATTTTACATAAAGAAAGTCTCTTTTCACTGCCCGAGGGAACATCTGTGTCTCATGCAGCAACAGAAGACATTATACTATAGGCTCAAATCGATATCCAGGCTCTAGGCACAACAGAAGAGTGAGGAGTAGTCTGATATGGAATCTATACATGGACTCCTATTACTCCACTCCTACAGAGCATTGGAAAATGCTGATGAAAGAATAAATGTAGTTTTCAGTGGTTATTATTTTTTTTCATTATTTCTTTGTCTATATCTTCCTTGTATCTTAATGCTATTTATAGCCTTGAAATAAAGAATAAAGGAAGACTTAATTCATAATGGACAAAGAATGATTCAGGCTTAGTAAAGCAATATCATGTAAATTTTTGGAGGAGGCATGTTATATGGTGATAGATAAGTTTTTTTTTTGGCATATTGTGGAATATTACAACCCATGGATCAACATTTCCATGGAGACAAACAGAAGGAGACCTTCTAGACTAAGTAAGAGTCAGCTTTGTGGAGACATTTTTGCAGTTTTTATTTTAGTCTGTTTTTTGGCTAAAAAGTTACACGGCGGGGTTTTAATTAAGGGTTTAGGGTCAGGAGTTAGGGCATTAATTAATTAATGGCTGAGCCGGAGTCACTGAATCATCTATTCAGAATGAATAGATAAAGCAACTATTTATTCTTAGTGAATAAAGTCTTTCTTCATGTTTTATTATGGATAATTAAGGTGCGGTTATTACCAACATTTGAATGTAAATGCTCATTTGTTTAATATTAGGTGATTCAAGGCACTGAAGCAGTTGCAGGGAGCAAATTGTTTAAAGTGAAACATGTATTATCGAGCTTAGGAAGTTCAAAGTTAAAAATGAACTAAAAATTACAATATTTATTCCTTCTTGCTGTAGCTCATATTATTCAATGCTGCTGCACTAATAGTTGCCCTAAGTCAAACTAATTTGGTGCATCCACACAGACACACTGTCACATTTACAGGAGGTAGGGCTTAGCATCCATTAATGCAATGCTACTGGGAGCTAATCCACGCTTTGCTCATTCTGATTACTGCATCTTTCAAGGCCTTGTTGTGCCTCCTTCTATCCCCCTGCTCCCCTAAGCCTTTTCCCAAATATTTTCAACTATAATTGTGGGTCAGTGAACGAATCCCCAAGTACAAATCCCTGAGAAGCCCTCACAAACAGCAGATGAGACCCCCTACAGTTTTGGATAGCCTGTCGACAGATGCACATTCCATTATTAACAGTCTAAAAGTCTCTAATGCATTAAGAGCTGTGAATCAAGGTTATCCAGTGCACAAGGGATGGAGCCAACTCACTTGAGTGTGTGAGTGTGTGTGTGTGTATATGTATATATATATATATATATATATATATATATATATATATATATATATATATATATATATATATATATATATATATATATATATATATATATGTATATGTATATATATATATATATATATATATATATATGTATATTAGGGGTGTCAAATTATCGCGTTAATTGTGATTAATTAATTACAGTCATATTTAGCGCGTTATGTTTTTTAATTGTGTTAATCTCATTTTTAATCTCTAACTTTACTGTTTCTGTATGCGAGTTGCTTTATTATTAAACCAGTTTTTATGTGTTGTTGGGACAACAGCACACACACACACACACACACAAAAAAAACACATTTATACATTTTTTTATTTCGGTAATTCCACTCATTGTCGGAAACCCACACAAAACGCGTGCAGTAAGAGCGATGTAAACGTCACGTTGGCGGCGTCAGTCGCACAATGGACGAGGTCGAACAGCCAGTAGAACACGACGTGAAATATAAAAGAAAATAACAAATATACGCCTACAACTTAAATGTCACTGGTGAAAACAACCTGCATAGGCTCATGATGTCTGCACTACTGTCCTATAGTGACCTGCCACATGAGGGGACACGCACACAAACACACACAAACACAAACAAACACAAACACACACCTTCATCATCGTCATTAACCTGAGAACGCGCGGACCACGTTTCCTTTCGTAGACACTGCGTGGACGCCGACGTGCTCCTGTGAGCCGCGTGTGGATCGTGTTTTCTCGCTTCCTCCTGTGCGCCTCTAAACCAGAACTAACACCAAGACTAAAACCAGGACTAAACCAGGTCTAAACCAGGACTAAACCAGGACTAAACCAGAACTAAAACCAGAACTAAAACCAGGTCTAAACCAGGTCTAAACCAGGACTAAACCAGGACTAAACCAGGTCTAAACCAGGACTAAACCAGGACTAAACCAGAACTAACACCAGGACTAAAACCAGGATTAACCCATTCCAGGACTAAACTAGGACTAAAGTAGGACTAAAGCAGGTCTAAAGCAGGTCTAAACCAGGACTGAAACAAGGATTAAAACCAGTGATCTCATATATAAAGCATTTCTCTATCAATAATATTTTTAACATGGTTAAGGAAAGACTGGACTTTTTATTGTCTTTAAGTAGACAAAAAATATTATGTTCAGATTTCCTCGTCTTTGCTACTTTACAACAAACAGTTTCTTATTCATGGAGACTTGGGCTCAACAGCCAATTTGGAGAGATTTGTTAAACAATAAATGACTTTATAAAGTCACTTTTTTTAATCTATATCAGTCTTTTGATCTGCCACAATAATGTAATAATGAATTTAAATGAAAATACCTCAAATTGAAGGCTTTTCTCAGCAATTTTTAGGTGAGATTAAAATTTGATTAATTAGATTAATTAATTACAGATCATAATTAATTAATTTCTCAATTTTTTTAATCGCATGACAGCACTAAATATATATATATATATATATATATATATATATATATATATATATATATATATATATATATATATATATATATATATATATGAGCTAAGAGTATCTCAAACATGTGTGAATGAAACAAAACGCAACTATGTTTTTGAGGAGATGACAGCATTCTAACATGGTTTTGCATTAATTAATTACTTTAATCAATTTAAGCGCAGGTGCTTTTATTGCTCAACAATAGCTTGCATTCTTTCTGTGAACCGGGTTGCCTCCCCACAGATCTGACCAGTAACTTAGGCTAGTGCCTGCTTGTGTAAATGTAGAGTACGTTTGGTGCCATACTGTGGAACTTTCTAGGCAAAGCATAAACACATCCTTAGACACAAGCAGGTGTTGTAGCCTCCAACAGAAAAATTACAAACTACACTCTCAAAATATTGTTATGTATTATTATTACTATTTGATTGTGACATAAATTATTTTCTATTATCTTTTTTTCAAATAGTTTTTGAAGCACTTTTGTATTATTTTTGGATTATGTTCTGATATGGGATTGTGAACCAACTGCACGACACCTTTCTGTATTATTACTCACCATATTGTTGATACTGCCAAACGTGTGATTGGCATTGTAGAGGGAGTAGGTCAGCTGGTACATCCCATCATTGGTCTCGCTGTTGCCATAGAAACCCACTCCCACAGCCGAACTAAGGAACAAGTCAAGAGTTTAAGAGAGAAACGCAATCACATAAAAATATTGTTTCACTTCGCTGACTGTGAAAGTGAATGGTTGACACAATACTCTTTCAGCATTTCAGCATTCAGTAAAAAAAAATCTTTACACCCTATTTGTGCTTATAGTATGAAAACATTCATCAAACAAATTTTTTACAGTTATACTGTAATAATTTTTGTGAGAAATGTATGTTTTGTCTTGCATATTGATACAAATTATATTATGGTGTATAACCATTTTGCAGCCGTTTTCAATTAGCTGACGTCCCTGTTTAGTTTATAGTATAATGTAAAAGAATGCACTAGAATTCTTTGAGTGCCACAAAACCCTAAAGCAAACAGCAAAATCTTTCTTACTTGTGATAAAGGAATTCTAATGCCAAACTTTAGCAATACTGTATTGTATGCCATATTTTTACTTCATGCTTCTTCTTGCAGACTGTTATTGAAGACACCTAAATGTTATGTCTTTGACATATTTATAGAAAGGTTACTACTATAATATTCTTATCATAATAAACCTCATTTAACATGCTTTGATTCAAGTCCAGTCTTAGTTTATCCTTGTTCACTAATTAAACATAGTTAGTTATCATATGTATTTTAATAGAGATTGACCAATAATAAAAACCAATGGTCAATAAGGTCTCCTGATATTTTTGAGTTGATATTTTGGGGCAATTCTGATTATTTTCCACAAATGATATCATATAAATTTTGTACAAATTCCCATCATCCCATTTTTTTTTTTTTTCCCACAAACATTCAAGAGAACTGTAGAGTCACATTTTGTGCACCTATTTCTTCATATTAAGTCTTAATCTAAAGCTTTGTGTGTATTTTTTAGGCAGCAAAACTAAATATAGAACTGAAGGCTGATATCAGCTGATAAATATCGGCCCAATATATCAGCCAAACTATTTCTTTAATTTGTAATGTTGATCACGTCATGTTAAAATTCATTTATGGTAGCACATAAATAGTAAACCTTCCAGTTATCGTGTATATGTGCACTAGGTGGATGTTTCTCCTCTTGTATCCACCTGCTTCCTGTCAAAGTAACCTTGTAAGCATAATGAAATCCACCGCCTTTGTCTTGTTCATTAAAAGACTTCCCTTAAATTATGATTAATAGCAACAGGACCACTTCTTCTTGTGTCCAAATCATGAAAAGCACAATTACACTAACCCTTACCAAAAGTCTTGAAATGTGAAATTACTCCATTCAAATTGAAATTCTTGTTTGATGGATTTGAGCATATTTGTGTTGCAGTCAATGCAGCATGACTTGGACAATTGGGTTTTTTGGTGGACATTAACCCTCTGGCCTGGAAGTGAGAGAGAGAGCTGGTAATGACAAGGTAATGAGACGATAATGAGACAGGACGTCATGGGCAGCACAAGCCCTGGGGACAAGCATGGAGCTGCATTATAACGAATGGGACTAATCAAACTATAGTGTGCTAGGTCTTTTTAGCCTTGAATTTATGTTAATTTTGAAAAAGAGAATGTCAATGCCAGGGTTTTAATTATCCAAATGATTCCTGTGAGTTTGTATGGAGGAAACAAAGGGGAGCACTTCCTGTATTACCCCAAGACATCACAAAGTGGAACGAGGTGTTTTCAGTTTGAGAAAAGAACTCAGCCTATTATGCTGGATTTGTGTATTAAACACATGTGTGCGTAAAATAAAGCACAACTCCAGGAATGTTTGTGATGAGGAAACAACATTATAAAATAATATCAGAAAATTAGGCCCTTTAATGATTACACAGGATTATCGAGACCATAAACAAACATTCCCATTGTAGGATGAGGCAATAAAGTTAAAATTTTAGACTGAACTGATTTAATTATGCTTCTATATTTGTTATTTTTCTGTTCTGAAACTGATTAATTTACCTTTAGCCTATCAATCATAGCCACTCATATAAAAAGCTCATTATTTCAAGCAACTATTGTCCAGGGGATCAATAAAATATAAATTTGGTTGCACAAATAATTCAAATTCTTTTGTAATAAGAGTTTCCATTGGTGTTAATTTAAGACTCTTAAATTTAATCAAATATTGTCTGGAGATTGCGTTTTTTCAAGGGCATTGAATATGATTAGCCACTCCATTGTATCTGTTCACACTGAGGCCCCTCACTAAACAACGTCATGCTCCCTCACTTAGTATCACAACAGAGCCAAGCAGTGTTAAATCCAACACTTAAAACATGTCACAAGTTAAAACATAACTACACACAAATTCAGTTAAGACTTTTGAGAGAAATCTCCTCTCTGTACTGCTTCCAGATTGTATTTTATTAAAGTATATGTAGACATAAAACATGGATAAGGTAAGGTATGTGCGATGTGTCCAAAACAGACGGCTTTCACTTGGGTATGATAAAGTATGATGATTTAAAGATAAACATATTTATGTGAACCATGACCAGTAAGAAAAAGAACTGGCTGTTCAGGACGGCTGATATGAATCAAATATTGATTAGCTTCAGATTTAATAAAGAAGAGGGTTACAGTACCAGTGTCATGGCTTCTTATCAACGACACAAAAATTGCTGGGTTTTTCCCCCCAGAAGTTTCATACATTTTTAGAATTGTTATTTTCACATGCTCTTGCAGATGTTTTCTCTTTCAGTGAAAGTTGGGACAGTACATTCACTTTTCATCCTACATCCTGTGAACAGATAGAAGAACCAACCTCCTACTGTCAGCATTATTGTTAACAAGATTGGTAATTTGATCATTAAAGGGTCTACATTATGCTATTTTCTGATCTATGTTACATTATAAGATTTTTGACTCATCAAAAACATACCTAGAGTTTTGTTTAGTTTCATCCCACATGTTTAACACACAAACCCTGCATATTTCTACATATTATCATATTATCTACAGTATATTTCTCTTAAATGGAAAAAACTCTGTTCAACCTTACTATGTGATGTCGTAATACAAGAAGTGCTCCACTGTGTTTTTATGCCACATACAGCTTCATTTGCATCATTTAGATAATTTCAGCCCTGGAATTGCATCACAAGGTAGAAAAGACCATTTTCATTTCACTTTAGAAATGAAGAAAGACCAATTAAAGGGTTACTCAAACATGTGGGAATTAAACTAAATAAAACTACAGGTATGTTTTTGATGAGTCAATGGAACAACATTATAACATAGCTTCAAGAGTCAATTTTGTAATATATTGTACACAGTTGTATTACCAGCTATGTCGTTGCAATGTTGCAATGTTTGTGTATAACAAAATTAAATAAAATGTACTCACCAAATGATTAGGCCGGATAAAACAGCAGCCCATGTGATGCAGCAGGTATCAGGCCTTTTAGTTTCTTCATCGAGGTCATGGCGACAGACACAGAGCCACACCAGGTACACAGCCAAAAGCAGCAAGCTCAGGCATAGACCCACAGCACCAAGGAATGCGAAGACAACTATAGACTGCAGCAAAAGAGAATGAGAGAAATACATCATAAATATTCAGTATGGAAAGTATACACTTTAAGCATGTGCAAGCCATCGCATTTCAGTTTTGACTACAGTTATTAAAAGTACACTTTATAACCATTCTGGTGGGTGGTCCTCAATCTTTAGTTTAAAGGTTAATACCTTTTTGTCGAACATTTCAGGCAAAGCAATAACATATCCATGGAGACAAGCTAGACCAGAAAAAGTTACATAATGTATTTTTAATTGCTTAATCACAAAATATTATGAATAACAATAATAATAAGACAAAGAAGAAGAAGAATTTTTCTTGAATTTTATGGGCACTTGTATGATCCTGCTAAGAGGCTTTTAAAAGATGACTCACAAAATAATCTTCTTGACAATACAAATATTATGGTTTAATATAATCAGAATTTAAATTTTGACCCAATTAATCTTCATAATATTTTTTCCAATATGTATGGCTCCCAAATACAGATGATGTACAAATAGAAAAGTAGAAGACTGCGAGTAAGCCAATTTACAGGCACCATTGGACAGAAAAGGCTGGAGCCTGAGAAGTGTGAGAATCACCAGCTCCTTAAAGATAATAGTAATTATCCTGAGTGACAAAGTGACAAATCTTGACTCTTGATAAATTGGGGTGACTACAATCTGAAAAGGTTAACAGCTGCCGTGAAAACTACCAGGGGTCCTAAAGGTCAACTCATACTTGTTATCTGCTTGGTTTAAAGTGATGGGCAGAAACATAAGGATTTGTTTGTGATCTTCCAGTAAAGTTGACTAAACAAAATATGTTTTCTTTGCTATTTGCCAAGTATAGCAGAGGGGGATTTTGACAGCAGCAGCAGTGGAGGAAAACAGAAATGTTCTTAGGCAGTGAAAGGAGGGAGGTCATGTGACAGGAGAACTTTCCTTCAGTCTTGTGATTATTGGTTTGGTGAAATATTTGACCCTCAAGGAAGTAAAAAAAAAAATACTGACATAAGGACTGTACTGTAACACAAATGAATCATCTAAAACCACAAAACGGAAGTCTCCCCCCCCCCCCTTTTTAGCTCCTTTCCCATATGCGTACATATTCATAATGCTTGGGAAAAAACAACAAGTCTGATATTTGTAAAACAATAAGGTACAACATTAATTTTGCTTTTAAACCACATAATTATTAGAAGTATATTAATTTTGTACTGAGCTGACTAAGCTCCTGGACAAAATCCATAACATTTCATTCTGTGTTTATGATACGGAAACAAATCTATATTCATAATTTACATTGATTCCACTTACCACTGGCTTTTAGTAACTTGTAGACAATAGATGTGTTCTTTAAATAGAGTAGCTATTATAAAAAAAGTCAGTCTCCGTATTTATTCCATATTCTATATAAAAAAGCCAGATCAGACTCATGCCAACAAACTGGCCTGCCGTAACCTGCCAGCTGCTCCAAACCTGTAATCCAATGACTTGCTAATCATTGAGGACACTATCTAAGGCTAATTACTCTCTAAGTGCTACTACACTACAACAATGTTCACAGTTAAGTTTATTTGTCACCCCTCCCTTCCACCGCCACCTTTGGTTTGTAATTAGACATGGCACATTTCAATTTCCACAGGCTGCAACGCTCTAATGAGGACAGATAAACAAGAGAGAAAGTCCACACTCTGAATGGCTGTTACCACCAGACAGTGCTGTGATGAATGTTCTGACACAAAGGAAGAAGTAGCCTAGAACACAAGTCCATGTGTCAAATAAACAACATGGAGTGTATATGGCAGGTTATAATGGTCTTGTCAGCTTTATGGACAGCTGAGATGGTGTCACCTCTCTTCACTCAACTGCAACTGTGAGTCAGTGACACCTCTGACCCAGGGTAGAAGTGGCTTGTTGTACTAAACACAGGGAGGGAACACAACAATTGGATCTATGTGCAGTCAGCATAGAGGTTCTCAGCTATTATTTGATTTTGAACTGGAAAAAACAACACAATTTTATTACAGTATTATACAATAAGAGTCACTGATCTGATCTTCCTCCTGAGACAAATGAGTTAAAATGTTTTTGTGAATTAACAAACAAGTTGATAGCATTAATAATATTACCTATTTAGTCTGTTCCCAATGGCCTATGAAGTTTGCTAAAGAGGTCATACTGAAGAGATCATATTTTATAATCATTTGTTTTAACAAATTAGGTTAAGTAACCGATAATGCCAGGGTCACATAAAGCATAAATGTTGTTCACATTTCCACAAATAGTGAAAGAAATCAACATAAATCTGTGTTTATGTCTTGAAACAGTTTGAACTAAAGGCGGATAATGCTGGTCATGTGTCGTCATGTGAGTGATGTGCGCTACAGTAGTGCACGCTCCACACACAAAACAAAACACAAAGAAAACTCTCTAAAAGAAACCTTTACGCCACATTAGCTCACATCTTGCTTTGTTTACATTTTAACCTCATGCTCATAATCGATTTGCAAAGTCTGCCGCTCATAATTTGGTAATGGGAGATCGTGCGTCCTGACGCACAGGTCCGTTTACCAACCTGCTGGTAGCTGGACTCCTCCGGTTTGAAAGTGTTGTCCACGGGCTGAAAGACAAAGTTAAGGTGAGGAAAATTGTGTAGCCAATAAGTCCACCACGGAGCGACGTAATCGAGCCTCGCGGTGGCCATTTCTGCTTCAAAAGAATCGCTCCACCGCTGTCAGTCAAGTACTGACACTTCTCACTTTAGTCCTAGTTGTCTCCAGATTGTTCCAAGGGGGAAAGACAAAAGAAAAACATTAAATTTGCCAATGGTGTATGATAAAAAACTCGATTCGGTTCGCAAATATTCTGAAATAAACTTTTCATGATGCGAGTTCAGCGCATAAGGCTGAGTAACCTCTTGTCTCCTCTAGGGGTCCGCTCATCCCCGACACTGGGCCAACTCTCGTCTGACAGCCCAAGTGAACCTGCCTCCTCCAACAAAGAAGGCGTGACACCAACTTTACAGTAAGTCACGTCTGGGATGAAATCAAACAAGTATTTAAGTGAATATAGGCCTAAATCAGAACGCATTTCCTAATTAATTTGACCCAAAATTAACCCATGCGTGCAACTTTTAGTTGCGCGCGCTAACCATAAACCAAACTTTGGTCCACCAAAGTTTTTACAAACACACGCAGCCAGAGCCTAAAGAAGGAGATAGATTGCACTGGCCTCGAAGCATCGAAAGTACCAAAAGTGTCCGCTGATAGACTCTGCTGTGAGTTTGTAGCCACGCTTGAAACACGGAGCTAGCAGTGCAATGCACTATTTATGACTTGTGCTGTTAATGTCTGACCTCTTGTGGACAAGGAGGCGCAGTGAGGTGGGCCGTAATGAGGTTAGTATTAAGAGGCTTGAGTCAGTGCCCTGCTCTGGATCGTGCATGCTCTGTTTGGCGTTCGGTCTTAAAGATTTGTAGCCTGCTGTAATGTTTAGTAATTGCCGCTACAATTGTTCTATCTTGTGTCTGTTTACAACCTTGCCTGTGTATGACCTTTATTAGTTTCACTGATTGAGTTTTAGGTGAGGTTATAGACTGTTGGACTATTTATATTGTATTCTGTTTGTTTTTGTTTAAGGCTTGAACTAGACTAGCTTGAATTAAAGGAAAGGAAAGTATTTTAAGATTTTATAATCATATTCAATACATTTGAAATCAGGCCTACATAACAGAATACTGTATGGCACC
This sequence comes from Boleophthalmus pectinirostris, assembly GCF_026225935.1. NCBI lineage: Eukaryota > Metazoa > Chordata > Actinopteri > Gobiiformes > Gobiidae > Boleophthalmus > Boleophthalmus pectinirostris. Next base: position 18,159,573 of record NW_026571115.1, on the reverse strand, counting down.
ACATTATAACCTTATCTTCTTTATTCACTTTTATTTTCTTTATTCACTAAAACATTCCCATACCAACAGTCCTATACCAATAGATGTAGTCGAACTGAATCAGTGGATGTGCAAAAGTTGTGGTATGCTGTTCGTATCCAGTGTAATAGATAAAATCCTAAGCATGTTTTCTTCACATTTTTCTTCCTAGTATCCACTCTTTCTTCTCCGGAGTTTCCTTATCACAAGCTCCCCCAGTACCTGTGGACTTCTCTTCCTTGTGATTGACATTCTACAGAGAGAGAGAGGCTCATGTGGCTGTGGTCATATGGCTGGAGTTAGAATTATTTGGACGCTTTGATGCACCTTCATGAACACAGCCCCGGCCGCTCTGCTCTCAGTGACTGCTCTAAGTAGGTGACACTTCAAATACAGTGCATGAATATGAATCCGTGTGTGTGCTCTGAATTCACTTTGTCTCAGTTTGGGGACCACAAGATTCTCCTGACAATCACTTTTTTAAACATAGCGGTCCTTTTGAAAGTAGTGGGAAGCAGGTGCAATTCTTTTATATTTTTCTTTTATGTTCACTTCAGAACTTGTCATGCATTCTTTTATCTTGGTGAGGACAAAACCTTTGACAGCCGCATGTCATTCTCAAACTCAGTTTTGATGCTATGCTAAGGAAAAGGCTTGATAGTCTAGTTTTTTTTTTTTTTTGCTACCCAATGGCCCTTAAGATCTGCCAATATTTTGGGGCTGATGTGTAGGGCCAATTTTCATTATTTTCCTCAAATTATATTTCAATTTACTACAGTTTACTACATATCTATAAGAGAGCTGAGTAGTCACATTTTGTGCAGCTATCTCTTCATATTAAACTGTTAGTATAAAGCTTTATATGTAGTTTTAGGAAGCAAATTGACCAAAACAAAATACCAGCCTGTGCTGGAGATTTAAAGCCCATAGCTGATGCACTAAAAACTACAAATATCAGACAGACTGATATAACGGGCCAGTATATCAGTCTGTCTATCTGTAATAGTTTTTCTACTGGTTTTAGTATAAATTATTTTAGGGTCATTGCAGTAAAAATCTAATTGTGATCTGATCCCTGTGACAACCTGCTGTATTCCTGCTCTATTGTTCATTTCATCTTATTTCACATTTTACATTAACAATTTAAAATAGTAACAAAATTGTGTTAGACTTAGCGACTGAAAAGGCTCAGGTAGCAAAGCTTATCAATGCCCACCTATGCTACTATTGGAAAAAATATTATGAAAGATTGTGATTCAGTGCTTTTCGTTTAATGCAGCCGTATACTCGACACGCTCTGCCCACTGCCTCCTTCTTTTGGTCAAACGTGGCCATGCTGTAAGTGATTGACAGGTGCCTTTAACCAGTCAAATTTATGTGTGGAATCTCTAGTTAATTCTTTAAACATTAAACGCTACTAAACGCTACTAAAAGTGATTCTAATTTGGCATGTCTGATGTAGCTCACCCCTATTGATTATTATCTGGCTATTGATTATTGTAATATCTAGTTGTAAATGGGATGAAAGGAGGAGAATCGTTTTAACAATGAGTTTGAACCATTAGGTGGCAGCCCTGTGCTTCTACATAACAAACTTTATCATCTGCTCAGTCCATTGTCCTCACGGGTGGTGCATTCAGGAAACACAAGCTAGTCTAGCACAGAGCTCCTTTGTGTCTAATACAATCTACAAAGTGAAATATAATCTTAATGAAGTGTGACTTATAGATCAGATCAGGTCTCTCCCGAGTCTTTTATCAACATAAACCTCCGGGGTCAGCTGCTTGGCCACTGATGCTACAGGAAATACATATCAAAGCGCACTTTGAAGTCACCGTGCAGATCGAAAAGGTCCAAAACAGGGCGGCAAAAGTCATCTGGAGAATGACAAGTCTCAAGGTCACCACTAGAAATAATGTCGGAACTTTTGAATTTCAAATCACCATCCGAATATTCCTTGAGGAGCTGATAAGATTCCAGCCTTGACGTTCGTGGCAACTGCACTTCACCTGGAGCGGGCCCACACGGCTTCATAAAAACATCACATCCATGACTTGCATCTTAACAAACTGCGCTTTTGGACACCTCATGAATTGACTTTTCAAAATACATCTCTGCAAAAAATATATCTAAAATAAGAAATGTATGAGATGCCCGGACACTAGTGGACAGACGCTGGAAGGTTTGTTAATGCTTTTTCACGCCGAGGAATAAAAAAGACAACACTCGAAGCCGCCCTTTCTTGTAGTTGCTTCCTCATTGCCTCCTCATCATCATGCGCTCAAGTGTGCTCTACTGGTGCTGGCTTTACCTCCTGATTGACTGTCTCCATAACAATCACTGGGATGATTGGTTGCTTTAAAAGTGTTCTGAAGAGCCTCATCCACCATCTCCCACTTTCTATATTACCCAGCTTCCAACATTCGCTCCTCAGTAGAATAAGGAAATGGCTTGTATTAGACTTTCCCTTTTTGCGGTTATTGCATTTTCTTTTAGGATTTGTAACTGAAATCCCTTGCTCCGCGTTGACTGATTTATGCCTGATTTATGTCGGAGAGCTCAATGTGCCAGTATTATCCAATCAAACAGGACTGCTCAGTGGACACCGAGATTACATTAAAGTGTAATATCAATGCAGCAATCCCAAGTATATTGCCTTTTTTCAAACGGGGACACCTTCAGACGCCATAGTTTAGGGTAGGTTTTATTCTGAGATTGTTGTTTGTATAAATGAATAAAAATCAGTGTACCATGTTTAATTTATTTTCTCAATAAGTGCTAGAGGGGAAAACAATAACAGAATGAAGTGTTGTGGATAAAATCTGTTTTCATTTCTAAATGAAATCTCCTAAAGACTCTCCACTGTGTCAAAATTTTAATTAAATTTCACTTGTTTGCCTTTTTGCTTCTCCATAAATAACTTTAAATAACTTTAACTTGGCTTTTTGGTTAGTACTATGAAGTCCTGTAAGTAATATGGAGAAACTTCCAATAAGGACAACTTTGTCAACTTTGGATTTGCTTTATTTTGAGTATAATGGTTGTGGTGCCTATTAAATGGAAGTTCAAACTAATTCTGGACAAAAAATTTCTCAAGGCTTTTATAGGCCATCCTTTTAAAATATTGTCTTTGTTTGAAGTTTTTATCAAACATGCAGATTACCTTGAAGTGATACTGGCATCTCTTTTTACAGAGAAATTATTGTTCATGTAATTTTCACCAAAACTGTTTTAAGTCTTGATTATTTTCTTTTTTAGCAGGATGTCACTGTCATGACCTGTCCTCCTCCCTACTCTGTCTATAATTGTATTCTGTTCAGTTTGTGCTTATGCTTTTACAGTAATAACCTCTTTCGTAGTAAAATGCTTTGATTCCATGATTATACCAATACTTTGCACAGCTGTCCGAGGCTGTAAGGTCTATTTCATGCTGTAATGATTTTCACAAGGAGAGAAAATATTCTGACATTGGCACATTTGTCCATTTTTTATCCCCCTGCAGGGAAATGGCTTTCTTAGCTCTGCAGTTTATCCAATTACAGATTTACAACAGGGCAAAGCCAACCATATGATATAGCCTTAGTCTATTTTTTAGCTTTTGGAACAAGGCCAGTCATCCCAAATAGTAGCTGATGGTAGTAATTGCAGCTGCATTGATCTGGTCGCTCCATGAAGTGAACACAAACAAAGCAGATGAAGAAAAGAGGACTGTGCTCCCAGTAATATCTGCATCTGTGGACTTCGTCAGATACCAAAGCATGAAGATAATATACAATGTTTACAAAAGAGACGTCATCATTTGTGTTTGTTTTGTGCTATTATTTCAACTATAGTGAGAAACATACCTTAAATGTGTATTATATCTGTTTTTGTTATGCTTTTGAAAACACCACATGTCTCTATCTAACATCTTTGCAGATACTCTATCACACGCTTTGACAAAACCTTACAAAGACGAGTATATCTGGAGCCGTATCATGTTTCCCCAATTTCAGTGGGCATGATTGACAGGCAAGTTAACCAATCAGAGAGTCTGATCTGTTTGCGTCAAAATCAAACATGGTAATTTATATATAAAAAGGGGAAAAAACCAACATAAAGTTCTGAAATTTTGTCAGAATCAACAATTGAAGCATCAAACTCATACTTATCTCAAGTATAATAAGTCATATTTTGTTCTGAATTTTGGAGAGGAGAGGTCTTCCACCTTTGAGGGACATGTGCTACAAATTGGCAGCTGTAGTTGGATCGTTTCAAGATTGGACAGAGGATTTTCACGGTCTATGGTTCCAGTCCTTTCTGGGTTTGACCAGAATGTAGAAAGAACTGGCTGCTGCAACAAACCCTTGAGAATGGATCTCTTCTGCACTTTGTTACTTTTTGGGTTTTTTGTATTCTTTGTTGTCAGGGTATATTTTTAAGGAGGGCAGCCCATTGGATTAACTGGTCATACTTGTACATTTAGATAAAGAGTCAGATTCTTGCTGAAGTAAACCATATTTTAAAAAGCTGTACTCTGTCCTGGAGTTTTACAGTGTGCACTAACACGTGAGAGGAACATAAACTGAATACCATTATAGACTTTCTAGAAGAGTTGGGTAATTTTGTTCTTTGCAGAGGACATTCTTTTATCAAAGCAACAGCAGCCTGAGATTTGATAATTTCTTATAATTTCTAACATTTCTAACACATAGTCAAATTAACAGTGTAATGTGTGTGGTTCTTGACAGTTTGACTTTTCTGCATTTGCATTAAATTCTGTGGATGTTATTGTCCCCAAGTTGATGGTGTCCATGTATTTCACACTTTCAACACCGCAATATTCTCAGTCATACAGATATGTGTTACAGCTTAACTCTTCTTCATATCATAATTAGATCTAAACCGCTGAGCCTCTATTCTGTGCATGCTCATAGTACAGGGACTCCCAGTGGAACGGCTCCAGATCTGATGGTCATCTGTACTTAATCAATGCTACAAAGACCCATATAAGATGACATTATCTCCACTAGTCCATGGATTGAATGGGTTTAATAAGCTTAATTTTAATAATTATCTGTGGAGCTGCATATTAAACAGCAAATGGTATCCAAGACTGTATTTTAGCTAAATGGCCCAACATAAAACATGATTCTGTACTAATTAAAAGTGCACTATGCAACTTTCCTAGTGAAGGGTCCACCATCTGCTTGCTCCAGTGGATATGCTATTGCTTTCCCTAGAACGATACACAATATGGCATTACACTTATCTCCATGAACACTATCTGTCTCCATGACTACTATATGCAGGTGACAACAAACCTTAGGTCTGTGGAGAGGCCATGCTACTTACAATAAGAATGCAGGTTTTGTATGTTTGAGAAATAAAACACTTAGTAACTTAATAAATAATGATATATACCTTTAATGCCATACTCTAAAACAGTCTATCATAAAAGTTTCATAGTGCAACTTTTAGATTAAATTAATTTGTGACTATCGTATTCAAATATTATCGTATTCTCATCATGTTTAGTTTATGCAAGCCTGCAGGTGTATATTTCCTGTTAAGGATTCTTAGAGCTTGTTCAGACGTGTCAAAGAGAGGGTACTGCTAATAGAAAAAGGAGTCAAATTGACACTTGTTAGGTGCAAGTAGTAGTGTGAGAGTGTGGGGGAGCTCTGTCCTTGTAGACAATCACAAGGAGTTCTCTTCACAGAAAGATGTGTAGCTGGAGTGCAGCTGCCATCATGGATGAGAATATCCTGTCAATGACACCTCAGCTGTTCCATACTTAATGATTTGTTAAAAAAGGGATCCAATTTATATTAAAAACAGTGGCGAATTACTCATGGATTGTGTTCAGCAGATGAAAAGCAGTGTATTTCATTGCATTCCAAATGGCTGACAACCATTATGGCTGTGGGAAGGACAAGGTCTCCCAGTCACTGTCATGTCAAATACTGAGAGACACATAAGAGGACAAATATAAATATAACACGATGAGCCTTACAAAAGAAGACTGTGAAACTAATTGTGCAAATTAAAAACACTGAACTGGAAATATGTGTTTTTTATTATGTGGTAGATGCACAATATGTCACACATAAGCCAAAGAAATGCAACAAATGAGCTCTACTTTTAATGTAGAATTTAAGGTGGGTTGTGCAGATTTTAAAAATGTATCTTGATTTACTGACAGCAGGCTAAGTTTCTGATCATTTCTGATATTTTGTCACCTGACAGGATTTTCAGTACCTGATGTGGCACCCACCAATATTTGTGGCACCTGGCGGTGCACCTGCCAGATCTTTTGCCATTTTCAGGTGGTATCTACTTGCCATTACTGAACTTGGCTACCTTCTGAACTTTTAATCAGTGTTTTAATTGCTCTTAATTGTAGCATATTTGGTTTTAATATCATCTCACAGTGTTACTGCTGTATTTCTACTCTTTCCTCATCTCGCTCATGGCCGTTTGGTTGTTGCTAATACCTGTCGCATTGCCTCTAGCTGTTCGCCTGTGGCCGGTTGCCTGTGGTCCACATATTATTAGGTTCTCTCAGGAGACATGACACAGCTCTCCTTACCCATACACCTGTCCCATACACCTGTCCCATAGGTTGATTCTCAAGTCATGCTTTTGCATGTGTCACAAGGTGGATATTTATGGAGAATAGTGATGTATAGTGACAAGTGGCCAGATCAAGAACTGCAATAACATAAAATTGAGAGCAGAGCTATGAATGGTGTAACTAATAAAAAAGTAAGACTGTAGCCTAGATCAGTTTTGTCAGGTAGATGCCACAGAAGATAGCCTAGATCAGTAATCACAGAAAGATGGCAACAGCAGTGACTCTGTTGTAATAGTATCAATTAGAATAGTAATAGAAGTTCTTAAATACATCTAGAGATGTACCTGAACACATCATCAGTGATGTAACCTGGGGTCATCAATCAGTAGCAGAAATGTAGTATATCCAACTAGTAAAATTGCTAGCCTTGGCTCTAATCATAATGATGCCTGATAAACCTCATGAATATTACTCCACGGCGCGTGCCTTAATTCGAATTGCGAAACTGCTGATGGACTCCAGTGGTTTTAATCACTAAGCAGTTTTTATCAGTGTTTAAAATTCATTGCATTATATTATGTGAGTAGCAAACAATGCAAACCATTGAAGTGTAAAGCTAGTGGGTAATTAGACATATCCCGGTGGAATAATGGCCACCTGTTTGTAAAAAAAAGCAGAAACAAGAGCATATATAATGGATTTGTATAGCTTCCTTTGTAAATATATTTGCTTTGGACTTGGTCAATTTAAGTTTCTACCTTGTAATGCAAGGTCATGGCAATAGTCTCCTAAAGAGCATATTTTACATTCTAGCTGCTTTCGTCTCTTTGCAAAAGGTTGTGTGCTACTACTGTGATTTTTTTGGAGAGCTACTGAGTGGGAAAGATTGATTTAGTGTGCTCAAGCAACATGGTCCTCTTTTGTGTCTGGAGTTGCAATTTAGATTTAGAAGACAGAGGGTCCGCAATCAGGGAGAGGTGGTAATCAATTTTCTTGTTGTGTGTGCGTGCGTGTGTGTTTGTGTGCGTGCGTGTGTGTTTGTGTGTGTGCGTTTGTGTACTGCCTGTGTGAGCAGCTGCAGAGGAGAGACCCAGGGCTAGAAGCAAATGAGAAGGCTCAAATGAATGCAGTGTAGTCCCTGGGCCGACACAGCGGTCACTCTCTTAATCACATCCCTCTTTTTACACACATCAGCCGCATTAGTCACATCTAAATCATCTCCTACCTGCAAAAGCAAACCTGTTTAAAGATGTAATAAATATGCTTCACGCCATGGGAAGACTGTTAGAATGAAAGGGAATTTTATTGTTGGAACTGTAACACTGCTTGATCTGGGGTTTTGTATTCACACTGCCATGAGGAGCACAGTAGTGTGCATTAATTGTATACAAGGAAAAAATAACTGTAAATTTTTTGACAAATTCTAAGCATTCACAGAGGCACACACCACATCAATATGGTGCTAAACCAAGACTAAAACCTCAATCAAAACCATTGCGCTGATTTGATATCGTTATCAGACATCAGCGCTGATACTGGATTATTGAATGGGATATTGGCTTCCAAATATCGGTTCTGTAGATATCCTGTTTGGACATATAAAACAATAATAAGACTTTTTACTGGTCCTAGTCAACCCACAAAGTCTCATAATGAACGTTTATTTACAAAGCTGTCCTGTAGTTATTTGACCGCTAAATAGTATATCTACATAAGTAATCAGTTGTGTCTTATTTTATTTTTGTATAATGGAAATAAATGCTGTTTTCAGTCTCTGCACTGGTATCAGTTGATATCAGCAGACTTAAAATATATCAGTATCGGAACACAGTATTGGAAATAAAAAAAGCTGGATCGGTGCATCTGTAATTAAACTCATGTCAAGTGTAAATGTACCCCTAATTTGTCTCAGTAGAAATCCATTTTCGGTGGAAGATAGCAGAAATGTTGTACTTTTGCTTTTTTTGCACTGTCATCTATTCATTCAGTTAATTTAATAATTTGTATCAACCAAACAACAACATTGAAATCAGAAAGTTTAGGAAGGCAACAAAGGTGGCCCTATTTCACTTTCGTAACTTTAAATTTTCTGATACGTTCTATGACATACCATTTCCAATCTTTCAGATATATTACCATTTGACTGACCTCTTGTGGTTAGAATATGTATCTTTGACGCTACCCCATCTTACTTAGTTTTGTGCGTTACTGAAGTGTTAATCCAGACCACATAGGGACTTCCTGTGTTCTTCTGTTGCAGTCTCACACACACCTCACACAGTGTTTTTGACTGTCACATCCCGCCACATTAATCATGCCTGACAAAACTTGAAAGATCAATCAGTAAATTAATTTCTACATCCTGCCGAGCCTCAAACACGTGTCAAGCTGTGCGGGGCTGATGGCTGATGATTCCGCCAACAGAAATTATCTTTGTATCTGTCAAAACAAGAATTGGACTTATTGAAGCATTAAGAGGTGGACACAGTTATTTTTTCCAACAAAGATGCGATTTATTCTTGAAAAGAGATAAGTGCGCTTAACATTATCACTGACCCAGTTTGGAATTCATTTATAGGTCTCTTATTTTGGTACGTTGGTCTTTTAAAAATATATATCAGTGTTTCCTAGAGGTTTAGTTTTAACAGATTGTATAAGTTCACTGTGGAAGCAGTTGTGTGCCTGGTAGTTGCCTAGTAATAGTGCAGTAGTTTTAAAGTAATATATTATATAAAACATTGATGTAGTTGCAAACTTCACCCAGCCATATATTGAAATAACTGTTTCTGCATAAGGGGATAAGGGTTCCATAATTTTGAATAAACATTTTAAATGCGCAGGCTGTAAAAATCTTTTGGAAAAGACAAAAAAAAAAAAATCAATGTACCGATCCAGCTTTCTCAGTTCCGATACTGATTTCAATACTATAATTATTGATACCCAGTATCAACCGATGCCAGTGCAGAGGCTGAAAATTGTATTTAATTCCTTAAAATTATAAAATTAGTTAACACTGATCCAAATGTGCCAAATCTGATCCAACAAATTTTTCACTATTGGCGCTGATATCCAATACCAGTATTGTATTGGTGCATCTTTATGAAACATAATACCTTCATAACAAATACAATTATCACATGCATCAGAACATATTTGTAAATGTCTTAACTTTCTGTGTAACAATACTTTTACTGATTTTGAGTAGCTCCTTCTGTTCAAGTAGCTCAAGTTTTCCACACTATATAGACACAGTTTGGACTTGTGCTGGCAGTGCTGGTGTTCCTGTCTGCACTCTGACTGAGGACAGAGGTGGCAGTGAGCCTGCGGTCTGCTATTAATTCATACAACTGTCTTGGAGACGGGCTGTGCTTGCAGTTACGGCACTGTTCACCCATTCTTCCTCTGCTGCCGTGCTTGGACCTGACAAATGAATGCGGCGTATGCTACAAAGTAAATGTGTGATCTATCTCCCAGCGCTCTATAAGTGCCGTTTATTTCCCCTCATTGACATTCTGGTCTCAATCAGTCAGTGCTCAGTCCAGCTAATGTCATGGGCAGAGCTGTAATGCAAGGACAATAACTGAGTCTTGTGTCCCTGGAGCCAAGGATCTCTCATTACAGTAGATAGGAGTGACACATTCAGCCTCAGTACACTGGACGGTGCAGAGGAAAAGGACCAGGTGTACTTGTATTAGGCTGGTGCCAGTCTGTGCATTTGACTGCGCGGGTTGGTTTTCACTAACTGTGTTTAGTCACCAGTGTTGGGAGTAACGCGTTATAAAAGTAACGAATTACAGTAATGCATTACTTTTTGCTGTAACGCAGTAATGTAAGGCATTACAGGGGAAAAAATAGTAATATTTTACTCGGTACAAATGTGAGTAACGCGCGTTACAGTGTTTTTTTTTTAACCTGGATTGAAGTGGTGGGTTTTTCTTCATACAAATTCGCTAAAATCACATATCAGCAGCGGTGAAAACGCCGGAGATGCGCCCTCATAGACCTTCAGGTAACCGCGGGCGAAAGGACTGACAAAGAACTCCACGCTGTTTAGACCTGGTTTAGACCTGGGTCAGTTTTGGTTTAGACCTGGTTTAGACCTGGGTCAGTTCTGGTTTAGACCTGGTTTACACTCGTCCCTCCCTCTATCGCAGTTCACTTTTCGCTGTCTCGCAGATTTTTATTTATTTTATTTTTTATTTTTTGTGCAATTTTGCATGCCCTGTTTTTTTGACATTGTATGAATGCGTATTGCGTTCCTCCCGCTGCGTCCTGACTGGCCAAGGGACTCCTGTCTCCTGTACAGTACAGTACAGAATGTGTTCAGCTGCCAAATTTAAATACATGTTCAATCTGTATCAGTGTGATTCTGAAGTGCTGTACGGTTGCAAGTTTTCTCCCCGACGAAACCCACAACGTCGACGAAACGTTCTGCACCGACAAAGTCTCCTGCGCTCGCACCCAAAAGGCAGAGGAAGATGCAAACCATCGCACAAAAAGTTGGACTTCTGGACACGCCGAAGGAAGGTAGAAGTTACGCGCTGTAACAGACTCTTGCACCGGCTCGGGTACCTGCAAATAGTTGCTGAAATCAGGGCCGCGAGCCCGAGCAGCAGGGTCCATAAAGAGCGATCGGGTGACAGCCGCTCTTACCTCCGTGAGGTGCGGAGCAGAGCCGCTCCTTTCTCCTGCGGTCACCTTCGAGCCCGTCCCTACAGTGAGTCCTGTTTTAGTCCTAGTTCAGTTCTAGTTTAGTCCTAGTTCACTTCTGGTTTAGTCCTGGTTCAGCTCTGGTTTAGTCCTGGTTTAGACATGGTTTAGTCCTGGTTCAGTCCATATACAGCGCAAAAGTTATTTTGGTGAGAGTAACTTAAAGTAATGCAATAGTAATGTAATGCCTTACATTTTAAATGCAGTAATATTGTAATGTAACGAATTACTTTGAAATGACAGTAATAGGTAATAAATAACGCATTACAGTTTCAAAGTAACTTGCCCAACAGTGTTAGTCACATATGGAAACTAAAAACAGATCAGGAGCTAAAAAGATATCAAAACAATATTACTTATGATCGAATCTCACATCTGATTAAGATTTCAGATGTCAAGCGTGGTTAATGGTTAAACATGATTATTCAGGCAACAATATAATAATAGAAACTAATAAGAAATAATGACCATGATATTTTTAGAAGTAGAAAAAATCCCATGTATGACATATTAACTTAGATGAACAGCACAACCTTTCTTTTCTGGGTACCTACTTGTCTCCAGAGAGATGTTATTGCTTTCCCTGGAATGTTCCATGGTATGACATTAAACATATGCATCATTACAGGTGTTTCTATTGATCAAAAATACCATAATTCCTTCTGTGAATAGGGGCGACTCTCCACAGTTCAGAATCATAATGTAGCATAGTGCAATAACCTCTCCCTCGTGATAGATAGATTTACATTCTAGACAAAGCAATAATATTTCCATGGAGAAAAGCAGGTGACAGACCCTCCACGAGAAATGTTATCCAGTGCACCTACAACTTCTTTATCATTCAGAAAGCTTGATTGTATAAAGCTGGCCACATGCTAAAGGAATTGAAAAAAATATATAAGGATTTCATTGCAGTTTGGCGATGTCAGAAATTGTAAAACTGTGTATCTCCTCACAATAATTATAAGACTAGATATTGTGACATCTCTTATATGGAAACAAAACACAAGTGGCAGAACTAAAAATATGAAATGCAGTCATCCATTGGTTCACATTTACACTTCAACAAGCCACGCGAAGGTGCTTTGCAAGTCAGATTTGGCCTCATTAAAAACAGTAATAGTGTCAAGACAAGACAAAAATCATGAAAAAAATAAAATAAAAAAATACAAAAGGTGTGTAATGGGCAGACACTCAACGGTAATTTTCTTTTGCCTTCATTTGTTGTTTGATTTTATATCTTCTGAGTCCAAAACCCTTGAGTTGTGTCTTAGCACTTTTTCTATCATTAAAATGTAGTTAGCATTTTAGCTCCTGCATAATTCTATTCATTAAGATTCCGACCTTCCTAACATTTTCCCATTTACATTTTGTGGTTACATCCCATAGGTACAACAAATCAAAAACATTTCTTGGATGAACTGAACCTGAAGCAGCATATGAATACGATGTGTAGTCTACCGAGGCCTTCTTTATAACTAAAGCTCAAGGTTGGGTCATAATTAATTGCGCACAATTTTTGAATGCAATGCGTCCCTGCAAATCAGTGAATACTGCTTTTATACTGGTTATGCATGGCTCCATCTATTGCTATATTGTCTGACATTAACAAAATCCATAGAAATATGCACGTAATTTGAGATCATGACAAGGTTGCTTTTCAGAAATTCTGAGCCACAGTGTTCTGTATTTTTATATTATGTTTCTATAGATAACAAACTGAATTGTAGAGTGAATAAAAAAGAAAAATTTTAATCACTTGTGCTTCTTTTTTGTCAGAAGCCCTTCCTGTCATGACATGTCATGTATATTGTTTGATTAAACCCTGAACTTTTGTTTGCTGCTTGTGCATAGACTGTATATACAAATGGATATAGTTAAATCGTTCCAAATAGGAAGTGAGCATGGGCGAACCTCTGGCTCTCTAACTAATGCAGTGAGCCTTGACATTTTGGTGTTAAAATGTTCATATTAACACACTCTACACGATCCTGGTGTTTATTGTTGGTTGAAAAGAAAGTCCTCTTTCTAATATAGAACTTGGCTCCATATTTACTCTTAAAACTCATGGAGCTTTATCAAACTGGAACAAAACGCTATGGGTGACGCCACACTCCCCTTGTCCACTTCTTTAAACAGTCTATGTACTTGACTGATGAAGCCTTCTTCAAGAATACTTTCTGTAATTTACACTTGTGCTGTGTATTGATTACTGTTAATAGTTGAATGTCAAAATCACAGTGCACTCCTTTAATGAGATGGCTCAGAAGGATCTATACTTGAACAGGACTCTTGGGACACAGTGATCTTGCTCCATTTTTTTGTTTATTGAAACCTCCGTCCTCGCCCACAAATTGACACCGTGAGCTGATACATTATTGTAGAATCAATTTCAACTCTCCGGGCATTTCATCATTTTGTCATAACACCATAGAGACCTTTACCTCCCTGTTCTTCCCTTCTCTACCAACTGCAGTCCCTTATAGGTGTCTGGGTTTGACAGTGCACCGACTGCTTGTAGTTTAAGTTGAGAGGACGTGAGTGTATTTAATAGGCAAGGAGTGAGCCAGCCCCCTCTTCGCCCACCTATACTGGCTGCTCCTGTCTCCCTCTGTTCAACACTCAACATCACCAGGCCGATCATGCAAGCGGCGCCCGTGGCCTGTCACCGTGGCTACTGACAGTGTCCTGACTGGCCGCTTTCCGTTTGAATCAAATGCCCAGGGGCCTGCCCCAGGGCTGTGGAGGCGCGTGCCATCGGGCTGGGGTATGGGAGTCCCGCAGTTAGCTTGGGCTCATTTTGATTAATGGACCTTACTCTGCCCCTGAGTGAGCAATTATCAGAGGCTAGGCAAAGTCGTTCATCACTGTAACCAAGCAGCAGGTCTCCTCCGCTGTCTGCAGTCATACCTGGAACATCCCACACAACAATGCGTGCGGGTCCAATATCTAAGCTCATGTCCAAACGCATCAGATTTTTGTTTTGTTCGGGTTTTTAAAATTCACTTCACTGCTTTATTGTGGGCTTAAGTTTCCAATCATTCCTCCGCTTTTCCACTGTAACATGACCAGTGCGAGCTCCCATTGTGTGTTGTGTTATAGTACACCACATGTGCTCAGAATACTAACAGGATCTGCAGTCTCTAATAACTCCACAAGCTGGTGCACTCTTAAATCTCTGGGTGCACAAAAGTTGCTCTGTAGTACAAGGTATATATTTTTATTACTGCCACTGAAGAAATACTATGTGACTATTTCAATTTTTGTACCTGAACATCAATATATGTATCTGAACAACAACTGCCAAGTGTTTTTAGCCTTTCATAGTCTGTTATTTTGCATTTCTTACAGTCCTCACCGCATCTATACTTTACTACTATCTACTGTAAACAGAACTGGCCATTAAGCTCTCTCTGTCCTGTGGGCTGACTCTACTGCAGCAGTTAGGGGATGGCAATATTGACAAAAATAAGCGACAAACATCAATCCAACAAAATGTGAAACAAATTAAGATAAGAAAATCCATTATTGTTTCTCATGGGAGGAATTTGTCTTGGGACAAGGGGTCTGATGCCTTAACAGAAAGCGAAGACAACACCAACATAAGCCCAAACAAACATCCACCATTGAACATAAATAAGTAAAACCAAAGCATAACCACGATGACACACCATCAGGGAACTTTAAATCACTCTTTACAGACAAGCTCTTCACAGGCTTATATTGTATTAGTAATTGCACATTCCCTAAGTCTTTGTACAGCTTTAATGGCTTTATATTGTTGTTACTTTATATTGCGTGGAATCCAGAATACACACTTCTTCAATACTTTACAAAGTGTGGTCACCTTTGAATCTCCCCATTTTCAAGTGTAATTTTCAAATCTAAACATTATTACTATTGTGTGTTTATATGACTGAGCATGATGAAGTCTACATCAGGACCAAATGGGGCTCACTGCAGGATAAGTGCAAACACACAAATTAAGTGCTGAACTAAGATTGATTTGAATCCATGATGAGCTCTATCTTTACATTTACCTTTACCAAATCTAGAGCCAAAGCACTCACTGAAGTCTGTGCGCTCTGCTGCTCAAGTTGCACAGGTGTATTGATTTTGAAAGTTATGTGTTTTCACAAGAAAGTAAGGAGTACCATTGCTCACAGTTACACAGCAGAAGGTCTGACTCAAGATCTAAACACAAAAATGTCTAAATGAAAGATTTACTTGTGGTATTATGGTGGTATTAGACTAATTAAAAATGTAATTGGTTTAATTGTCATTGAGATTTTTTATTGGAAATGTATATACACAAAAGCAGTCAGGAAAAGGTACAAAGTTGTTAATGGTGACTTAAGTCATCTTTTTTTAAATTATTTTTCTGTTTGCATAGTTGTTATTCCTGTGAGACTGGGGTTTTCAAATAGTTTGGGTAAGAATACATGGTTAGATTTTATTGAGATCACAACATTAAGTTGAGTACAGCCATAATTGTCACAAACGAATAACTTGACAAACTCTACACTATATTTTATTTAGGACGTTTTTCAGTGCAGTGTAATGCATGAATGATATTGTTATAGCAGATATATATTCAATCAATAATTCACTAACGTGACCCTCTCAACTTAACTTGCCACAAGCACAAGGCCAGAGAAATGCACTGCCCTCAGTCCTGTGTCTATTAGTGTGACTGACAGACAGCTCTTAGTATTCAGTTGATGTGTTGTTCCCACATTTGACCCTTTATTTATGTGCCTCATTTAGACGGCTTTTGCATGTACTTAAAAATTAAGTCTGTGAGTGCTTTTAGATGTTTACTTGCAAGCATCACTGGAGAAAAATCAATATCTGAATTTTTAGTCTGACTTTAAAGTACACTGAACTTATTATTATTTTTTTTTAAATTTAGAACTGTTACAAAGTACTAAATCTATTACTCCTACATTGCATTGGATCTTAAGTAAGTAAGTAAGTAAGTAAGTAATATCTACTCTATAGTATAATATATATAGGCGCAGTGCCAATCTCATCTCTAACAGACGACTAACTAACTCTGACTTAATGGTAAAAATGTCATTACCCAAACAGCTGTTCTTCATAGGCTCTCACCATTGACCTGCTGTTTACCTGGATCTATTGGACAATTACCTGCTTGTCTGGGGCTGACCCCGGGAGCTAATGGCCATGGAGAAAGCCCTGAAACAATTTTCTTTTAACACTGTCTAACGGGCTGTCAACCCATACATTATGAATGCAGAGCAAGCTAGCGCAACCTGTGGCACCTTGCTATTAACACTCTTTTCCTTTCATTGATTTCTTTCTTTACTTGTGGCTAATGATTTTTTCTTTTATGCGGTGGATCTGTTAAATACTTTCTGTTGTGGACTTGCTAAGAAAGAGCCTCTGGAATGCATTTGAATCAAGAGATTTTATTTGATTTTTATCAAGTAACCATGTGTAATGCATTTGAGATGAGCATGTCTGTGTGGCAACTAATGTGTATTCATGAGAAGCACAAGCACAAACCAAAAAGCATCATTATTACTCCATAGTTTGTGAATCTTAAAAATGGATTTTCACATGCGAATTGTTATTCCTGACAGAAGTCATCTTGTTTTGTTATTTTGGTTTAGTGACAGTTGGTTTCCGGGCAAACTGATCCAAAAAATATATTCTGCATTTGTTGTTTGACATGTCAAAATTCTCATATTCAAATTTCAAAAACTGACATTGTAGCATCAGTATAAAATGGTATTTTAAGCTTGTAGTAAGTACCATCTTGGACTGTGGTGTTAGCTTTAGTCTCACATAATAATCTTCTCTACAAAAACAATAGCTGTTATCATTTTGATGTCGTATCATAGTTAGAACAGTCCACATTTAGTTCTATCAGGGCATCATGTTAAAAATACCTATATACTTTCAGTTACTTTTAATTCACTTCCTTCTTTGTCTTATTATATGTTGATTATCTGTGATCCAAAACTCTTTTTTTTTTTCATTCTTTTGGCTGATGATCTCTTCCAGGTTCACTACTGCAACCATCATTTATATACACCGACATATGTTACTTACTGTTGAGTTTTCCCTCTTGAATCAACACACCATCTTTCAAAACATATTGGAGAAGTTATTCATGGTAC
Organism: Boleophthalmus pectinirostris; assembly: GCF_026225935.1. Lineage (NCBI taxonomy): Eukaryota > Metazoa > Chordata > Actinopteri > Gobiiformes > Gobiidae > Boleophthalmus > Boleophthalmus pectinirostris. Next base: position 18,142,143 of record NW_026571115.1, on the reverse strand, counting down.
TCCTCCTTTTGGATGTCCTCTTACTTCCAAAAAAAAAAAAAAACACTGGAGAGATTGTGCTTTTCTAAGGAAATCAGCCTTGGAACAACAGCAGGGCCAATCCAAAATTCTGTGTTTAATGTTTCTGTCTGAACATTTTCATTCGAAGTAAAAAGTAATTGGTTTAGGTAAATTCGCTGTTTCTTTAGTATTTTAGTATTAACCTGCAGATTTACCTAATGCACACTGCTATCAGATGTTCTGCACAAAAACTTATTATATAAATAGGTCAAAGACAAAAAAATAATAATAATGCAGTTTGTTTCTCAGCATCTATAAAAGCTATCTTTTCCTATCTGTCTGGGACATTTGGCATTGCACACTGCCAATGTGAACAAGCGTGTCCACCTTCCATCTCGCTGTGTATCGGTCTGTCTGAATCTTTTGGCCTGTTTTTTTTCTACCACCATCTCCGGCTGCCTCTCCTATCTTTTGCTCACATCTTCATATCACTCCAATTTTTCACACGGTAAGATGGAAATTGAGTGGGAGGACTGGGCTGCAAAATAAGATGGAGGTCTAGGAGCGGACAAAAATAAAATCCAATTTCAACACAAAACCTTATTGGCACCCATCTCAAACTGCAGCCTTCTGCCCCAGATGGTTACCCCCCTCCTCACCCTTCCAACCATCTTGGAGCACGGCACTCACCTGCTCATCTCCCCAATCTCAAAAAGTGACACAGCGTGAGAGCCAAAAACGAGAGCAAAAAAATCCAATCCTCGATCTCCATTGCTTTTTTTATTTTACTTTTTAAAAATACCACTTGCTTCAAACTGTAATAGATCATGTACAAGGTGAAGTTGCCAGCGTCTATGATACTCAAAGTCAGGTCGGTCTTCTAAACTCTTTCAAAAGTATAAAAGGAGAGAAACTGTTTTGCCCACATGATTTTATTGGACTCTGTCAGTCAGATGTGCTCCTGAGCTCGCAATCAATTTTCCCTGTGGTAAAAAATTGACTTTGGGAGTGCTCTATAATACCCTATATATACCGACGCTAGCTGAGTTTGGAAAGCAGAATATGTTGAAAATATTAGAATTTCCAAAGTCGTCGTATACCAGTATGTAAATGTAATGATAGGTGGCAGCATCTCAGCCCAATGCCGTGAATATGTCAAGATCTATTTGTGTGGTGACATCTGTTAAGTCGCTGTGTACAGGTGAGGTGAGACAAGGTGATGTAAATTATGGGAACTAGAGGAAAAGATGCATAATACATGGCGCCAGATGGAAGGGGTTCTGTCCTCCAATTTGGGGGATGTTGTCGAGTACAATTACAGTGTTTATTTTGTCATTGTAGATGGCACCCTGGATAACAACAACAGAGACACCCCATTACAGAGGGCAAATAATATGGAGGTATTTCTGTCCAATTCTGTGCTCTGTACTTGAGTCACATGACAGTAGCGGAGGGATAACACAGCATCTGCTGTTTCAGTTGTGCAGAATATTAATATTGCACTGACAACTGTCATTCAAAATGTACTGTATATATATTCAGTAAGGTAGGAGTTAGGTGCACTATACTAGTACCTTTTCAGGTGGGGGGTATATCCACTTGCTTCTTGGAATGTTCAGCAGTATGGCATTAAACTCTGCCTTGCCTTTACACTGGTATTGCTCAAAATACTTTGAAAAACATGCATTTCATATACAGTGAGCTGGGTCACCTCTCCACAGATCTGACTTTTAACTTGACCTGGTCGTGTCACCCTCCTGTCTTTGTGGAGATAAATAATTAATGCTATACTGTAGAACATTTCAAACAGTGCACATTTCGCTTATTTTCTGAATTTTTGTTACTCACGTTTTTTCTGTTTTCACAATGTTATGGACAAACCCTGTGAATGAGCACTAGAGAGATAAGCATCTGCCTTTGTGTTGACTATATCTTGTAATGCACACTGCACATAAATCCACATGTTCATTAATTTTCTTCATTTGAATATTGATTAATCTAAATAACTTTATTTTTCACTGAGGGGCAATTTAATCACATTGGCAAGTTAAAATACAAGAATACATATTATAGCAAGTTAGTTTATCTTTCTGAGTCTGAGTTTTATTTTTTATTTATTTTTTTCCTGAGACAAGCCAACTAAGAACTTCACAATAAATCAGTATTGTGTCCTGAAAAGCCAGCCACAAGTAGACTTCATGAACATGAACTGAAAAAGTTACACTTTTTAGTAGCAAAATCAGGACAAATATAACCTTAAATGAAAAAGTGGCTCTGATCTTTCGCTCTGTTACTTCCTTCCACCAAAGTGAGGAAGAACATACATTGTACAGATATGTGACCAACAAAGTCATCTCTGGACTTTTGAAGGCTGAGCAGTACAGATGTAGAGAGTTGTAATCTACTTGACTGACAGCAGCACACAATGGCTTTCTCAACATTTAACCAGGAGATGTTTGATAAAAGATGAGAATAGAACAGAAAGAGGCAGGAGGAGAGCAGAAATGGGTGAGGAGAAAACAGTGCTATGAACAGATAAGAGAAGAGAAGATTGGATGAAAGACAGTGTCACAACGAGGTGAAAGGAGAGTTCTGGTTCATTCTGTTCTTCCTGATAACAACATTGTTCAAATAATATTTTATGTAACTGTACTGTTCCCAAGTAGTACCTAGGTTAAAGAGACTGTTTATAAGATTTTCATTTTAAATATCATAAACAGGACCTTTCTGTGAACCCAGACGCAGAAATGAGTCCCCCATTTGGATTGCTAGTTATAATGCTGAAATCTGCTGGTTTAAATCTAGAAGGACTCACTGAACTGAATCCTCAAGGGCCCTGTCCATATAATTAGAAAAACGTGTATGTGTCATAGATGCAGGTTAAGGCACTAGCAGCTCAGGCTCAGTTGTGATTGTAGTACTTCTTTTAAATTGTAAGAGTGCACGCTGAATAGAGTTCCTTTGAAAATGAAATGCTTTATAGAAAGTTCACCACATAGAATACATATAGCTAAAGGTGAACATGAACTAAATCATTTCTATATTCACATCTGAACTTGGAATGCAGTTTGCTAACTTGTATTGAAGACACAACTCAAGTTCCCATACCACATTTGAAATATCAGAGCCTCTAAAGTTTAGTCATTAAATGCACTTTTACACTTTTACATGTTTTTACAATACAAGATATATATGCCTCTGTATGGACAAGCACTAATTCAGCACTAATTCAACCATGATATATATGTTCATTTATATGGGCAAGCACTAATTCAGACTCTGAGCACAATTCATGAGTGGATACAGGTGCTGGGGTTTTAATAATGGGTTTTTAGGCCAGGTTTGTTATGAACTATCTGAAAAATTGGCAATACAAAGCATGGGGAGTTCCATTATGAATGGATAGGTCTGGGAACCAAAACAAAACATGTAATCATAAATAAAAAGTATATTTCCATTTGTTTGTGAATAAATAAACATTAAAACATTACAGTTCTCAGTCATAACTTGAAATATTCTGTCTGCATATAGCTTTGTCTGTGAGAGGCAAGTTATCAATCAATTAGCAAAAAGCACATATTACAGTCACAGTGTTCACCAGCCACAAAACACACCACAAACATCCAGGCTAATGTCAGAGTACATGAGACATTTCTTTCATGAGGTGAATGAATTGTCTGGTTGGTATTGTCTAGCCCATACATCACTCTTGTCATGCTGTATGCCCATAAGGAATAAAATAAACCATGACGATTTTAAAAAGGTGTAGACAGGGCCATAGGGCTTCACCACGGAGACTATTTTAAATGTGAGCTTGAATGCCACTCTCCATGGGGACAGTCCAGTCTGGGGCAGAGCACAGCTTATAGCCTGATGTTAGGGTCCCTCATAACACCTCATTCTGAGCTGTTTTTGTACAGGAGATGTGGCTTATGCGATCATTAAACTTTTCCATAAACTGGCAGATTTACAGAGAATCATAAAACGCTCCAATTCAATAGTAGCAAAAGGTGCTTTGTGTCCCCGGGCAACCTCCTCCGACATGAGCATCACTGTACCACCCGTTCAACCAAATTATTTTTCTGTTAGCACTCAAGTGTAAAGCTATTCTGCAAACTAATAAGCATGCCAAAGTACTGTTTCTGTAAATACAGGTCTGGCTCTTTTCAATTTTCCTGGTTTCACATTTGTTTTACATTTAGTGAAACGTTGAATGGGCCCAATCATCAAAAGCTGCAGAGGAGGAAAATGATAATGAACGATCATTTTGCTGCATACATTGTGTATCTTCAAAACCATTTGAATATTTATATTCTGGGTATAACCTGCCTGGAAAGTTGAAGGCTTGAGTAGCAATTGTAGTAACTTTTTTATTTCAGGTTATCTAACTTTCTGGAGGAAGCATGTCACCTTCAGTGACAAGTTAAAGTTAAAACCATAACAAACATACAAACATATTCCATGGAGATAAGTTTTATGAAATACTGTGAAATATTATAGCCAAGGAAACAGCATCCCCAATCTATGGGAAAGAGCAAGAGGAGATCCCACTCCAGCTCAAATAAGAACCATTTACTTGATGTATTTACGTTGTTGACATGTTTTGGCTGCTAGATGCAAGTCATTTTCAGAACTGTAACTGGTGTTGTTACTTCCTGTGGGTGTGGTCAGCCTGATAGACCTGGCAGGTTTGTCAGGCTGACCTGGTGGTCTCTGGAGGAGGGTACCCCAGCTGTGTGAAAAGAGGAGTGCTCCTTCATCACGGTTGCTGTGTCTGTGCCCCGTTTCCTGATTTCAATGGCCTCCCTGATCCAATGTTTGAACTTGTTTTTCTCCAATGGCCTGTTCCCATCTTAATCCATAATGTGTTTGGGGTTTTTTTTTGTAAATATACAAAGACGAAATGTGTTTGGATAAATAAAAGCCAGGTTTGTGGAGATACAAACCCACTCACAGTTAAATTTCACCAAGTGAAATACAACCAAAATGAATAGAAAAAAAACTAAACATACTTTTATTTTAGTCTATTTTTGTCTGAAACACGATAGCATTTTGTAGTGTACATAATAACAGATGTACTACAGGATTAATTGTATTACATTTACCAAGAATAATTAGAGGTACATCTCACCAGTTTTTGACAGGTAGTTAATGCACACATATACATTGCTGCTGTTATGGGCCAGACATTGGCTTTTTTACAACTGCTGTCAAACTGTCTATGCTTCTTCATTTCCTCTTCCTCTGACAGCGGCTGCTCCATCAATCTGTGATGTTCAGATCTGATATCAGCGTTCCACTGCATGCTCCGTCCTATCCGCAGGTCTAGTCTGGCTAAAATTAACTCTGGAAATTCATGCCGGGGGCTTTTTATTGTGTGTGAATTGATATTTCACTATGGCCGAGTGTGTGTGTGCCATTTGTTAACAGAACTGCAGCATATGGAGAGGCCCAGTATAATTAATGCATATACCAGCTCAAGAACACCCTGATCATATAACATGAGATGTTAAAGTGCCTAAATGACTCCTAAGATTCATGCCAGCGCCGCCTCTGCTGACAACTATTTATGAGGCACACCTGCACACTCCAATGCAATCTAATTCCACTGTCCCGCTATAAATCCTGTTGTTCACAATGACTTTTATGAAACATTCTCCTGGACTGCTTTGTTCCGATGTTGCCTAATCTTTCTCTGTTGAGCTAGATACACTATGAATGGTCACCGATGATACATTAGGTAACCATTCATTATGAAAACTTAGTGTAGATTTATTCATTAAACTTTTTTTTATCAGTGCTTTGCATTGCAGGGGACATATTATGTAAAATTGCTTTTAACCATATAACAGTGTTTCCTCACCATTAGCTTACTCAGAGTTGCATTTGGATTGATGCATGTTTGAGTACTCCTGTATTTTCCTGCTCTCGAGGCTGTAGTACTCAGAGAATTTCCATTTTCACCTACCCCCTATCTCTGCCTACAGCTTTGTACAAACTACTTTGTAAAATGCCACATTTAAAAATGCTGTTTTTCAATAATGGTGAAATTTTTCAGTTCTGCCGTTTCAAACAGGAAGTCTGCGGATCCATTTCTTTTATTAAGTTATTAGATCAACATCGTGTAATGCTGGCAACAGTGGTTAGAGCTCTCATCCCAAAGGTTTGGGTTCCTAATACCTGCCCCTTCAAATCTTCAACTCTTTGATTCCTATGTTATTGCATTATGAAATCCACCCAGTAAGCACACTGAAGACTCAAAGGGAAAACACAAGCTATGAGGATTCAGGCTGACCCCTAGCCCAATGAGGTTGCACTAGGAAGACACAAGTTAGTTCTGAGAAAAGTGGGTCAACTATGACAATAGAAAATAGTAACTCCAACCACTAGGGGTTGATAAATCAGCTTAATTTGCTTTGGATGTTCTTGTTAGCTAACCATAGACTGTATAAAGAAGTGGACTAAGGGAGTGTGATGTCACTCATAGCGTTAGGCTCCAGTGAAATTAAGCTCATAAGGCCAGCAGTTAGAGGAGCGAATTTGGAGCCAAAGTAGATAGAGAAATGTATTTATTTATGTTACAGAGAGAAAGGTGACAGGTGATGGAGCCAGAATCGCCCCCATGCTCACTTCCTATTTGGAACATGGTGGCTTTTGGGTTAGCTATATCCATTTATATATAGAGTCTATAGAGTTAGCAGGGCTTGTGTTTATTTATCTTTCAATAATTTTTTTGTCTTAAGTTGCCATGAATAAGGCAGGGCTTTCTTCCTTGCATTTTCCTATACATATAATAATTTAAAAGTTTTTAGACTTGTACAACTTCTCTGTAATGTTTACATGATTGGTCCTTTAAACACATTTATCTGGACCAGTGCAGGCAGTCTTTAGGTGTGGGACTTGGACGTAGTTAACACAAGACAAAGAATTACACATTTTCTTTCCGGTATTTGGTCCTGCTGTAATCCACCGCGCTTCACTGCCCTTTTCTGTCATCATCTTGCCACTCTTCCATTCTGTCAAAAACAGCGCGATTAAATTCTTCTCTTTCAAGACCCATCACTTTCAGAAATGTGGCAGACACCCATTTTGCTAATAGCTTTGGCCAGGACCTTTGCCTTGGGTGTACTTACAACTTCCTTTGACTCTTCTTAAATGTGTTTGAAATAGTGAGAAAGTGGACTTTACATGTTTTTTTATGTTTAGGGATTCAAGAAATTTTCACTGGCATTCTTTATTTGCTATTAGAATGAAAATTTGAAAAAATGACCTAGAAATATTTTTACATTTTAAGTAAGCGTTGCATTGCTATTCAATTCTATGATAAATCTGATACTGTAGGTACTTAAAAGGTGCATTGCATAACATTTCTAGTGGATACCTGATAGTCTCCATCGAAATGTTATTGCTTTATCTAGAATGTTCCTCAGTATAGATTAAACCTATCATGAGGGAGACAAGCAGGTTACCCTATGCTACATTACAATTCGGATCTGTGGAGAGTCGTCTCACTTCACAGGAGTTATTGTATTTTTGAGCAACAGAAACACTCGGAGTGAATAAATGCTAGATAGATATGTTTAAAGTCATACCATGGAACATTCAAGGCAAAGCCATAGCATCTCTTTGGAGACAAGGAGGTAGTTGCACAGTGCAGCTTTAAAGTTTCCCACAAAAACATAATTCTTTAATCTTTGTATTTACAAAATGAAAAAAAGGTAAAAACAAAAAGTAAACAGGTTAGATTTGAAGACCTTTTATTAAAACACAACTATACAAATAATTCTGTATAAAAAGGTATTTGTACCATGGCGTTACTGACACTTTTCACCTGATAGTTTACATAAAACGATATTAGAGAGAATAAAAATAGAAACATTCTGTTAATCTTTGAGTGGAGTTGTGCCTCTTGGCCATGTTATTGTAAATTGTTAATATTTATATCTCCATATAGACCCTCCACTAGAAATGTTACGCAGTGCTCCATTAAGCTTTTGGGAAAATGATGTCATGTGATGCAACTTATTATAAGCTCTTCAGTTAAATCAAGTTTTATTTCACAGTCAAAATGTTAAATTGTGAATGTGAAAGTGTTATCCCTTGACAAATGTTCTACTGTCCAAGATGCACCCTACTTGAGGCCCATAGTTGCCTCCCCCCTCTTGAAAGAATGACTCCTCTATTCGCCAAAAAACGCTTCACCGTTAATTACAAAGGCTTCTTGTGACCAGCGAAGAAAATGGGTCAACTCCAAGTCTGTGGATGAAATGTGCATACAAAACACAAAGTTACAACTAAATCCCTCAACATATGCCAGAAGAGAAAGAGCAGCTAGCGTTTAATTACCTTGTGTCGATGAGGGGTCTCACTTCAGTGCACTTAAATGGTTGGATTTCTCTACACACACTCCTCAGGATCCCTCCCTTCCAATGCACAAAATAACACAGGTTGGCCATTGGACTTGTTTGTATGATATAAATTATGAACCCTGTACTCACCAGGCACTGCTATTGTTGCTGCTTTTTGTCCAGAGAAAATTGCGATACAGTTTTGAGCCAGGCCGAGGCAATGAGTGCAAAATGTGTAGCTGCAGTCCCTATTGCACACACCAGCGAACATATACACACACATCTGGCAGCACATGTCACAACAGCGGTCCACCCAATGTCTCCTGTTGTAGTCTTCTGCTCTGCATTCCTCCTCAGTTGGTAAGCACAGGCTACGAGGCTTGCAGGAGTACAAGAGCCCCATGGGTGAGCCTGTTAAAAACAACACATCGACAAAAGCAGACAAGGAAATATTGCTGGAAATCACAGTCCAGAAAAATAGCCCTCTTCTTTAAAAAGTCCAAAAACTACAACTTGGGCTGTGTACAAAGTACTTTTAGTATAGAAAAGATGATGGTAATTGGCTGTCAGACTGTCTTAAATGCTGCAAAAATATGTTTCTGTTCTCTTGAGTTAGCTCAAAGTTCTTCCACTTCCTGTTCCTGCTTATGTCCTCATTAGGGGTTGAACAGATTTCTTTTATGCTGCGTCCTCAGATACCCCTGACAAAACAGAACTACATTCCTGGAATCAGTAATAAAACACACCTTTTGAGAGGGAAAAAAATGTAAGTGAAACGTCATTTTAAGTGTTGCTCAATACGTAAAACTTCACCACAGACGTTTTTGTGGTTGTCAGCTTGAAGTTGGACTAAAAAGCCATTTGTTTGTTCAGCTTGTCACAGGAGCAGTGCTAATCGCCAAAGCAAATGGTTGGGTAACAGTGTTATAAAACTGTACACAACTTCTAGGCAATAGATTTCTTGAAAAGTCTGTTTAGATAAATAGGACTGTTTTGATAATGTGTTGTTAAAATGTAAAGCAAAGATTAGAGATCTTACACAAGTCACCTATACATACAACAAGAATGATCTACTTCATGTGTAAATGCTTTCTCTTTTACAGCACAAAGAAATACTTTTTTTAAAATTTTAACAAGGTTCAAGTAATTTTTGAACTGGCCCCTTGCATTTTCTGTAACCTTTTATGGTTCCCATAATTAGGAATCTCGTTTGGGTTGTCTCACAGAGGGAAATTGGAGTGAACTAAGGAAACCTACTAACACAGAGAGAACATACAAAGTGACACAGAAAGGGAATCTGGGAATCAACTATGCCCCTGGGCATTTAAACAGTATTTTTGGCTCTGTCTGACAATAGGACAGATTTGAGTTGTCACATACACACATAGGACACAAAAATTGGTTAAAAATCTGCTCAGTGTCAACAAGAATAAATTAATACTCTATATATTTTATATATATTGTTATTTAACCTATTATGGTGATTTCTTGTGATTTGTGGTGAGTTTTGTGATTTAAAATGGCGAAATGTCCCAGTATTTGCCTATATAGTGCAAAGAGATATGAGGTGCTGCCACATACACAATCAACAGGAGGTGTTCACTCAGCGCTCTCTCTCTCTCACTGCTTCAGCATTTAAAGTTTAAGTGTTTTGTCTTCTTATCGTCAAGACAAATAATGTTGTGCACAAGGGAGCATGTTTAGTTCATTTGACATTAAATAATGTTTGACCAGAGCCGAGGTGAGTCTAACATCTCACACTCTGCCTCTGTCTGCGTGGGGGCGTGTCTGTGGTTGCACATTTATGACACACGACTTTCTGGACCAACTACAACCACAGACATAATCTTATTACATCAAATTATATATATATATATATATATATATATATATATATATATATATATATATATGTGTCGAACCAGGATTTGGAAGCCATCATCCCATCCATTTTTCCATTATCAGGATCTATATCTGATATCATCTCGACGCATCACTGTTCCTTAGAAATGAATTTAAGTTTGTAACATGACAACAACTTCTACATATCTTTAGGAAACACAAATGTAAGCCTATGAATTTGTGCATTAGTATACAACCTGGAAACCAATATTTAGTCATGTACTTGTATTATATGTATCATGTATATATTTATAACCAAATGATCAAGCAACCAGCAGAAACAAAGCCTGATTGCCGTGCAACTTTGGCCAATTACTTCGTAGCAGCCAGTTGTTTTTTTTTTTTCTTTTAACACCTTTTTTTTCTAAACCTAATAACCGTGTAGTAAAAATCTCTTTGAAACAGATTGCTTTTATATTTTTTCCCACAGATATGGCATTCTCTGAGGAGCTGTATTCATTGTGGTTAATCAAGGACAGAGAACAGACGACATCTGTTCACATGGCAACTTTCCTGATGTGTTTTTTACTTGTGTCATTCTGTAGAACTCCCCACCCACTCCAATTATTTATTTATTTATTTATTTATTTAGTCTTTCTTGGTCATAGCCCGTAACACAGATGTCAGCAGGCTGCATGTGACAGGTGAAAGACGCAGTGGCAGATTTTGACCTTGACGTTGGCGAGAGTGAAGTGACAGTAATAAAAGGCTGCAGTGAGCTATTGTTGGCCCTGAGGCATCCATTAATGAACGACATGAAACAGCGGAGAGAGACCAGGGGACCACGGAAGAGAGGGGAAAGGACTGGAGGGCGGGGGCCTGATGGAGGACAGGTGACAGTGGCTCACACAGACACTGGAACTAGAACTATATAGCGATGTTGGATACAGCAGCAGGTATGTATGACCAGCCTGTCAAAACATCCACTCGTACAAAACCCCAGCAGTGAGAAGAGAGGAAATACATGGTAAAATAGAATAAGTTACCAGTTGAGTAAGTTAAGTAAGGTGTTTAATCCGCTTATATCATAGTCCCACCAACTGAAAACGGTTCATTTTCAAATCTGACAACCTTTTAGCTGTCTGTGGATGTTCAAAGCATTAGTTATTTCTGTTTGAGCTGAAGCTAGTCCCTGAACAGTAGTTAGTTTGTTTATCCGTTGCTATGGTGATGCTCACGGCGTAGTGATAGGTTAGGGGATTTTTTTAATTACTTGAACATAATTTTAGAAACCAAAAATAAGTAGTGATGGTATTGTTGTCATGTCAAAGGGAAAAAAATATACTAGCAATAGAATTAATAGCGGTTATATGATATGAAGGTGCACTAGATATTTAAAGTGGGGCATCTAGCACCTTCTTTACTTCAGGGAGATGCCAATGCTTTGTAAGGGATGCTCTTTAGTATGGCATTAAACTTATCTAAATTGTTAACTCTCAACACATCTGACTGCTAACTTGGACTGGTGGTCTAAGTCTGGCATCATAAGTGTCATTTCAAACTAGGGATGGGCATGATTAGTCGATTCATCGATAACTGATCGTTAAGAATTTCATCGATCACGTTCATTTTTAATCAACAAACCGAATGTAGGCTGCTGTACGTAGCGTAGTGTAAGGAGTCTGACAGCACAAACACTGGAGTTGCAGCCTCACAGTCCTGCATTTTGACTCTGGCACACCTCCTTGGAGATCACCTAACCACTCAATGAACCTCAGTATCCTGGTTATGATCGAGTCTTTGGAGTATCCCACTTTCGCCATGGTGCATGTTTACGCAGTATTTCAACATAAAGTTGAGTGCACATACGTTCAAAAGACAAAACACTTTTCAGTCTTTTCATCACAACAGTAGCCAAAATAAATAAAGTGACCAGCATAAATAAAGTGAATGAAATGAATGTTAAGAGCTGTGCTAAACCTGCACACGTCTGATCTCTGAAAACATGAACCATCTCCAACGCGACACACACAGAACAGACTCACCATCAGCATCATCAACGTCCCTCTGTCACTCATATTCCACTGAGTCATGTCCTTTAGTCCGACAGAAGCTGACCACATTAGCGCACAAGGAAAGAGCTGTTTATATCAGCATGTATAGTTTATGCAAATTAGCCATGTGGTTTTAAGTTTCTGTAAAATATAAACAAATGTGCGCAAAGCTGCATTAAACACATTATAATCTCAAATGGACTGATGTGGCTCTGTAGTGGTTATGGTTTTGTATGTTGTTAAATTGAGTTTATGCAGATTAGTAATCGTAATGATAATGATGATAATTTTAATATTAAAGTGTTCATGATTAATTGATTGTTTGATGAAATTGAATTTAATTGAAATCGATTCTTAATTCTCACGACGATCGATTAAGACATTTTTATCAAATGCCCATCCCTCTTTCAAATATTTCACTAAAAGCATAACATAAACAAACAAGTGGCAGAACCTGCAGAAGAAAAACAGGATAGTGTGGCTTTTATGCGTGTAGCCTGTCACTTCAGTATAGTTAATGTTTCTTTAATTCTGTTGTGATTCTAAATGTATTTATTTGGCCCAGTAGATAACATCTATAATAACACTGTAGAGTAAAATGGTAGTAGTAATGTTTCCAATAACCTTTCACCTTTTAATGATTTTGTTAGCGTAATTCTATATCGGAAAACATTATACCTCTGGCATGCCAAAACATCTGCGCCTCCAAACAATAAGACGACATGTCACAAATAGGAGTTTGTGTCGGAATAAATTACCACCTTTTCCATGCATTATTGATGTTCCAAGTAGACCTCTCTGCACCTGGGGGCAACTTACAGTCTTTTCACCTCCCACTTACTTACTGTTATATCCAGATGCTGCGCGGATACAAACTCGTGTGACAATTTGGTTTAATCCCCAGCTTTTCTCCATGAATAGAATCTGAAAATGGAGCCATATCTGCAGAATTTCCATGTTCTCTACAATACATTAGATTGCGCAGATTCCACAAAGCCATAATGGTAGATAATGAATTGATAAAACCCATAGGTGACAAACCATTAATAGAATGCACTACTTAAACTCCCATAATCCTTCAGTGACCTTCGCTTAGAGTCAAGATAATTAGATTTACCTCTCTGATATCGTCCGTATAGCACGTACGTTGGTGACATACAGTGACATGAAGCCGCTAATATGATAATGTATGAGCATGTATAAGCATAAGTGAAGCTGTAATGAAATATGACTGAGACGTTATTTGAATTTGCCATGGTAACACTGAAATTACTGGAGAGAAAAACAAAGTACGCGGACTAAGTAAATCTGCTTCTTTGATGTGTCTCTCAAACTGGCACAGAATCTTGTTTTTTTTTTGATGAACTCAGTGACAGTAGGATGTTGATCCTCAAGTCAAGAGCTAAATGGGAGCATGGGGATTTCAGAGCAGGAAATAAAGACTTAACTAAGAATAACTTGCATTGTGCTTGGTGATATTTGTGTATAAAGCAACCTCTGTAAATGCATATCTTGTACTGATACAACATCAGACTAAAAAAAATATTTCTTATTGAGTCACAGAGTCTGACAAAATTGAACAATTATTGAAACTCGGAACAAAGGGTTTTTTTGTTTGTTTGTTTGTTTGTTTTTTGTTTTTTTGCAGGTAATTTCTAATAACTTCTCTTTCTCTGAACCCTTGCATCTGGTCTTTATAATGTTAGCAACTGTAAAATATATTCTTAGACATAACAATAGAAACAAATATAACTACATTATTAATATCTTTCAACAATGCCTTTTATTTTGACTAGAGAATAATACATTGAAATATAAAGGTCTTATTTTTAAGGTACTCCTCTGTCTTTGGTCATTTATTATTGATTAGTTTTGAAAAATGTTACTGGGCTCAAACTGTAAACATGTAGGGCTAGACTAGACTTGAGTCTGGCACAGTCAAATGGCCCAGACTGCAGTCTTTTTCAAACTCTACCCTGTCCTTAAGCCCTAAATATTGCTGCTGCCATCATAATGGTTTTCTGTCTGACCGCAATGTATTATGGATTGCACTGAGTGGATCATTCAGGTAGCTCTCATTGAATACTCTGCCAAAGCATGTCCAAAAGTAGTCTAGGTCTGAACCAGCAGAACTTTCTCATAGCATTCTATTACTGTTTCTTTGTCTTTATTGGGCTAATTTTCAGATTTATAGCTTACTGAATTGTGGCTTATAATATTTAACAACATGAATCTTTTAATTATCCTTTTGTTAAACCCTCTAAATTACTTTTGTGGTTTGAGAGGGTTTGATGTGGAAGGTCAAAAGCGGATCATTTGCTGTTGGCGTCCTTGAAGGAGATGAGCCAAAGAAATGTCTTGCAGTACAACAAAGCAAACAAACCAAAACTTCCAAAAAGTACGCTATAACTTTCAAAAAGTACACTATAACTTTTCCTGTAGAATGTCTCCCACCTGTTTTTCTCTATGGAGATGTTAATGATTGGCTTGGAATGTTCTACACTATGATATTAAACTTATCTATCTCCGTGGAGATGGCGTCAGGCCAAGTTACAGGTCAGATCTGTGCATGTTTTTCAAATATTGCACTTGAAAAACAAATAATTGTATACGCTTAATTCCATACTGAGAAACATTCCAGGCAAAGCAATAGCATCTCCACATACCTATAGAGGTCCTATATTATGTAAAATTACCTTTTATGAGCTTTAAGCTATATTATAGCTTAGTTACCTCATCAACAATACATGGTAAATGGTCACATTTTTCTATAGCGCTTTTCCACCTTCAAGGCACTCAAAGTGCTTTACAACAAGGAACCACTCACCCATTCACACACCAGTGTAAGCAGACACAGTGGGCAAGGTGGGTTAAGTGTCTTGCCCAAGGACACAACGACAGCATTCATCTGTGGGAGCTGGAATCACACCAGCCAACCTGTGGGTCAGTCGATCTGACCGCTCAACCTGTGATGTTTATGTTGAGCTGGAATCGAACCACCAACCTTCAGATCAGTGGGCGAATGCTCTACCAACTGAGCTACCGCCGCCCACTACATCACAGTTGTGTTTTTGTTTCATTATTAAAATGTGTGAGTAATCCAAAGCTCCACAGCTACCATTTTGCCTTTCTTTAGATGGGCAATTCCAGAGCTGAAATTATCCAAATGATTCTAGTGAAGGGGCATGGAATTTAAAAACACAGTGAAGCACTTCATGTATTACCAGAGTGTTTTCTGTTTGAGAAAAGAACTCAGGGTTTGTGTGTTAAACATGTGTGAATGAAACAACTCCAGGTATATTAGAACAAAAATCTGAAAATAGCGTAATATGGACCCTTAACCAACAGCAAGCACACAACAAAATTTACTTCGGTCACACACTATCAAACCTGTCTTCTATAGGTTCATCTGAAGATGAAACTGGGTTGTAGATAAATAATGAGCAGCAATTTAAAGAGTGCAAACTGATTTAGTGCACCTGTTGGGGGATATGGCCGTGTCAGGGGAATATACGGCAGGATGGGGGTAGGACCTGAGGACAGAGTAACTGGAACTCCAACATTTTATTGTGATCGACTCATATTTTACCCCAGACGTCCCCCCGGGGCACTGCCAGTGCACCCCACATCTGCACATCACTGCTATCACCGGGCCCAAAGTGGCACCTAATTGGCAGGTAGCGTGTCACAGCGAGGGGGGTATCAGAATAGGTGATGTGGGAAGTTTCTCTGCAGAACATTTGAACATGGAAACGCACTGGGGGAAATGACTTGCAGAGTGTCAGCAGATGTCTGAGTGCCTGCAGCTTTATGATACCTAATGTCAGGTTTGCAAATCACACAAACTACATTTAAAAGGCTTTTGAAGAAACTTTTTCCAACTATTACTATACTTTAACCACAAGTGGAGTGCATATTAAAGGCTATAGTAAAAGTGTGTCTTCTAAAAAACTTGTATGGTTTTTATAGGGGTTTTGTGGAGGTTTTGGAAGGTGTAGATTAGTTTGTACAACACAGGTCTGTCATGATAATTGATGTATAGACTTATCGTTCAATGTATGAAAGCTGGAACAATATTTTTTGGGGTCAATATTTATGTACTCTTTCTCTACTCTCCTGAGAAATGTGTTATTTTTTTGGCTACATAACGAGATCTGAGCTGTAGAACGTTAAATTAAAAAAAAAATGTATGACTCCTTACAGTTGCAAACTAAGTACTAACTCTTTCATTTTGCTTTTTATTTATTAGAGCTCATGTTTTTAACAATAATGTACATTTAGAATATTTTTTGTAGTTTAAATTGGCTCTTGGGTTATTGTGTCAGCGGCATAAATTAGTTTCACTATTATCATTTATCATCTACATTTGCTTCACCAAAAATATTGCACTTCAGAATTTGTTGTTGTAACAGGTCATTTTCACTTTTCAGACTTGGTGCTGTCTTCTGTAGCTGGAGCTGGCATGGGACTGAAAAGTGAATGCCATTATGTGCCTATGGACTACCATTATTGCTGCTACTATTATTGATACTGTGATGAAAATTTATATGGTGAAAAAATTTCTCTCAGTCTGTCTTTGTGTAAATTAATGTGATTTCTACCTGAGACCTAGACCAGTTATTAGCATGTGTAAACGCTCAGCAGACACAACTATCCCACCCTCAGGAAGCCCTTAGTTGTACTACCTGTCCTCAAATGTATGTTAACTTGATTAGTACAAGTTACTATGCTTTGATATGTATGTAACTTGTACTTCTGTATAAATACTCAAAGCTCAAATGCTCTGGGGGAGAGACTCGGAGTGGGGATGCTCAGAGGGGTCTAACGTGGAAGGGACATGCTGCTGGAGGAGAGACTGTTGTGCTCTGGCCAGGGCAGGCCCTGTCCATATCTGCTGTAACAAGAATAAACCTTTGTCTGTGTTCCAGAAATTCATGGGGCTTTGCGAATGGATAAATTATTTATCATCAAGCGATATATAATTTTTTTCCACATCAATACAATTGTTACTACTACTATATCAGCACTACTACTACAACTACTATTGATTCTATTGTTACTTCTACTACTATAGCACTACTCTTGTACACCCCATAATAACACTTTACAGGATGTGTGTTCTGAACTGGCACAGAATCCTTGTCATCTCATTTACATCCAGACTTGTGGAGGGCTCTCTCATCTAAAGCCTCCCTCTTTTACCTTGTATGCTCCTGAGATTCAAGGACAGACTGACCATCTGTGGCTGCAGACCTATGGGTCCCATCGGCCACTCCACTCACTCTCATAAGAAACAACATCTGATATACAGTCTATAAACGCCCTATTCTCTCCCCCTCTTCTAAATGAGTCTGGTCTCCTGCGTGTGAGTGCGTTTTCTGGGGTCAAGCACACAATTTATTATCAGAGTTTTCCTCTTGCTATCTAATTCTAACAACAAGTGTTCTCTTTTTTTGGCTAGTTCAAGCACGTAACACAATGCAACAGTTTGTGAGGCTGTGCTGGTGGTGGAATTAAGGTTTCTGATGCTAAGATTAAGATGCTAAGATTAAGAAATAACTTTTTCAATAATAAATATTATAAATTCTATATCATATCCACATCTTAAATTATAAATATAAGGAATATAACATACAATACTGTAGTGACTTCTATACTGTGTATTCTAAATCTTTACAGTAATGAAAACATTTCACTTTACTTGAACTCTGTGTGGCATGGACCAAAGGAAAAAGCACAGAAAGAGAATTGAGTTCTGCATGTGAAGTTCATTGGCAGCATTTTACAGCTTTTCAAAATTACTGTTTTATTGCTTTAGATCAGTTATGGATATATTATTGTATTGTATGATTTTGTATGTATATTGTACTGTATGATTTTACTATTTGTACTTATCTTGTGCTTTGTTACCTGAATGTTTGGCCACCCCTGAACTTCCTGCTTTGAAAAACTGTTCTGCTGGTCTCATTAATGGCATCATTGGCACCAACTGTTTAATTTTTTTCTTTTTTCTTTTAAAATTTTTACTTAATATTTGAGTTCTATATGTTACTACTGCTAGATATGGGTTATTTATGTGTATATAATGAATTCATGAATTTAGAGTAAACTAAAATCGATTTTCCACAGTATTCCAGCCGTGTGGGCCTGGCTGACTGGCCTCTGTAAAAAGCAGGTTTGAGCTGTGTTTGGACTGAGACATGAGGCAGCTTATGATGAGCTCTGAAGTGTTAATTCTTGGTGACGGGTGAAGGAAATCTCCACTTTGCACATGATGTGCTGCCATGAAAATGTGTTACTACTAACTCTGTCCATGTGTCCTTGGGCAAGGCATTTTACCCACCTCACTCATGAATATGTTAGGGTTAGGTCAGCAGACTGACAGCCCTGCCTTCATCAGTTGGCACTGAGGTTAGGGTGGATAAATGGGTGACTCTGTGGCTAGGATCTCTTTACAGCAGTGGCACAAGTGAGTCGGAGTTGTTGCTAAGAGCAACAGTGACAAGCTAATCATGATCACTCATGTGGCACTTTTATTTACTTTTCAGAGTGATGGACAAATGCCCAGATTGTAGCGAGGGGCCAAGTCATCAAAACGTCTTTCTGAAGAAGAGGTTCTGGCACATAGTAAGTCTTGGGTTCTCTGTCCCTGACTCGTCCACAGAGACGAGAGGATCGATTATGATTGGTTTGTGCGTAAGTACTCCAGCCACTAGACCACCCTGCTAATGTGTGTTGACATGGAGAACAACTGAGGCGCCTCAAGCAGCTGCTATTAATGAAGCACAAAATAACTGTTAGCTAGTGAACGCAGCTGCACCAGTCCTAACACGCTCTTATTAAGATGCTACACTGAGTGTGCAGCAACAGACTAGTCACCCGCATCCGATTGACCCCAGCCTGGTTACCGCAATCAGACATGTTGCCATGCTCGGTGGTGCGTCAGATGATATCCCCTGAAATCTTTAAACTTTGATTGTGAAGCTACTGTCAAGCGTGCTCATTTTTAAACAATCACAACAAAACAAAAAGATCCAATCCTGATATGTTCAAACAGACATAATGTTACTGACACATTAGCTCTTCAGTCGTTAAATCAAATAGTGGTCATATTTTGAGATCATTTCTGTTGGGCACAGCAGCCAACTGCTTGTCTCCATGGAGATGTTATTGCTTTGCCTGGAATGTTTCACAGTAGGGCACTGAAATAATGTATGTAGCGTTCACTATTAAATTACAGATGATTTTAATGCTAAAGCAATACCTTGAAAAACATGCATTGTTACTGCATTACTCCACAAATCTGACCAAGTTATATTTGTGGCATCACCTCCTTGTCCTCATGGAGATGGATCATTATAATGCCATATATAATGGGAAAGTCAAGGAAAAGCAATGACATGTCCCCCCATCTCTCTATTGCATATATTTTATTGGTATCTCTTGTGAAATTCATTCATTTAAAAACGGCCTGTGGTCTAAAGAGAGATGTATAGATGAAGAATTATCTTAGATTGATGACTCCACACTGGAAGACAAGATTCTGGCAGCTGCTACTTGACATTTGAACAGTGAAAGTGAAAGAAATGGGAGATGGAGACACAGGAAATTGGAACAACAGAGAGCTATAGAGGAGGACAGAGGACACAAACAAATGAGCTGGTTCAGGCAGTCTTGTGTGATTAGAAAGGCCGGTTCATGATTGAAGCAAATTATACTTTAGGTTATTCAATCAGTATCAGCAAGTGTTGATTTTAGCTGGGACAAAAAATGAAATCAAATTAAGATACAAAAACTTTCTACAGTTTTACACTTAGTACTGTGGAGGTTACGTTCAACATTGATTTCCTTAATTTCACACATTTGTATATTTGGCACTTCTCATGTCCTCTCCATGTTGGGGCCAATCAGAAAGTAAACTTATACTAATACTCCATGAATTAACTAGAAAGGTTTTCACACCACCTACAACATTTCCAATATAGCTGTAACATATTTGAACACAAGAGCGGTTGGCTCTTGGTCGTGGGCTGCACACCTACAAATCAGACTGGTAATATTGTTGGACACCAGTATAGATTTTGTGGAGCCACAGTGAACAATCATAGCATAGCATATTACTGGAAAAAACATTCTCAAAACTATGAAATATGAATAACTATGATTTGACTTCTGATGCAACAATGATTGAATACAAAATTACTAAAAATTGTGGAGTTAAAAATTTGAAAACACACCAAAAACTGACTATATTTGTCCCCCAAAACTCTAGCTAAATCACTTAATGCATTTTCCTTTCTGCTGTAGTCCACATAAATCCTTTTTAATCCCTGTAAAATAATTAGTTGGCTAATAACAATCTTGGTTGCCATTTATCTGACAAAGTGATCAAAGGCATATGCCCGACTGTCACTTGTCAATCTGAAGACCAGCATTAAGAGACTTGGCAAATGAAATGAGAAAAATACAGTAAAGGTCCTATATTACAGAAACTGGATCACTGTGAGCTTGCCTCTTCAAAAACATACCTGAAGTTGTGTTTTGTTTCATTCACACATGTTTACATGTTTGAGTAATCTTTTATTATTAGTCTGTCTACATCTCCAAAGCTCAAAATTTTCTGTTTCACCTTGTGATGCCATGGCTGAAATCATTCAAATGACTCTAGTAAAGGTGTATGGAGTTTAAAAACACAGTGGAGCACTTCCTGTATTACCTCATAACATCACAAAGTGGGACAGAATGCGAGATTGAGGGAAGAAATAAATGCCTAAATATGCCTAAATATGCAAGATGTGTGTATTAAAAATGTGTAAATGAAACAAAACACAACTCCAGGTCTGTTTTTGATGAGAAAACATTATAACATAGATCAGAAAATAGTGTAATATGGGCCCTTTAATACATAATAAATTGTTATTATGTGTATGTTGTCATTATTTAGTATTATTAAGCAATTTGGGAACAATTACTTTGGAATTCCACTCTACAGGATCTATTGTGATTGCTTTGATTTGCATGAATTTGTCAGAAGTGCGCTTTGCAGACTTTTTTCCAATCGTCTGCTCTATTGAAAATCTTTCTGATAGTTCACACAGCCCGGGCAGGGTGTAGATAAATGCGTGTGCAGCCAGCAAAGTGTCTGTCATTATAGATCCGTTTCACTCTTTTTGAAGCTATGAAACTATAAAAAATAAAATGATCAGAGGGAACAGCACAGTCTTAGCAGGTTCAGAGCAAGTACAAGGCGAAGTAATGTACCCAGAAAAATCATCTAGGAGCGTGTTCTGTCACACAACATTCACATTTACAAATGATTGAGGTGTGTGTGTGTGTGTATGTGTGTGTATGTGTGTGTGTGTATGCGTGTGTGTTGGGAAAACTGCAGCTCTTTATTCCAGCCCCGTGACACAGTGTTCTCTCTCCTCTCACCTGTTTCATTCATTAGCACATCCTCCAGTTTCACAGGTTTAGGTACATTTTGCAACAGTTGGCCCCCGCTGTGACATGAATGTGATGAAGTTTTCAATATGTAAACTGCTTTCTTTTGCACATACGAATGAATACGCACATTAGAAAAAAAAAATAACATCAGGGGGTATTGTGTTAATGACAAGATGGTAGCCTGCATACAGTATAGATTAAATTGGAAAAAAAATAGAAATAACATATAACAATAAGGTTTTGAGTAAGAAAAATGTAAATTGACGGCATATATATTGTATTACTATCACTGTTGGGGTTTCAAAATATTGATTGATGATAAATCTTAGAATATACAGTATAATTCTGTTTTTTTTTATTTGACTGGGTTAATCAAAATTGAAAGATTCTATATTCTGCAAAATTGACTCTTGAGAGCTTTAAGCCATGATAGAATGTTGTTATGTCCTCAAAAACATACCTGAAGTTGCATTTTGTTTCATTTATATATGTTTGAGTAATCCTTTATTATTAATCTGTCTACATCTCCAGAGCTCACAGTGCTTGCAATGTCATGTAGTGGTGGTTCAAGTTAATAGCTACCTTTTACCTTTAGTTCAGTAGAGATTGGCAATTCCAAAACCAAAATCAAAATCATTCTTGTGAAGGAGTTTTTAAAGGTGTATGGGACCACTAAAATGTGGTCTGACAATAGTAAGTAACGTCCTTGGGGACTTCCAATGAAAAATAGCTTTTGCAAAGTATGGTATAAAGCGTCTTTTCTTGTGGGAAATGAATCTTTGCACATGGTCCCTGTTAAACAAACTAAAAAATAAAGTAAATTGCTAAATGTAATTTTAGTGATTTGTCAAGAGAGAACTCTATAGTAGTAAAAAGTGCCAGACATTGTGCCCTATTCAAAATAATGACATATTTTGACTCTTTTGTACTTTCCTGCAGCCTTTTTCTCACTGTAGAAATCCCTCTTTGACATGGCCCTCTGTGTTCTCAGACAAGTATCCAGTCTGCTGCTTTCTCTAGAAGATCACGTATCATTTATAGTTGTTGTATTGAAGCGCCTTGTGCCCCAAGGCTTTCTGTCCTGGAGGGTTTTGCCTGGCTTGTATGGCCTGATGAAGAAGACTATAGCATCAACAGCCCATCTATCTGTCTCTCCGCCTGCGGGGTTAACTGTGGTCCTGCAATAGCCCTGCTCAAGACAACAGGCCGCTCATTGGTTAATGTTTAATGGACTTAAAAGGACATCATTGCCCGTTGGCTCTGGATCAAATTTATGGATAGTCAATGCACTAGGTTTGGCTCTGTACTCTTAATGAAAAACCTGACCTCTAAAAGCCCTTTAGAATAGACCAGTTATTACCATTTTACATAGTAACATAATAGTGTGTTACATGTACTAACAATTATGTATTTATATTGTTATTATTTATTATTTAGTATAATATATGTGTTTTTGCATGCTTGCTACTTTATTCTGTGCCATGGCTTAAGTTGGCCCATTGGCAAAGGAGGGCAGGCATTGCCATATAGTGTATGTCTTCCAACATCCAGCACACATACCATATCAAAAGAGTGATTAAATCCTGAGCTAAACCTGGACCAGGATTAAACTAGACAAAAATCAAAACAAAAATAAAGCATCAGGATTAAATAGAGCTCGTATGACCAACTTAACAAGTGTGCACGTTTTCTTAAAATACTAGTAATTTTTTTGTAAGAATTCCACTTCTGATTTTCCACACCATATTCTTTACTTGTACTGAGAAATATTATTTAAAGTTACTGTACTTTGAGCTCTTCCACTGTGAATAAGTTTGTGTCTTGTCTTGACTTCTTGGCTTCTTGCATTACTTCAATAATTTTAAATCATAGCTAGTTGTTGCATCATAGTTACAGTATTCAGTTCTCAGGTGTTACTTGCTTCAAATACTTTTTAATGCAGTATTTCTTTAGATCTTTGACTTTTACTTCTACTTGATTCATAGAGGTATTATGTAAGTAGATTTTTGGCTACTTGGCTCTGCCAATTGGCATATTAACTGAAAGACCACACCAATGTAATGCAATCAACCATTATTATTTTAATGATAAATATTGCCATTTGTGTTCTTGTTTACTATATAACATCCCATATTAAATAATAATGTAATGCCTTAGCTGTATCTAACCTGCTTTTTTGCTGCTGCTCTGTCCATCTCCAAACTTGACTTCTTGGCTTCACAAGGACAACTAATTATGTTTGTGACATAATCACTCCACTAGCGCGTGTGTGATTAGCTGGAGTGGGCCCTCAGATGAAAATGATGTCTTTGCTTTGTTAACCTTGCGTAGCTTTAGCGCTCAGGTGTTAAACAAAAAGGATGTGGTCTGCATTGCTAATACGAGATAAGACACAGTTGGGTAATGGGAGCTTTTACTGTCTGTTTTTAATGTTTATGAAAATCAATATGTCATTTTACGGGGGAAGTTATAAATAATGTCAATAAACTGTTCGCAGGTCGTCTGAGTCCCCTGAGGACAATTACATCAGGAAAGAGGAGGAAGTGTCATTACAAGCCTTGTTTAAGACAGGAGCGCAGAGCGGATGTTTTAATATTTCTTGATTATGGGGAGCACTATTTTACTGACAGGCAATGTGCCGATAATATCATCTCACTCGTTAGACAGACATCTTAAACGCTTATATGTCAGACGTAGATGTTCTGTAATCTTCTTTCAATTATAATGATTTGGTGCCTATTAATTGAGGATGCT
The DNA here is from genome assembly GCF_026225935.1 of Boleophthalmus pectinirostris. Taxonomy (NCBI): domain Eukaryota; kingdom Metazoa; phylum Chordata; class Actinopteri; order Gobiiformes; family Gobiidae; genus Boleophthalmus; species Boleophthalmus pectinirostris. The sequence goes on along the minus strand of NW_026571115.1, from coordinate 18,117,701 downwards.
GCCAAATCGCCCCTTAAAGGATTTCAAAAATAGATCATTGTTTTAAAATATTTTCTCAACGTTCTTTTGTTTAAATGTGTTAATTGTTCTGGTGGAAGAGCTGATCTGCCAACTGTTTGGCTATTTACCCAGAATGTTACACAGTATGGCATTAGACATATTAATCTCCATGGAGACAAGCAGGTGACACCACCAGGCCAAGTTACATGTCAGATCTGTGAAGAATGAGGGTTTTTAATGTATTTATTATGAATTAAAACACCTGTAGTTGGATAAATACAATGTAAGATTTAAGACACCTGAAATGTTACATAATCCATCTTTAAACTGTTTATGATTTCATTTCATATTAAGATTACACAGTAGAAAAGTAAGCCATATCTAAAATTATCTAATAATAACCCAATTTATTCTTTGGGTCTTAGAGTAAATTCAGAAATCAGGGCACTATAAACAACAAAACTACTTCTAATGTTGTACACATCTTGCCTTTCAGTTTCTAGACAGCCTCAAACCTAAAGCCAGACTCACATGGGAGTGTCCTGTCTGTACCACCAAAGGTTTACACAAAGTCCATAAATCACTCTGTCACTGCTCAGCTTTAAGGCTATTCAACTGGCTTAAGTTTGTCCAGCTAATGTAGGATAATGGCACTCTTACACTGCACTAGCTCCACACATTGATCTATTTACAACTGCGCTAATGTAATTCACAGAGGAGAAAATACTGTGTCAAACATGCTTATTGTTTCACATTTATACAAAAAGACTTTTTTCTGTTGTAAAGGTGAATTAAAGGTGCACTATTTCAGATGGAGCCGCAACAGACTGTTTATCTCTGAGACTATATTGCTTTGCCTGGAATGTTCTACAGTGCATAAACATTTCTATCTCACATTTTTGTCAGTGACATGTTTTTTTAAAATAAATATTGGTACCTTGAATAGAGGCATTCTCTCTGCAATTTGTATTGCCTCTCCACAGATATGACCTGCAACTTTGCCTAGTGGCTGCTTAATGTAGTTTAAAGGCCTCATTTTCTAGTTAGCCAGAGTGTTGGAGATGTGTGGAGACACTTTTTAAAATATTCCACACAGTAATTGTATTTGCAGAGGTCACTGGTGCTAGGCTAGCGCATGTCAATGGCCATAGTTATCCTGCCAATAAAAACAGTCTTACCCACTCCACAAAGCGTCCGAAGCAAATCTATTATTATGCCAGACTGTCGATGTGAATATCTGTGTTAACAGAATAATGTTTGAAATAAATCTAACCTTGCATCGCATAAATGTTGAGGGACTTTTTTCTTATATCAGTCCGCTGCTACCAAGCGTTCTATCAGGAAGTACAACTTGCTGCTGCTGCTCAGACATAAATTCTTTAAATGCAAGGTTGGTTCTACTTATAAAGTTATTCTATCAACACAGACATTCACATCGACAGTCTAGCATTACAATTGTTTTGCCTCAGGTGCATTGTGGAGTGGGTAAGACTGTTTTTAGTGGTAGGCTAACTATGGCCATTGACATGCACTAGCCTAGCACCAGTGACCTCTGTAAATACAAGGACTGGATGGAATATTTTAAAAAATGTCTCCACACATCTCCAACACTCTGGGTAACTAGGAAATGAGGCCTTATGTCCAAAATTCCAAACTGTCCCTTTAATGCCATACTGTGACACACCCCAGCCAAAGCAATTAAATTTCCATGGTGACCAGCAGATGGGAAACTTGCATAGTGCACATTTCAGTACCAACCATTCAAAGTGGAGTAAGCATTACTTAAATTTATTTGTTTTCTTAATAGATTTTGATGTTGTAACCTTTCTAGACAGTATGAAATTTTGAAACTATGGCTTGTAGAGATCCTAGGTTTATTCAGTACAGAGCCAAGTTTAATGCAATTGAAAAAAATAGTATAAATCTTATATAGAAGTTACAATACCAAAACAAATTTGAACAAGCATTTTTTTATTACTACCTATACAACTTCCACTGCTACTACTGCATCCCCAACTACCACTACAAAACAAGTATACTGCAATCATACACATTCTTTACTTACTCTCACAGCCACTAACACTTCTCTGGCCTACTAAAAGACATGTCTACAAAGTCCAGGGGGGAATCTCACAAGTGTAAACCAGTGTGAAATGTCTGCTATATGTCTACTTCTATACCTATGTTCTTTTATAGTGTGCTCTGGGTATTAGTTAAATGCCATGACAGGGTTTATAGGCTCACATACAGGGACAGGACGAGCCAGAAGGCAGTGTCGGCGAGGACCACCAGCGCAAAATAAATTGTCTCCCGCAAGTAAATAGCTGCTTTAATTACCTGCTGAATATGAACATGACAGCGATGACCTTTATCATCGATGATCTAAAATTAACAGCGGTTTGCTCCGTAATGAATTCTCTTTTTGTATGGTAGCCCTCTTTTGTTTGGAGTGAATCATGTTGTTTACTGTGAGTTTAGATTGCAAAGACTATTCTCATATAAAGTTTAGAGGTAGGGTGAGAGTAGGTATTGGAATATTAGGGTGAAGCAGGTTCTTTGAATAATATTGTAGTAATATTTGCAAATGGACTGGAGCTTGTACTATTAGTTTAAGTAAATGTAGCAGCTGCAGTAATAATGGAACTAGTTAAAAGTATTAATAACCCTAGCAGAGATATGTACAGTACTGGTAGGTTTTTATTTGAGTAGCTTTTTGAAGTAATTGTACAACAGCTATCTTGCAAATATAGTGGAGCTTGTAGTACCAGTAGAAGTCAATATAGCAGCTGCAGTAGTAGTAATAATAGAGCTTCTAAAAAGTAATACTAACCTTAGCAGAGATATGGTATTGGTAGTTATTTACTTAAGTAACTTCTTGAGGTAATTGTACAACACTTATCTTAATTGTGTACCATGTTTGACTCCTCTACCAATCTCTGAGTATTAACTGTGAGGATAACTGTTCAGTGAGCGCTGGCAGAAGTTGAAAAGTGCAACAGCAGTGCATGTCTTATTGGATTATACTATAATTACTTTTACATCAAGTAAAATCATCCACAATTTACTGACTTTACTATTTTTGTATGGCAACCCACAACTCCTGAACACTAAACATTCAGGTTTATTATAATTATAAATAATAAATAATAATAAATAATATTTATTATTATGTCCGGTTGGCATTCACTTTGGGATCACTCAAAGTATAACATACCATTGTTCAAAAAATATCAAATGAAATAAATCTGTCTAGTTTTGAAACGATAAATTGTAAAAAAGAGCAATCTAAAAATCCCTCCACACATGTTTCCAGTGTATTTAAACAGCTCCATACAGTATATATGATAAATACCTGTTCCTTGAGTGGCACTTGACAACATAATAGACCTCCATAATGCAGCCCTTCCAGTTTGCATGGCCGTGAGTGTAATGCGTGTGTGTATATAGACTCATTTGATTGGCTGCTTGCTGTCAGACAGTGAAATTTCCTCGGGCGATGCTCTCACTGTCGAGGCCGATCCCAATAGCGTTGCATTTTTCAGGTATTCCACTTCCACCTGACAAACCTTGAATGAAATATATGCTTCACATCTCTGACTTTAAGACATTCAATTTTCAAAAACTGCTTGCTTCCTCTTCTGGGCCTGGATGCTGCTGTGGGAGATCAATGCAAAATGCTTGGGAAATTGCTAATGTTATTTACATCAAAGTGAGACTGGAGGAGACCAATTATACCACTGATTCAAGGCAATATTCCTGAGTGGCTTATCACGTGGCTGAAAACAGAACAATATTGTGTTTTTTTTATTTATTGTATTTTTTTATGGAGAACTGCACAGCACAGCATTGCCTTTTCCTCACAATAAAAACAACATTCTATTGATTTAATGGTTTGGATAATACAGTTGCAGGCAGTCGACTCCTGCAAACTAGTGAAATAGTACAATTGACACAGAAGAAAATCTTGCTCGCTGAAACTTAGCCTGAAGCCTTTTTCAAAATATCTAATCATTTATCCATTTCAGTTGTGGCGATGGGAGGAAGCAGAATACCAGGAGATAATCCACAATAACAAAAGGACTGCTCCAAAGATAGTGAAAAATCTCTTTTGGTTTCTTGGAGACTAAAGGATCTATGTTGCTAAAAGGTAATACATGCAACAACAAATGCTTTGAGTTCTAGGCCTGTCACAATAATTACAATATTGACTTATCATTCAATACATCATCAGTTGGGGTCAATATTTATTCTCTGTACATTTTCTTTGCACTACTGGGACATTTTTTGCTATATGATAAGATTTAAGATGTAAAAGATTGAATTAATGACGTCTGTGACTCACTGCAGATGCAAACTAAGTACTGAAGTGCTTCATTCTGCTGTTTATATATTGCAGCTCATGATTTTTTAACAATATTTTTCATTTAGAATAGATTCCGAGGGTTAAATCTGCTCTTGCTTTACTGTGTCAGTGGCATAAATGAGTTTCAGTGTTATCGTGACAGGCTCAGTTACATTTGATATGTAGTAGACATGATAAGAATAACAGTTGTCTCTATGGACTGTGATGTCTGCATGTACAGGAGATCCACAAAGGTGTAACTGCATTATGTTTTCTGTGAAGTGAAGACACAGTGGTCCATGAGGAGTGTGGATACAACTGGCCAGGTAAGGTGTACTTTATTGTTCTCATATCTATATTTGTACTTGGCATTTGATGACACAATGCACCTCAAATTCCCTTTGCTGCTGAGAATACAGACTTCTCCAATACTTTACAAATACGTGTTGTCTGGACACTGGTACTTGTAATCTCCCTTGGTTTAGATGGGTGTGATTGGCAGGTGGATTAGCCAATTAGGGACAAGCCTAAAATAATGGTCATTTATATCAAGACAAACAGTTACTAGCAAAAAGAAAGAAAGAAATAACACTAGACTGAAAAACATCACAATAGATGAAGCACTGTACAGTTTTAGTCTGAAGTGAGAGAAGTTTGATTTAGTTTTAAATGGTAGCAAACATGAATGAGAATGAGTTTTTCCCCATGATTTACTGAAATAAATAAACCTGATTGCACAGCTCTGTTTGAGTTTGGCCTGAGCTGCAGAGAAGCAGGTTGTGACTAGATCTTTTATATAGAATATACAGAGAGAATCAGTCTGGAGTCTGGACCCAAGGCTACACCTCCAGGGGACCCATCTGGAGCTACCAAACTTTTTGTAGTGGCAGGGATTGCTAGAATTGGGAATTGATTGATTTTAAATGGTTAGGACAAGCCAGACATAGATGGGTTGTACGTGCACAGAGAAGGTATAGTTAAAGGCTCACTGTGTAACTTTCTGGTAGATGGTCCACCACCTGCTTGTCTTCAGGGAAACATTATTCTTTTATTTAGAATATCCCACAGTATGGCACTGCACTTACCTATTTCCACGGAGACAAGGTTGCAATGCTTTCAGGCCAAGTTACAGGTCAGATCTGCAAAAAGATGAGCTCGCTCACTGGAGGAATGGATGTTTTTCGTAGTATTTTGCATCTGTAAAGAGACGTGTAATTAAATAAATGCAATATAGATGAGTTTAGTGACAAACTGTGAAAACTTTCAGGCAAACCAATTATATCTCCATGGAAACAGGCTTGTGGCAGACCCCTACCAGCAAAGTTACACAGTACACCTTTTGTAATGGTAAGAGGAGAATTAACAGGTATGGATGTATGAATCTGCTGAAAATGCTAATAAGTTTTTGTGAGGTGCTAAGATAAGGTTAAACAAAAGCAGATTTGCGGCACTGACCCCTGAATGGAACAGCCTAAAGGAGACCATTGCTCTTGGCGCTAGATTTCAATGTGCTATGCTGGCAGCACGCTCAGATGAGAAACAGCGCTGGGCCAATCTCAAACGTATCCCATTTAATCAAGCCATTTCAAACCGTTCCAGCTGATAGTAATGAGAACAGCTTTCAAATATTCTCTGCTGTGTGCTCTATTGCCTGGTTCAAATGGTATTTATTTAGTTTTGGTGCTACATCAAAGTTGTGGTGCTGCTCTGATGCAAAAATCTAAAGTCGCTTTACACACAGGTACAATAAAAATGACAGTGTTGTAGATGTGCCCAATGTACTGAGTGCCATTTGTGCAAAGGAGTATAACCATTTCATTTGCATATTTTTATATTAACATTACAAAGGTGTTGTGCCAGATACCCTTCTTCGTACAGTTTTCCATTTGTTTATGCTTAGAACTGGCACAAAGACTACCTACTGTGAAGTGCACCTTCACTTAGGCCTGTCATGATAACAAGTTTTGAAGTGTGATATATTAATTAAGTAAATATATATGATAAACGATAATACTGAAACTAATTTATACCTCTATACGTATACTCTAAAACAGACTTAAACCACAAAAACTATTCTAAATCTACAATATTGCTAAGAATCCTAAGTTGCAATAAATAAACAGCAGAATGAAGCACTTGTGTATTTAGTTTGCATCTGTAATGAGTCATAGAAGTTATATATTCAACCCTTTACTGCTTAATTCTTATTGTATAGCCAAAAAAAAGTAACCAAATATTCCCCAGTAGAGCAAAGAAATGTACCCAAGATAAATACTGAACCCCCAAATATATTTTTTCTTTCTTTATTTTAACTTTCAAATATTGTAAGATAAGTTAATAAATGATATATGATATAGTATTTATCGTGACAGCCCTAACTTCACTGAATGTATAAATAGAAATTCCTAAGCAAGAAAAAAAAAAAAAAAAAACTTGCTAAATGCTCTTTTTTCTTTGCCAATCACGTAAAATGCTAAACGCTATTTCAAGGACTAATTACAGCTATTCAAAAGCAATTCAATAAAAAATGTGTGCTTTCAACTCTTACTTACTTACAATGACACAGCTATTGATATAAAGATTTGTAACACAGCCAGCAAACATTTTATTGTTGAACCCCGGGCTTTTGTGTTGTCCCTATGTCCCAGCTGAAGCCCTTCTGTGCCCACTCATATTCTGGAGCCACCTGTGTACTGCATAAGAGTTATAAGTCTTGCACTGGAGCACCTGCCCTTGTGTCTATGCTGCTTCCCCAGCAGCTTGCTAATGTCAACCTCCCCGAAATGCACAGCAGGGGAGGGGGCACCAAGACAGTAGCAATTTTCCACTGCATGCGAATGAGACTGGAGAGCAATCTGGTGGCCTAAGAGCCTCATAATCAGTGCATCATTACCGGGAGGTGCTTGGAGCATAGGTGAGGGTGGCTGACGCAGGAGGGAGGATGGGGGGAGGAATTGCAGACGGGAAGCTATGGATGACACTAAATGAGCCTCTTGTTGCGTCGGTATATACTGTCTCTGAATGAAACGGCATCATAAAAAACACACAGGTATTCTTCAGATAAAGGATTCACTCAATGACGCGAATCGTAAAATAAAATTTGAGCAATATAAAGCATCATGCCATGATGAGATAAAGCAGCACGGCGTATGCTAGAGCCAGAATCTTAAAGGTGCACTGTGTAACTTTTCTGGTGGATGGGTCCCCACTTGCTTTCTGTGGAATGTTCCACAGTATGGCATTTAACTTATCTAGGCCCACATGTTTTTTTTAAGCTATAGGCCATCTATAATTGAGTAAATGCAAAATCAAGATTGGAGGTTCGAATCTTGCTCTCAACATAAACATTGTTGATTTAGCAGTCAGATCCACTGACCCACAGGTTGCCAGTGCGATTCCAGCTGCCACAGATGAAGAATACTGTCACTGTATCCTTGGGCAAGACACTTGTCTCCAGTGTCTCTGTACCCTGGTGTGTAAATATGAGTGTGAATGGGTGAGTGGTTCCTTGATGTAAAGTGCTATGAGTGCCTTGGAGATGGAAAAGTGCTATACATAAATGTGACCATTTACCATTACTTAACTCTATACTATGGACCCCTCTAGAAAAGTTTCACAGTGTACCTTCAAACCCAATATTCTCTCAGACTGACAGATCAAATATGTTGTCCATATTTTCAAGACTTGCAAAATCTAATGCCGCACACATATGGAGCCACACATAACTACAGTTAATGTGTTTCTGAGGGTGACAGTTCTTTGAAGTTTGCCTTGCCCTGTGTGCATTTTTGAGGCAATTCAAAGGATGCCAGGACAACAAAGCTAATACGAGCTGCATATGGCTTACTGTATATAGCATAATGTTTTTAAATCGGCCCCACCTTTTTCATGTACCCATCATATTGTCATTTTCCTGAACTAAAAGGGAGACAACATGACATTCATTTCAAAAAAGCTTTCTTCTTTTACTAATCTCACCACTGCAATTTACTTTATAGAAAACCTCTCAGCCAAAAGCAAGGCCTATATATTTTCAGCTCGGAAACATGTCAAAAACACAAATTTACTTGTCACATGTTCGTTTTGAAAATCACAGCCTTTTAGTTCAAATGTGTCAACAGCCAATCCATCATCATAGCTGTCAAGATAAAGCTCTCCCTAGTACCGATGTTTGCCGCGTGGTGGCAGTAGCGCACAGAGCACACAGCGGCACAGCGTGAGTGAGCGCACTGCCTCAGTCTGTGGTTTAAAAAAAAAAAAAAAAAAAAAAAAAAGTAAAGATGGGTAGAAGTCATTTTGTGGATAATTTTAGAACTTTTTAAAATTGTCACTCGTTCAAAACATTTTAAAAGTGCGCGTGACTTTCCAACTCAGTAGAATGAATGAATTTTGTTTAGTGACAAATTGCCATGTTGTATTGATGAAAAACTAGCATTTACCCACACTTTGCACATGAGGTAGGAAAGAAGTGAAAATGTGCGGAAAAAACGCGTGGTTTTAATGCTACTAGAATTTCGATCGCGTTGTAGTAAGCTAAAAATCTTCCACTCGTGCGTTTTGGAGTAGCCTAAAAAAAGGTATAAGATGTCAGTGCCCAGACAGGCTGTGCACCAAATTAAATTGGACTCCGCCTTTGCCAGGAGCGAGACTTGTTCGTGGACTCCTAAATACTCACTCTCTCTTCTCCGACCTCGTGCATCAGCGCGCGGCTTCATCCCCAGTCACTCACTCAGAGGCTGTAGTGAGGAGCGGTCTGACGCACAGGATCAGGCACCGGGCTTTCCAACAGCGGCGGTATAGCGGCAGTCAGGAGTGCGTGGCCACGGTGCAACATGTTCCCAGCGTGGACACGGGGACAGGAGAGTCGTGCCGGTCCAACGCTGCTGGTATCACGGCAGAGCATGATGAAACGCACCGCTGGACAGGTCGTACAGGTGTGGGTCTCCTGTTGGATTCTTCTGTCTATTGTAATACGAGGTGCCCAAGCGCAAGGTAAGAAGAATGACCACTTTTCTCTCTCTTGTGTTGTAAACGCACCAAATCAAAACGGTTCCTAAAACTCTGTAATAGGCTCTTGCCTTTTTGATGCTTTTGGTGCTTTGGTAAAGTCAGAACGCCTGTGGCAATAGTTGGAAAGACCAATATCAGTTTTGCTCCTGCGTACAACAAAACGATCCTCTGAAGTAATTCAGCCTGATAGTTGTGTATGTTTGGTTCTGTGCATTTCTGGCATAAAACTTGGTGACAATTACCCAGTTCAATTGTACATGCTCATTCAAAACCTCAGTTAGTGTGAATGTTTGGTCAGTGGTGTAAGGCTGATGGTGGACGCTGTTCCATCTAAACTGCACCCTACTGTGTGTTGAATCATCTTCTGACTAATTGGCATTCAACGTATTGCCTGCTTGCTAAGCTTTGTTGTATCGAATAATGTCACTTTACATTTATGCTGTTATTTTGTGTGTACAATTTTCATTGATCATTCACTTTTCATGATTTATATAGAGACTGTCAGTTATTGAATGCAGATTTATATTTCCCAATAACTAAGCACTCACTCCAATGGTAAAACAAGAGTATATAAACACCCATAGCTGTGCGTATTTCCACTACACAGTGACAGTGTATGTGCTTTGTAGTCTTTAGTTCCCCTCAGTCTCTTGGAGGCATGTTAGAGCTTCTCACAGGTGGCATAGGCTTGTATTTGAAGTGGCTCCTTTATGTTTTCTCACAATGCTTGGTGCAGCCATGTGCTAAAAGCAACATAATCCCTTTGCTTGTTTGTCTTTGAATGGGGCACTTTGCTCTAAGTGTTCGTAACCTTATCTGAAGGGAGTCTTGGGCATCTCGTATTATGCAGGGTGCAGTTTCTGGACCTGTTATTAACGTCCTTTTTTTCCCTGCTAGACTTTGTGAGGATCAGTTGAGCGTCTCCCACCATGCCACTTCTTTACCTTTTTCCCTCCGCCCCAAAACAGCCCAGGCTTTCTCAGGCTTGCATTTGGTATTCAGGCCCCTCTGTAGTGTCACTCGCTGCACATTTGCATCAGTGAGAGATTCAAGTCTGTGTCCCTGTCCCCCTGCTTGTATTCTCATCTTCCTTTTTTTTGCCGATTTAGTCTTTGTTGGGGGTCCTCTTTAGATCTTGTGCCATCTTAACTTAAGAGTTGCATCCTCTGCTTATGCATGTTTGCAAATGAGTGGCAGTGCTATAAGCTAGGGATGCTCTTGCTCTCTCCCTCCATGCTGTGGACCTGTGTGGATGGCATAAATTAGGCAACACAACACACACAGACACACACACACACACACGGACAAAGACAAACAGTGGCAGTGTGGGCTCAAGGGAGCAGTAGGTGAGGCATGTACTTGTTTTTCAGCAGGTGTCTACTGGGGCCCCTGCTGTGTCTAATACTGCTGGTGTTTTCAGAGCTCTGGAGGATACCTGATAGAGCACGGGACAACCTTTCTCCTGCTACTAGCGGTGCACAGCAGGCTATTTGAGGACTTATTAAAACGCCCTAATCGAAGTAACAAGTACAGACATGGACTTTTGTCTATTGTAACCTTTAAACAGTCTCCCCATGCCTTCTCTAAAGCTGTTCCAGGGGAGTAAAAATTGGATATAGACTTAGGGAGTCTACTACTTTGAGTGAGGATAAAATGCTAATCATGTATAAAAGGCAGTATTTTTGGAGCCAAATTGTTTGTAGAAGAAAAGTCCATTGCTTAGAGCACAAACACAGAAGTTATTAGATATATATTACCATGTGAACTCATGCCAACAGCCCTTAGAGAATTAACACCAAAATAAGTAGACTCTTAAATTCAACCTTTTAAATTTACAAGACAAATGACAGTTTCACTGTAGCTTGGTTGCACATAGAGCTCTATATTGGGGCTTATTTGGCAAGATGGCCAGACTAAAATGGACTCAAAAAGTATAAATTTTGACTTTATAACGGTAATGAAATTTTGGAGAAAGCTGTATAAGGAATGAATGAGCACAGAAATGGTTTGGCCTTGTATGTTATTTCTCTGTCACCTCCAAAGTCAAAATCAAACTGTCTCTGTAGCTCTCCTGTCGTGCACGTATGTGGTTCTGGGCTTATGTGCTGCCTGTGTCCCTGTCTATTGAGCTTTAATCTTGATAGCAGCATTGACATTGTGCCAAACAGCAGCTGCTATAATTTTCTGGACGTACGTTATTATGTGGCTTGACAGCTGTCAGCCATTTCCAAATCTTTAAATCTGATGATAATCCGGCGCGCTTACAAAAAGACATTTGTTTAAAACATTCTGAATCCGTGTGTGATTAAAACTGGCTGTTCTAATGCGGGCTACAGGATCATAATTCATCTACTGGAGCGGTGGATACACGCACATACACACAAACACTGGCGCAGAAAGATAGAAAAATCAATGTGTACAAGATTACACAAGTCCATCAGACGAAATATAATACAGTTTTAATAGAATCAAAGGCAGCCACAAACTGATTACAAAGCCGATCATCTGCGCCCGCTCTTACAACACTCAATCACAAGTAATAGAAAGCTTCATCTATTTTTGCATGTACTTCACAAAATTGACCGTACACATCAAAACTGAAAACGATATGCCATACAGTAAGTGTTATTAAGGCAACACAATGTGAGTCTCCTGAGGACACCCGCTTTGATTTCTGAGAAGCCACATTTTGACAACTATGCCAACAGAAAATGTAGAGTATAATCAAAAGAAACCATTTAGTTTGTGTTAATTAAAGCAATGAAACTTTTTACAACCAAATTCCTCCTATGAAAATGGGACTTTCAAGCAAACATTTTATGGACAAACATTGACATTAAAATGACACTCAAAATCAGACAACACAAGGACAAAACCAGCACAGAACCAGTACTAATCTCAAGGGCTTAAGAGCATTGCTGTGTACAACCTATGATTCACATAACATAAATGCTGAACATTCCAGATAATCGTTACACTGTCAGTAAAGACAGGGTTGAGTCCAAGATGTGAAAGCTTTTACTGACACCATCAGTAAGCTGTATATTGGACTGGGGTACACTGGTATGAAAATGGTCACAGTGTGACTTCTTTGGTACAAAACTATAATTCTACCCAGGGCATACTGCTGACATATGTACCTCTCTGTCTGTTGAAATGTACTTAATTAAACATGTTTACTGCTCCAGAGAGCAAACAGATGTCTGCTCAAATTTGGACTAAATGCTTGTTTTCATCACAATGAGACTGGAGGCCAACGAGCCGGGCACAGGGCTGGTGCCTGCCTCAGGTGAGACATGATGGCACAGTGACTCCTTCTTTGTGCTCAGTGCCTGTCCTCCATGTTGGCGGCACTGCTCTCGTCTCTCCTGATGCCAAATGCTGTCAACGCATGTTTATTTATGTTACCACAGGACGCTCACTTCACCAAAATGGAACAGCGAGGTTAGGAGACAGAGAAAACCTTTTTAAGTTTTTATTCCTTTGTTTTTACAATATAGTTCCCATAGAAATGACTGCATGGCACCCTTGCTCCCTGTATAAGTGTATAACTAATGATTATGATCTAATTCACAGAAGTGTATTATGCTTTGCTGTTTTTATAGCTTCAGGAGGCATTTAATTGGTTCAGCCAAGCAGCAAAACTGTGTTTACACTTCATAATGGAAATGTAATCAAATTAACTCATACCACAGGGTTTTGGCTTTCACCCTTTGCCCAGTAATTGCCATTTGCCCAAAGGAATATGATAATAGTGATTTCCATGGGGCAAAGACTCACTCCATGTGTCTGTCATGCTGCCACATTAGAGGAGCTCGCTGAAATTATTAGCCACACTGGACTTTGTATCGTGCAAGTGCTAAGGACCCATTACCATAATAGTTTGTGTTGGAAAAAAAAATAATCAGTCAAGTTGACACATTGTTTTTGATGACAAACCTGGCAAACCCTAAAACTCCTGACTCTATTATAATAATCACACAGTGTTCTTTAATTTGGAAGACTTCAGATGGGGCTGGCTGATATGAAAACTCTACATAAAAAAATGTTTTTATCCCTCCCATTGAACAGTTTTCTATTTTATTTCACCTAAAGAAATAAAAATGACTTTCAGTGTTTATTTCTTGGACATAAATTTCATAGAGATTGAATCATTGCCATTTAACACACACCCAAAAGAAAAAGACTTACACTTCTTCATCAGAAGTTTTACCTCTGCTCCAAACCCTGTGATTTTAGACAGAAGATTGACTGTGAACGTCTCGATTAAAATGTCACAAGCATATCATTGACGATTAGAATTGATAGCATAATTGAAATTTAAAATTCAAATTTGATTAATTGCATAGCCCTGTTAGTGTAGAGATGACAAACCTTGCAAACTCTGAATCTTCTGACTGTATTTAGTTAAGATTAATAGCACGGTGTCCTTCAATTTGGGAGGACTTAAATTCTAATTCTCTAAATGTCAAATGAATCACAGCGCTTTGGTAGCTCACCTGACAGAACACATGTCCTAATGCAGTAGCTCCAGATCTCAGATTTCATGGCTCTGGCTTTGATTGGTGCAGTTTCTGTAGCAGCACAAAAGGTGAATGTCTTTATACTTGATGAAGGTTGCTATTGTGAGAAATGTGAGGAAGTTTTTGACAAGAATTTGAGAAAATGACTGCGGCTGTACAGCTTTAGTCACTTAGGGGATTAATCAGTTGATGGTGTCTTAGTAGACCAAATTTTGAATGAACTGACTTATCATTTTATTTAGATTATAAGGATTTATATGGAACACCAGCAGCTAGGAGAATGTATGGCCCAAGTTAGCTGAAGATTTGGGAGTTAATCTTCCCTTTTTACATATAAATACATAGTTTCTTAGTACTTTTTTCTGCATACATAGCTGTTTTTTCATGAACTCCTGTGCATACGTAGTCTTGTGACTGCTGTTGGGGTACATAGAGATTAGGGCTGTGCATCATTAAAAAGTTGCCGATACGATACATACCTTGATAGATAGGGCACGACACGATACATCTCTCGATACAGTGAGCTTTCGAATCAGTACGGTATATTTCGAATCGATTCGATACAATTCAATAATATGTAAAAGTGTTTGTTAAACCACTTCTTGTGCAAAGTGAATATAAAACACGCCCATTTAAATCATCGAAACTGTGAAAATGTCAAATGTCCTACATAAACGAGCTTCCTTCCACTAATCAAGCAACAAAACTGAAGCTCTGTAACAAAATAATTTAGTAAAATATACAAAAAAATACTCTTATATATATTGATACAGCAACCCACGATATTGATACTGTCACATTAAATGATTCGATATATTGATATTTCAATATTTTTGCACACCCCTAATAGAGATATGCTATAATTTGAGAACTTTTGCCACTTCCCATTTTAAGTCAGGTATTTAGTCAAATGAGAATTTCTTTTGTTGACTACAGGTCTAAAAATGACTAAATACATAAATTAGGGCTGTGCAGTTAATAAAATTTTATCAAGATTGAGATTCCGTCATTTTCTTCGAGAGGTCTACACCCAATTTTCTGTCAGTAATAGACTGTGGTTTGGGCCAGAGTTCAGACTTGGCCCAAAGAGGCAGATATTTTTCTTAATTATGAAAAAAGGCACATTAAAACAGAATCGAAAAGTGATCTTGGTTAATATGAGAAAAAAACAAAAAACTTGATGATTTTTTTATGGTCATATTGGTCAACCCTAAAGAAAATGATAAGAGAATCGGAGAAGAAACTATTCACAAATTTTAATCAATGGCACGGATGCTGCTATTTCTTGAATTTAGTCGTATCTTACATGGCCCAGTGCCAAATCTGCTCGAGTTTTTATTCTCTGAAGTTGCTGTCTATTTTTTTAACAATAGCATGACCAAAGACACCAGTAATTCTTCTTTGGGCAATTTTAACCACATGGCGCAGAAGAGGTTTTGTTTCCACATTTCTTCTTGTTTACTAATGAGGGAAAAGGAAGAGAAAGCTGCAGGGGGGAAGGAAGGCAGATTTTCATATATTAATTCTCCTGGCTAAATGTCTAATCAATCTGGCACAAGACTGCGAGGCAACCACGGAGAAGAGAGGGAGCATGTTTGAAAGAATGGGCCTTGAGCCTTTGGGACAGAAATTGAGGAAAGAGAATGACCTTGAATATGAAAAGTGCCACAATTCATTTGATTTGTCTAATATTCTTCTGACAAGGGATCCAAAATGTTGTATCCTTGTCAAAGCACATTTCTAAAAAACGTCTGTTGGAAAAAGACATCTTCCCAAAACTCCTTACTCCTTACTTTCTTCTCATGGCAAAAAGGATCATGGTGAAGAGGTATTCTTGGACCATACATCTGTCTCCAAGCCGCAAGCTGTTACATGTAAACATTTAAACACAAATGCAACGGAAGAACCAAGCGCCACTGAGAAACAATGCTTTTTACAGCATAATGTGAACACTGAATCTCTCTTCTCATCCAGCCGGCCTCTCCTGGGGACTGTGAGTGTATTCTTGTGTTGTAAATAAAATAGCAAAAGAGCCAAAGAAATGGAAGAGATGGCGCACCGGGGGTTGGCTTGTGTTCTTTTTCTTTTTTTTTTTTTTTCAACTAAAACTACTTTTTGTACCAATCAATTCTTCTGAAAGAGTGGAGTTTTTCACCTTGTGCCCTGTGATGTCTGAGGGCATGGACCAGCCGCTGGCAAATCCTGTTTATGATATCTCATACTCTTCGTGCTCTCTGTGTTCCACTTACGATAAAACAATTACATGCTTTACTGTATGCTCATATTCATATATATTCAAATTTTCTCATTCAGAAAGCTGGTCACACATTAGAGGAATGGTCATCTGTTTGACAAAATGAGCAGGCCTGTCACAACAAATTTTGAGGCACAATATATTGGTGAAGTTAATATAGACGATAAACAACAACTAATTTATGCTACGGACTCAATAACCTAATAGCAGATTTAGATCACAAAACTATTTTAAGTGTGCGATAAATAAATAAATAGCATAAAGAACCACTTTAGTACTTAGTTTGCATCTGTAATGAGTCATAGATGTTATTAATTCAACCTTTTACAGCTCAGTTCTCATCATACAGCCAAAAAATAACCAAAAAAGTCCTAGTACTGCAAAGAAAAATTACACACGATAAGTACTGACCCCAAAAATATTGCTCCATTTGTCATATATTTAATGATAACTCTATATAGTAATTGTCTTGACAGGACTAAATGTGAGTTAAACAAAATGTCATGGGTTATATAATCCTGAATAATTTATAATTGGTAATAATCACATCTTCTTCTCACAATAATGGTAACATCTCATAATGTGACATACTTAATCTCAGTTAAACAGTTAATTTAAATTTTTCTTGAGGCCACTGGGAGCAGATATTGTGTATTTGTTGCATTGTTGTACTAGATTTGTGTTTGGTTCCCTCATGAGGCTGTTTGCATGTTTCCCTAAATCAGCTTCTATTAAAACCCGCCATAGGCTAATCCCCAGCCCTATGTCCCCTGTACAGGATAAGCTCTGCTGAAAGGGTTGAATTCCTGGGTGCTGCACTGTGGCCGCCTGCTGCTCCTGACAGTATGCCCCTGTAGTATTGAGGAATGGGTCAAATGGAGGTAAACAAGTCCCCCTATATGGGCAATTAAGTATATCTTCTAGCACTACCTACAGATTTCCAGTTTTTGTTCCTCTTTTGTTCCCTGAAACTGGTTTTGTAGATCTAGCATAAAAATTCCACATGCAAATGTCGAAGGTATTAAGTAAAACACTATGTAAACTTTTTAGTTGAGTGTTCACCACCTGCTTGTTTACAGGGAGAAGTTAATGCTGTGCCCAAAATGTTCCTTATTGCTGCACTAAACTTCATATTACAGGTATTTTAATGCTCAAAAATACATTGAAACACTTGCATTCTTATTGTAATGGTGCAGATCTGACCTGTAACTTGATGTGGTGGTGTCTTCATGAAGATAGATCTGTTAAATGCCATACAATCTAACATTCCAGGAGCGTGTGTTTTTAAATGTCCTATATTATGCAGATTGTTGTGTTTTAGTCACACATTTGAGTAACCCTTGTATTAGTTTGTCTACATCTCCAAAGGTCAAAATGCTCTGTTCCACCTTGTGATGTCATGAAGGGATGGTTTTCAAGTTAACAGCTAACCTTTACCTTTAGTTTAGTAGAGATCCAAATTATTTATTTATTTTTTTTATTATTTATCACTTTATTTTTATTATATTTGACAGGTTTGTAAACATAAGAAAATATAAAAAGAGGAGAAATAATAATGACAATGGAAGGAAATAAAACAAAACAGAAGCCTAGGTGACATTGATTATTCTACTTTTGCATATATGATGTCCATTTTTCCCATTTCTTCTTCATTTGTGCCTCTTGCAACCTCAGTCTATAAGTTATCTTTTCCATTAGATATATGTCCTTTATTGTAGATGTCCACTGATCCTTTGAAGGCACAGAAGTTGTGCCCCAGTTCCTGGTTATAGATTTTTTGGCCGCTAATGACATGACTTTGAAAAGATATATATCGCCTTGGTGAATAATGTTTTCTGAGAAGTTGCATAGATAGACCAGTTCAGGCGACAAAGGGACAGGATATCCCAGCACCTGCCCCAGTACATCACAAACCATCTCCCAAAATACAGTAATATTTGCACAATTCCAAAATATATGAGAATGGTCTACATTAATCTCTCCACATTTCCGCCAACACATTTGATGTATCCTTAACTGCTTACTCTTTAATTTAGGTGTAATAAAGAATCGAATCAGGTTCTTCCAGGCAAACTCCCTCCATGTTCGAGAGCAGGTGGTGGTGTGGTGATGCCGCCACATGTTTAACCAATCTTTATCTCCAATTTTTATGTTCAATTCTTTTTCCCAATTCCCCTTCACTATTAGAGTTGTGTTCTTATCGTTTTTAGTTAGGGCTTTATATAATGCTGAAATTATTCTAAGATTACCATCACTGAGATCCAAATTATTTATTGAAGGTGGATGGGGTTGTTTTCTGTTTGAGAGAAGAACTCAGCCTAAATATGCAAGATTTGTGTGTTTTTGATGAGGAAACAGCATTATAAGATAGCTCAGAAAATCGCATAATATGGGTCCATTAATCTGTGGATTATTTGAAGGGCTGAACTTATAGCATGTCCGAAAACAGTATAAGAGCACAGTATTTAAATACTAAAGTAGTTTGGAAATGAGAAAAGCTGGCTTCACATGCGCTGTACTATTTGAGTCTGGGTGTTCTTGGTGTATCAGGAGGGTGGTTGTGGGCAGAAGAAGCCTCCGTGCTCTCCATCTGCAGGCCTAACTTTGCCTCCGTGCTCAGGTCTTGGCAGCAGGCCTACAGTCCCACCGGGGGTCTGGCACAAGGCCCCCGGCAGCTCCTGTCTACTGCTCACTATCGATTTGGACCAGGGCTCTATCTGTGTCCCCAATGTCCTGTTTTACACAACATGGGCTCATCTGTCATGTTTGATTATGTTATTGTTTTATTTTAACAAACATCCTTCGCCCTGACCTAGGTGAGATACTCTAGTCTAGATAAAATGCCAAAAGCCCTTGTCTGTCACTACATTCTCTACATCTGTCTGTCTATAATGTAAGACTCGTATAACAAATATATAAATCTAAGCATAATCATTTGAGAATTGCCGTAAGAATATATATATATTCCCTTTTTTGAAACCGCATCTGTTTGTTCACTTTCTTCACCCGCTTCCCTTTCCAAATAAGATACAAATTGAAAATGCTCGGAGAAATCTTTTGCAATATTAAATATTCAGGCAACAGTGTGTTAGATCTTGGCTTCTGAAGATTTTGTGGTATAAAATAAAATCTAATAATGATGCTAAAATCTGCCTCTGTCAACAGCATGAAAATGCACTTATCAGACCATTTCACTTCCCACCACTACTACACCAGAATGCTTATAGTTGTATTATGGACAATTTATATTTTATAGGCTATTGTAAGCTTGTAAAATTATAGTATTCATAGCTTAATGATTACCATATGGCCATAAACTCATAATGGAAGTTCAATACCAGGTCTAACCAGTATACGGGGTTGTGTCCTTAGACAAGACACTTCATCTACCTTGAACCACTCCCGTTGTTTCTTCCTGTTTTTGATGAGGAAACAACATTATAACATAGATTAGAAAATTGCAAAACATGGACTTTTTAAGTAACTTGTCATGACTGGATGAATAAGCATGAAAAAAGTTTAAAATAACCCTTTATAAGACTATTGCAGCATTGGTATTCTTATTGATCAGTCCTCGTCATTTTGGTTTTGTATGACAGAAAAAGTTGATGGAGTTGCAAAAGTCCTTCAGGCTAGTTTTCTGACAGGGGCCTGTGTTGGTATGCACAGAGGGGGAGTGCTTGGCTCAATGGTGTCAGTTTGGAACGGTGACATGATGGACAGTGACAGTTCCTCTGCGGGCTCTAGCTCAGGCTAATGTCACATCTGGAGATTCTTATGGCCCCTCAGCTCCACAGCTTCAGGTGTAGGACTCAGACCATATGGGGGAGGTGAAGAAGCCATGAAATACACCAAGATGCCTATAGCTCTTAATTTTGATATATATACACAATGGATTTATCTTATGCTATTGAAAACACTTTCTTTCCTGGGGTGGACAGGGGTTTCGCTTGGTGAATGTAATTTTATATACAGCAATAAAAAGTGACAAATGGCTTCTAAATCCTATCCGCACATTTACGTAACATACTGTAAACAGCAAATGAAGATACATGTGGTTTTCTCCCACTTAGCATACTAGCCGGATTAAAAGGTGTAGCGCCATTCATACTCTGTTTGACAATGAAGCATCACTCTGCCAATGCACAAATTGAGTTTACTAGGGCTGCACAATTTTGAGGAAAAAAATGTAATAGTGATTTTCCTGACTTTTCTCACTTGATTGCCATTAGATTTGTGATTTAAAGTAGGATTCTGTTCAGAGTGGCGGTTATAAACAAATCGAGGAGCAATAACGTTCGAGAGAAAACTGAAATATGAACTGATAAACTAATACAGAAATCCCATGAATTTCAGAACAGTTTGTGCAATAAGATTTTTCTATAAAAAGAGAGGACTAAGGCTGAAGTTGACTATAGAAAATCATGGTCGACTAAAGACATTCCGATTGGTGAGCTGAGTGAAAAGAGAGATTTGAAAAGCTCTTAAAATGTTTATTTCTGAATCTGACCCGAACTGCACTCACAAGACTACAACATACAAAAACAACTATTTATACAGTGCCTGAAACAACTTGTGAGTCATGGGTTTAATCTGCTTTTTACATATAAATACCAAAAATACAAAATCTATGCTCTTTATCTACCTACTTCTCCTTTCTGTTTTCGCATATAAATTCTTGCAATCTAAGTAAAATGATTAGTCAACTAAGACAATGACTGGTTATCAGACTAAACAACTAAAGACTCAGTTCAACAAGTTCAACAGAGGACATTGTATTATGTATTATCTGCAGCCTTTACGATTTGATAATTGCTCCAGCTCAAATAGTCATTTTGATTTGATTGTGATGTATAGTGCAGCCCTAGAGTTTGCCATGTGTTTCTGCCTGGGATGATTTAGGAACAGTTTGGGAGAGCTCCTCAGAGGCTAAGCAATAAGTCTGCTGTATTCTTCTGATACCCACAATACTCACAAGGATGAAAGTGATTCCATGGAGATTAATTTGTGTTTATTTTAATTTCAAAGGCAGCGATAGAGAGAAGTCCGATAAAACTGGCTTATTGCTTTATTATACACATGTTAGGAGATGCAGAAATAGCCTCTGCGTGCACGTATACTCATTTACAACAATGCGCACAGACCATTATTACTAAATGGAAGTTTCTCAAAAGACCGGACTAGGGTTTCAAAGCTGTTTTCTGCAGAGCTAATGAAAGTAGGGCACAGCCATAAAGTCTCATGTGAATAGGCAAAGTCTAAATCAGCTTTTTACAGTGTGTGACATACTGTTCTAATGGCCTTCTATGCAGAGAACTTGCAATTTATATTATATGTTGCTGCTATAATGTACGCTTTCCCAAGTATAGGGTCATGTATTGAAATTAGAGGTCAAATTGAGTGCACTCACGATAGCAGATGTACACCGAAAAGCCTACAGTGTGTTTGGAATCCTTGACCTGATCCTTGATACATTATTGTCAATTTAATTTTACATCAGCCTCTCCATTTCTCTAGACGTAAGACTAACATGAAGAGTGGACTGACCTTTTAACCCTTTTTCTACTTCTCTCTATAAAATCTTTCACATCATATGCTTAAAAAGGTATATTAAGTTTTGTCTGCTAGATAATATTTTATTTTATTCAGTAGTGGACCATTAAACACATTTTGGTCATTTTAATGAATTAATTTGATTTATCAATAGGTTTATATAACGCCTTACAATACACCCAAAGTGCTATGCTTTATTCATTCACTCTGCACTCGCTGGTGCTGAGCTACTACTCTAGCCACAGCTGCCCTAGGGCAGACTGCTAGAAGTGAGGCTGTGGGGGAAAATTGTCTTGGGTGTTTTTTCCTACTGGTGCCCCACTGTGGATCCTGGAATTCTAAGCTGTTTCCGATCTAAGTCCTACCCAGGCACTGTTTAGCTTCTGATTTGAAGAGATCAGCCTTTGAAAAGCTGGTGTGCTTATATTGCAATATATCCTAAACTACTTAAATAAAGAAACAATTAAACTGACTTCTGGATGAAAACTGCATCTGCCCACCATGAGCAACAAACAAACTGCTGCACTAACTTATCTCACCTATACCACTTCATTTTTTTTCCAAAATGCCATTTAGATGGTATAGGGGACAAACAGGAATTTTCAGAGTAATGGCATCTTGAATGCAGAAGAATAAAGATTACGTAAACATGCATGAATCACTCTAAATACAACCTCAAGTGGATAAATGAGAAGAGAAAACAAAGCTCGTAAAGTCTATTTTGCTTGATATATCTCCTTTAAGCTGTCCATTGAGCCATAAAATCAAATAACCTTGGTTACACAGAATATCAGAGAGAGTCAGAACTGATTTGCATATTGCAGAAACCAAAAGTATACTGTCCAAACAAACTGTGAGTGGAGCTGTGGCGGGGCTGGTGAACGTATTGACAGAAGGGACAAAACGTGCTGCCTTGGAGTGCTAGATTGCCATAGTGTACAGTAGCACAATCCCAAATTCTGTGCCGATCCAATGGTAGCTAGGAAACAGCTGACAGTAAAACGGTAGGATCAGAGGGATTAGTGTGCCCAGTTAGAGTCCAAACAGTAGCCCTCCACTTCTCCCACTTGCAGGCTTTTTATACATTCACCCCTTGCATTTCTAGAGCTATTCTCAGACACGTTATAGCAGCTTCCCATCTGTGCTTGTCCTCCCCTGTGTCTAATTGTTTGATTTGGAGTCACCCTTTTCGACCGTTTTTCTAACTAGCAAGCAGACAGGCATTATGGAGGCAAAAAGGTCAATGTTTCTATTGCCAAAATGAATTAAGCTTGTGCAAACACTCCTATTGACTTTGGTGAAATACATCAAACACACGGAGGCCAAACAAAGACACAGTATCTAAGGAAAGAATGATGCACATGTCAGACGCAATCAGTTCTGCCTTTTGTGATCTGAGTGAGATTCGCTGTCAGTGGATCCCGGGAACGCTGGCTGTTTAATTCTTCAGGGGGTCTTGTTGCTCCCAAAACGCCTCGGTCACTGTCACCTCTCGTCTGGCAATAGAGAAACAGTCCCCAACAAGAGTGTCCCAATGTCCCCTGCTGGCTCTTGTCTAGTATAGTCTAGTATAGTCAACTCTCCATTTTCAAATCAGTGTACATATGAACACACTCTCGGAGCTTTTCCCCAGTGTGCCAAGCCAAATCGGATCTGCATCATATGTGACGTACATATGATGGTTCAAAACTGATTTGTGAAGCTTGACTTGAGCGCAAGGGAGCATTAGAGAGGCAGTAACAGCCATTGTTGCCCCATCTCCTTACACCCCCCACCCTCCCCCTCCCTTCTCCGTAAGCAGGTTCCACATGCTGACACTGATGGACCCAGCAGCTCTCTGGCTTGATTTTAGCACAGCTTATACATGCACACAATTCTGGAATATGAAAGTGTGCAAATCCCATCCATATAGTCACTAGAAAATGCATCACTGTATTTTATAGGGCTGTCCAGACGTCTTGCGAGTAGGCCTGTCACGATAACAAATTTTGAAGTGTGCTATTTTGCTGAAGTAATATATAGACTATAAAGCAGAATTATTCACAAAGAAGTATTCTAAATTTACAATATTGTTACACATTGTTGAGCTGCATTAAATAAATGGTAGAATGCAAAACTTTAGTAATTAGTTTGTGTAATTTGAATTCATAATTCAACCTTCTACATCTTCAAATTGTATCATCACTTGTACAAAGAAAAAGTGTCATGTTATGTATTGAATGATATAAGTTGACAGGCTTACTTGCACCCAGAAATGTTATCCATCCACAATTTGCATTAAAAGTGGCAAATAATAATGATCACAAGGCCTTTAAAATTGACTGTTTATTAGATTGCTTTCATTACCTTACCAGCACAAATTGTTCAATTAACATGCTTGATATAAAATATATTCATGCATGAGTTTCAACTTGGTAGTCTTAAACAATTAAATGATGTATACACTTTGGCATTTAGATCCAAACTGTTAGAAATACAAAGGTGCGATGAATACTTAAAAGACCCCTGAGGGTCTAGACACTAGACACTGCTACTGATGAAGTCCAGGACACAGAAGACAGAGTGGTGAATAATAGTGTATTTGGTATCTTCAAATGTATTAACAGCAATAAGAAAAATGAAAAAATGTTATACTGCAGTGGAAGTATCTTAAAATAACATCTTGCTTTTTGTCTGTGTTGACTGTATTAACCTTCACTTTGTAACTCTGAAAATGTATGTCAAATCAGTACAAAAAAATGAGGTGGCTCGACCTGCTGGAATGATGAGGATGACAATTTGAAGTAGGGCTGGGTGAAATGGAGAGAATGAATCTAATCTGAACCCCCCCTCCATCTCTATTGGTCAGCCTCTGAATAAATGACAGGTGTATTTAACCAATCACAGAGAAGTCTAAACACTCAGAAGAAGCAGAAGTTTGTTGTTACAGTAAAATTGCGATCTACAAAATTGGCATATCACCACCCCTAATTTGAAGGGTTGAGGGGTAATGCCAAAAGCTGTAACAGCAGGACGACTTAGAGGTTGAAAATGGAAGATTAAGCCAAGAGTGACATACGCGTGATTATCGTGGTGGAACAAAGCTGGAAATAGGAGTTCTTCTGGTTCCTGGTTGAAATGCAACTTCAGTTTTCAACCACTAGTCAGACATTATTATTATTATTAGAATAGTGAATGAAGTACGCGGTATAGGAGTTATTCAGACACAGCCCAAGTTGTTGGATTCCCATTTGACACAGATCCTTTTTCCCTTGTTCCTCAAAAGGAATTTGTATCTTTATACTTATGTAGACTTTTCCATGGCCTTTGGGAATCGCTGAAATGAGAGAGTCAGTCGGATTATATCTGTTAAATGAATTTGCTGTAGCCAATGTTTAATTTAATACAATTCAATTAAAACTGTACTTTCCCTCCTTGAAATTAGTTGAGGGCTTGTCATCATTAGATTACTTGTGAGAATAAATGAGCAATCAAAATAAAACACTTTTTACTTATGCATGATGTCCCTCTGAGAAAATTGTCAGGTATAGGGAAAAGATTGATAAGTATACTTGAACTGAGAGCACTATGTGGACAATTGATGTAATCACCATTTTTCGTGTTTGACGGCTCTTATCTTGGGAAGGCCACTTGAGGCTCCATATTGCTGTATATATTAAAATAGTTGAAGTATAGACCACTGTTGCGAGGTTTCTAAGGGGCAGCAAAGGAGTCTGGGAAATGGAACATCCCCTTCCCCCCAATCCCCTTCCAAACACAGTATAGCCGAGTGCGGAGCTGACATATGCAAACTCAAAGGGTGGTAGTTTTTAAAAGCCTTAATCACACCAGAACTCAGGGCCCCAATGTGCTTTGCTCCCTGCATCATTGAAAGCTTGTTTTATTAATGTTGTCCAGAGTGAAGTACGGTGGGGTGGCGGAGTTGGGGATGAGGAGGGGGGCAAAACGCATTGTACTCTTGATTTAAAACAATGGCCATGAAAAAAACATGGCCAAGCTTTGAAGGAGCAACTCCATTACTCGAGAAAGCTCAATGCCAAGAATAGTAAAAAGAGAAAAGCTGAGAGGTGGTTAACGGCTCTGAAAAAATACATGTTCAGCGCTCAGATCATACTTTTTATAACGTATCTCTGAGGAAGCCAAGTTGACCATGTTTATAGCTGTCTATATTATAAGTGGATTTTTTTATGAATTGTCAGTAGGGCTGGGTAATATGATAAAAAGATGAATCAAGTTTTTTTTTTTTTTACCTTGTGTTGATTGAGCAAATAAAAACAGGGCAGCAGGTATCATATCTACTGGCAAAACAAACTAAATAAGGTCTGAGCTCTTCCCCAAACTACAGGCTTTTATTCACAGAGGATTGACTGAAGAGCTCTCCATTAAAAAGACCCAAGCTGATCATTGACTAGTTTTAGATGAGAGTAAGACCACGAGGTAATATTAATGGAACTATTACTGTTTTGTGTTGAAATCACATTGTATAAAGAGATTGTTTTGAATATTATTGTTAGTTTTTTAAATCGTAGTATTGTAACACCATTAGAAGGTCCTGGTTCAGATCTTGTACTGTATACTAGCTCAAATGCATCTACAGAGCACCCACTCCAAATCTGGCCTGAAACTGAAGTCAAAAGAATATGCCAATCACTGAACACTATGGGGCTGATGTGATGATGCAACTGTAAAAGAGATAAACATTAGGAAGAATGAGCCAAATTGGATCACGCACTGTAAAAGACTCGACTAATTTAGTCATAAAATCTGTTTTGGATCTGTACAATTTTGCAGTAATCGTGTTTACTCTAATTTGTGGCTTTTCTTTCCCTTGGGGCCACAGGTGTTGCACTAGCTCTATACAGATCTAGATGAAAGACACTGTTTTGTTCATAAAGCTGTAGAAATGCTCTGCCTTCGGGCCACTGAGAGGTGGTCAGCTTCAGGAAAAAAAATGGTCTTCCTTTAAAGCCCCTATAGGATCAGCCACCTGCTTGTTGTATTGGATATCAATGCCTGGCTTTAAAATTTCCAGACGATGGCATTAAACTATCTATCTTCATGGAGACAAGCAGATGATGCCACCAGACCTGGATACGGGTCATTTCTGTGAAGAGGCGAGTCAGACAGCGCTTCTCACAACAGTATTTTTCAAGGTAATTTTGAGCAAGAAAAAACATACTAACTGAATAAATGCATACTAGCTTACTTAAATGATGACTATGGAAAGAAAACAAATCTCTGTGGAGACATTTCTCTGGCAGACCCCTCTCCACAAAAGTTACACAGTGCACCTTAAAGTAATTTTATGTTTTTATAATGTGTTATTATAACATCATTGGGCAGGCCACCAGACATGTGACCAAGAAGAATCCACCTCACCCTGACAAAAAATACATGTGATTTTTGCACATTTTCTCAGTGGAAACTGACAAAATCAAAAATCAAAAATTCAGTAAAAGCCATAGTCCTGATTACCCCATTACCAACACCTTATTTCGGATCATTAATCATTTTTTCTCATTTTTCTCTCCTGCTTTGGTTTGGCCTCTGTTGAATCAGTTCACCTGGTGCCTTCCATGACACGTACAAGCAACGCAGGCGAAGTGTGCTGTCGCTGGAGTTAAATCTCGTGTGAGTCTGGCGCCTAATTGCTCTCATTAGCGGCCGACGTTCACACCAGTTATTCTGCGCAATTAACCGGCTGCCACCAAGATGTTAGGAGGCTGAATGTAGTGCCGGGTCAAGAGAAAAATGGCTTGTAATTAATTCTCACTTAAATTAACTATTCCATATTTCACTGGTGGCATTTTGAAATTCCCATGGGTGCGGCGTTTGATGAGTGTGTGTGTTGATGGAAATCAGGAGCTATTGTGATTTGACAGTAGGCACCTTTGCACTGATTGCCTGTTATTAATTTACGCGATGAGAAGAGGCAGGTTCCTCCTCCAGCTTCTGATGCTTACGTGCAGCATTAAAGAAGCGCCGCTATGAATGACACTCCAGGCTAATGAATATGAATACATTTATAAAAATAGGCACGGGTGCCCCTCTTAGCGCAGATTGGGAGTGACAGGCGCATTGGTCGGGCATGGCTGACTACGGGCTAATCTCTGCCTCTGGAGATGGTGGATATTACAGGGATCACGCTAAGACAAATTCCTCCAAATGACGTTAAAAACAACATTAAAGTCACCGGATGAGAATGTACCTGCTGGACAAAAGAAACAAAGCATTTTCTGAAAGACTGTCTGCCTCTGTTATGATGCCGGAATCATAATTAAACTGGCATCTATCATGCAAAGTTTCTCCATTTTGTCACGATGTAAATTTGATCATTATTATGCATAAAATGTCAAGCAGGTGGGCGTATTGTAGGAATATTTATACTAAAATCTACAGGTGTCACTTAGTAGTTAGAATATATTTTGAACATGTTATTTTTTAGGCAATTCAAGGCAAGTTTATTTGTATAGCACAATTTGTCCACAAAGTAATTCTAAGTGCTTTGCAGAATAAGAAAGACATTAAAATCACAATGCAAACAAATAATCATAATAAAATGAACTTTAAATGTGCACAATGGAACTTTTTTTGTTAGGGTCCGTCACCTGCTTGTTTCTATGTCATTGCTTTGCCTGGAATGTTCCACAGTATGACTTTAAACAGCTCTACCTTACATTTATTAAATTGCAAGTGGATTTACTGCTCAAAAATACCTAGAAAAGCAGACATTCTGACTGTGAGTGTGGTTGCCTCTTCGCAGATCTGACCTATAGCTTAGTCTGGCTTGGTCTCCATAAAGATAGAAAGGTTTAATGCCACATTATGAAACATCTCAGACAGAGCAATAACTTGTCCATGCAGAAAAGCACTGGACAAAGAATGCAGAACAAAAAACCTTTCAGTCATATGTGCAGCTGATTGATTGATTTATTTATGTCACTATGTCTTAATAATCCTGCAGTTGGACACCAGACACAGCAGTGTGCTCATGACAAATGCTAATGTATACAAATGTTTTGATTGAAAAGAGTATTGTTCAGTGGGCTGTGATAAAAGGTGGAGGCTTTTACTTTTATGGTCTGTACATTTCAAGCACTTGTCATAAATGCTGTGTGTTTGCCTGGCAATTATGTGACATTTTCCATCTTCCATCTCCAATAAGTAGAGTTCCTGATGCTGACTGCGCCTCACTTAATGTTGTGATCTTTGAGGAGCATATTTGATTTTATATTTTCTACATACAACTCTGACCTATAAAAATTCTTGCACCTGACTATTCTGAACCACTCCATTTGAGACCCCTTTCTCTCCAAAGACATTGTTTTTGGTGATTAGTCCAATTTCAGTTCACAAGATAATATAAAATAAGGTGTCAAGAGAGAAATGAAATAGAATGCAGATTACGCAGGAAGCAGTAATATGAAGTCAAAAGTTGTCATTGAAAATAATGACTTAAAATGAGAAAGAAGATCAGAGGTTCAAGACGCTGTTATATACTGTTTACCATTTACCTGGCTCATAAGCCAAGTAGCTGACACAATTTACCAAAGTATTCATAGTATGTTTATATTTTTACAGACTAAAATAAAGAGTCTCAACATTGTTTAGTTTGTTGGCAAGACACAAATGTACACAAGATACAATAGCGCAAAGTTTCACAAGGACTTCAGATGGAACAATTAAAGGCTGCATCAACCTTGAAAGCTTCAAAGAACACTGCTTTTGTCACCACCATTTTGCTTTGGGCCGAGTGTTGTTTCATTCATTTGTTTTGCACTTCAACAATTGTTAATAATCTTTTGCTCAACAGATGGAATGAGGTTAGAAGTACCTTTCCATCAAACGGGCCTGCTGAAAATTGGAGAGGCAAAAAAAGACAAGATAAAAGCGCAACACTCTGGCCTGAAAGAAATCAAAAAGCCCACTCTTAAATAGAAATAGAAATGTAGAGCTAACATACTGATGTATTTAATGTGTTCTGTGCACTGTGCTGTGATGTGTCAACAGAGGGTTATGTGCAGATTTTTAAGATATGGTTTGAACACAGTTGAACAGTTTACACACAAATCTTAAGTGAAACAATAAGAGGTGCATAGACCTCAGACATTGTTGTTTTGCTTTTGTAAAGAAAGATAGTTTAAATTTGGAGTCTTTGAACAAATGAATCTGATCACCGTTGAATCTCCCGGAGTTCAGATGGGCCTAATTGACAGGTGGATTAGTGTTCAGGGACATGCACGGTCCCTCTGTATCAAAACAAATATGGCTGCTTATAAGGAAAAAAGAAGGATCACAGGGGACTGAAAACACTGCATATTTCTGCAGAATCAATAAGCGAAATGCAAAACCCTGTTAATATGCGGTGAGAGAAATATCATTTTGTTAAAAAAATATATATATGATGACCAATGAGCTTCTTTTGTCTGATTCTGTAGCCATGTTTAAGCCTGGACAGAGGGAGTGGTGAGCAGACCCCTCTGTATAAAAATACTGAGCTATATTATTTTAGATTTGCCAGACAATTTGAATCCAATCCACTGTGAAACTCTAAAATCAGCTGTTTTTGTTTGTGGCAGATGAATGGCTTCTTCAGAAAAAAAGTAAATGCCAAATTTCATCTAAAAATTCTCTTATGACATTAGAAGACATCAGCTGAAATGGTTAATAACAACAACATCCACAGATCAACGGTGTACTATGCAACTTTTCTGGTTATATAATACACTAATCACCTTCTTGTCTCCAAGGAAATGTTATTGCTCTGCCTAGAATGTTCCATTGTACAGCATTAAACTTTTTTATCTCCAAACAAGTGGCATCATCAGGTCAAGTTACAGGTCATATATGTGGAGAGGCAACTCCACCTACAGTAATTAAGCATTAAATCCCAGGCAAGTGAATACATTCAAGTAAGGTAAGGTGACTAGATGAGAATCATTTAATGCCATACTGTGGAAGATTCCAGGAGAAGCAATATTTTTTTCATGGGGAAAAGCAGGTAGCTATCATATCAAAATAGTGCACCTCTTGTTTAAGGCTAAACGTGTAGCCTATCTTCAATCTCAGTAAAAAGCTACATAATTCTCTTGTTGTTCCTTCACATTAGTGCATGATTGACTTTCTAATTGCATCATCCATAGTTGCGCTGAAGGATTTGATCAAAAGAGAAACTCATGAAAAGTTGTAAAATGTACAGATCTCATATGCCAGAGCCGCAGGGTTCCTCTCCCATTTCGTCCTGATTCAGCGAGGCGTCTCTTCAGGGGGCAGTTTGGTGTGAGCTGATGCTGCTACAGGTCAAGGGCCAATACAATGTTATTGAATAATAAATACATCCAAATATGTTCTGGCCGCAGCTGATCTTGTTGTTTCTTCTCTCCCTCAACAGCCCGAGAGCAGCTGGGACCTTGTATTTGGATGTAATGGCCTGTATATATGCAGGGTTTCATATTTCAATCACCTCTACGGCAGCAGAAATTGCCGGTTAAGATGAAGTTGAAATTGGAAAGTGGCTATCGTGTCTGCATGAGGGAGCACGTTTGAATCCATGAGGGGGAGGGGCAGCGGGCAGGGTGGGGGGGCTTGGCAAACGCAGATGGAACAGAGAAAGACTGGCACCTCCCCAAGAGTCAGAGCTGGAGCCACAAGTGTTTGAGCCACCTTTCAAGCCTTAGCCAAATGATTTTCTGTGGAGGTCGCACGACACTTTTGGGATTTGAGGAACTATTTCATAATGGCCCCATAATCAATGATTCATAACTAGTAATATTAATGAACCATAAATGATGAATCACACTATGATAAGGCAGATCTACAGCCACACCATAAAAAATCACCCAGCCAATAAGATAGTAGTAAAATTTAACGCTTCCTGTTATTTCCCTGTAAAGTCTGAGATGATATAGACACACATCCAGTCACTTTTGTGGCTGTTCAGCACAAAGACCCACTGAGATGACTTGAAAACTTGAGCCTTTTATTTAGCCTGGACGCTGTGTCTTATTTCTGTTAATGCACAGACTCTTCTCTGCTACATTAACTGAATATTCATTATGTGGCTAATAGTGCTGCCTTTGAAGAGGAATGATCATATTTAATTTGCTTGCTTGAGAAAGAACAAGTGAATGAGCAGAGAGGAGTGGAGGAGTGTGCGGGCCAGATAAAGAGGGAGGCAGCGGTGGGAGAATTAGATGAAGCGATGAATGGTGCGGCGCGGGGCCGCAGAGTTTATGGGGAGTGGAGATGAGCCTTCAGATTACAATATGATTATATCAGTCTATCTCTCAGATAGCATTGATTGACCTGCACCTGTGTCTCTCAGTGCACTGCCAGCCACATTGTTCTCCCTTCCACATCTCTCCGACTTAAAAGAAGACTACTTTTGACAAGAAGAGATTATAGAGAAAAAACTCAACCAGTGGTCGCAGTGGTATTTCTTCACCTCAGCGAGCTGCTGCGGTCCCTGACTGCGCTTATCGCTTTATCGATTACCATCTCACGGCAGTAATTTGCCAGGACTTGCAGGGACATGATTAAAGATCGGCGAGCGATGTGTGGTGGCTCATGCCAAGGTGTCATGTTGATGAACATGCGCTGACACACACAGTCATGTACATGGACACTAACACAGTGGGGCGTGGGGGGCATGGGCTGTGGGGGGCACTCTTGTCAAAGACATCAATGGCTTTAAATCTCCCCGGCTAACCTTTTAATGCTCTCAGATCCTTATGGCTGGCTGGATAATTGATTGTGTTTGGTCTAATGGGATTAAGAGGCAGAAGTGGCCTTGGGCTGGACATAGTGGCCATGGCTGCAGCATTGCTACTGGAATGGGAGATGGAGGAAATGGAAGATGGCGGGAATGGGAGATGGAGGGGCCGATAGAGCGAGCAAATGGGTGAGCACAGGCAGGGAGGAAGAAGACAAAAAGCGTGAGGAGCCTTGTTCAAAAATGTGAGAGCATGAAAAGAGGATAGAGAGCTACAGGTTTATGTCTTAGCCCAGCCCTAATTAGTTCCATGAAAACCAGAGCTGATGGTATCCCCTAGTGAAAAGCTTGTTAGCGTTGCGATGCAATCTGCAGGCTATTGGTTTTGGCTGTTATGTTCTATGGGTGAGTCACAAGGTCCGCGGTGTGCAGTGAGATGAAAGCAGAGGGAAATAGGAGTCAAGGTGGTACCGCTCCTCCCCCTTTTATCAGCGGGAGAAACCTGGCCCATCTGAACACTGTGTCTCCATCCCCTCTGCTTTGACTTGTTTGAATGTGTCAGTCTACTCACTCCCTTTCCTCTAAATGATTTTCAACTTCTCTCCACACTCGGGACAAGATAAAAGCCGAAGTTTGTGGGGGGATGTGTTTAGGGATTAGGCTTTGGTTTGTAAATTTTGCTTGAGATTTACTGACTACACGGCGCCTCGAATGTTGCACTTGTGTGATTTGGACTCCCCACTCTCTTTGTGCGCCGTGTGCTTCTGTCATGAGAATACACACTCAGAACCGGGCTGTCATATTCAATGGCACTTTTTCAATTTTCTCGTCTAACCTCTCTCCCCCACGCGCCATGGCCCAGTGCCTCCCTTTCCTGCATTAGTGTTATATACAGCCAGACACCCCCCTGGAGTCGAAGGGTTAAAGGGGTCCGTCAATGCTGGACGACTGGCTCCATTCAACACTCCCGCCAGCCAGATCATGCCACAGATCCAGGTTTTGTCTCCTGTGAATAGACGAGCTGCTGTTCCAACAATCTTTTATCCTGGACACATTTCCACTGGGGCTTTGAATATGCCAGGTCAGGATAACGTGCTATTTGGGTTTGGGAAGCATTGTACCAGCTTTCTGCTTTTCTCGACTACACTAGAATTGCTTTGTATAAATTTTGTAGAGGTTGGTGATGATAAATCTGAGTGCACACGTTTGACATTGCTGCGGATAAAAAAATCACTCTATGTTGGTGTGTTTGAGAAAATGTGTCACTCTGACCTGGCTGCCTGCCTATTCTTGTCAAAGAAACGACAGGTGAGCTGTTGCTATGGTTACCTGAGATGGGGGGGGGGTGAGGTTGCTATGACTTATTTGTTATTATTTTATTTTTATTTATTTTTCCCCCAAAAAGTTATATTTTTTGTTGCTTGCTGTTGTGCATGTGTTCTAGGGTAGTGTTACCACTTGTGGCGCACTCTGTGTAACACAATCCAAGTCACACCAAATAAATTAGCCAAGCATATTTGAGTTTTTCTGCTTTTCTTTATCCAAAATATATTCTATTCAATATATACAAAATAATCCTCTACCACAAGTCTTGGTATTAGCTTTCAGAAAAGTAATACTAGTAGTCACTTTTGTCATGATTAAGATACCAGTCCCCTCCAAGTCCAGGTCTAATCAGCTCAAGTAAAATTATACAAAACTGAAAGTAAATTGAGTCACCAGATCCCCAGTGTTGAAATGGAACACATTTGATTGCAATAGTTTTGTGTTAAACCTGTTTCATAACAGAAAATCAAATTATGTATCTCATCAAAATTAAATATGGAGCAGCACGTTCCCTGCTTAAGGGAGCAAGCGCTCTAGACCCCAAGTATGACTCACTCTGTTAGTGCTCAAGTTTTAATTTTATTATGCACCTATCCAACATAGTCAAATATCCAAATCACACCTTCAGATCAGGGCTGAACAAATTATCAATTTTTAATCAAATTTAGATTAAATCATTTCCAATTGTTAATAATCAGCTGGGGTCTTTTTCATCGAGAGGTCTGCAGCCAATCCGCTGCCTGTAAAAAGCTTTGGAGCAGAGTTCTGACTTTGGAGGAATAATTTGCTATTTGAGCTAGTTTTAAATTATTCTGATAAAAATTCTCTGTTTACTGGGGAAAAAAATCTGTTATTTTGTTATTCACAAAATTATTGCCATATTGAACATGAATTATCAACTGAAAATCAGGATTCATTGTCTTGCCATGTTATTCAGCCTCAGTTCAGCGCTATGACAATTGAATAGTCCAACTCTGAACTCATGGTGATTTCTATACGGCATTTGCAAATAGTGCCTTAGTCAGCTTACCCTACAACCATTCAATGCAGACAGGTTTTTAAAAGACTTTTTCTTACTCTAACCTCCTTCTAGTCTCCTCCTTGTTCCCAGGCCCACATCAAACATGCACAGTCTGCTTCTGCCCACAGCCTTAAATCTCTTTAATTCCATCATCTGTTGTCCATTGAGGGCAGCAATTTAGTCTTTATGCTGCATTTTAGTGAGCTATTAAAAATTCTGTGAGGTTAGTGGCCGGACCCTGTAGCGCAGAGGTGGAGACGTTTCAATCTGTGTCTCTGTCTAAACTGTGCATTGACGTTGCCCCGGGAGACACACGGCCATAAAGTGTATTTGAACAGCCCTGCGCGACGGATTGCACATTCACTACATGTCAAGACCCACCACTCCATATCCTGACCACTATCTCTTCATTATGGCACATTTAAAACTCATCAGATCACTAAGTAGTTTGGTGTTCCTCTTTGAACCTGATGAAATGCGATTTTAATAGACATAGCAAAGAAATTCAGGCATAACATTGGGATTTGTCTGTAATATCAAGCATGGCAACAGTATTCAGTTGTGAATGTATAGGCTTTTGTCACAGTAAATTTACATTTCTTTTCATGAAGGCCGGTCCATAGACTGTATGTAAGTGGACTATGGGAGTGTGACGTCACCCATAGCATTCAACTCCAGTCAAATTACACTTATGAAACTAGCAGTTATAGGAGCAAAAATGGTGAAATAAGAGCACCACAATCATGTAGAGTTGGTTAATATGAACATTTTAAGACCAAAATGGAAAGAAGGGGTCACAGTTGTTCAATGTAAAGTCAATTGGAGCCAGATTCGATGGAGCTATAATCATCCCCAGGAACACTTCCTATATGGAACACGGTGTCCTTTTATATATACACTCTTTGAGCTGGTCCCATATAGACCGATGTAATCTATTAGGCAAATGTAACCAAAGAATTTCCCTGTTTAATCATTGTGATTAATTGTAAAATTGTTATCTGCAATAATGTGTGTTTACCACCAAAACCTATACATCTTGTCAAGGACTACTGTGATAAGCAAAAACAGTACATTGTAAAATACACTGTGAGAATTCTGTTCACACATTGGTTATATTAAATGCAGGAAAGTTGGCAAAGTTTGCAGCTCTTGTGGGTGGTCCTGGTCTGCAATGGTCAATATTTATCTAAAATGGTGCAAGGACAAAACAATGTTGAATCGACTACAAGTCCTATATTTTTGGAGGAAAGGCGGTAGCTTAAATGCAGTCTCAGAAGAGCTATGGTACCTAATCACAATAATTACTATATCACTTCAATACATGCTAGATGGAACAATGATTTTTAGGGGTCAGTATTTATCATGGGTACTTTTTCTTTGTACTAATGGGAATATTTTGGTAATTTTTTTTGTACTATGGTAAGATTTGAGCTGTAGAGTGATGAATAAATAACTCTGACTCTACAAACTGACTACTTAAAGGGCCCATATTAGTCTATTTTCGGATCTATTTTCTAATGTTGTTTTCTCATCAAAAACATACCTGGAATTGTGTTTTGTTTCATTCACACATGTTTAACACACAAACCCTGCATATTTAGGCTGAGTTCTTCTCTCAAACAGAAAACATTCTGTTCCAGGGGTCCCCAACCCCCGGGCCAGGGACTGATACCGGGCTGTGGGTCATTTGGTACTGGGCCGCGAAAGCGCGAACCAGGACTTAAACAGGTCTAAAACCAGGACTAAAACTAAACCCATCCCCCTCTGATCTGCAAAATATTGTTTGATATAAAACCGGTCCGTGGCCCTAAAAAGGTTGAGGACCACTGCTCTCTTCCAACTTGTGATGTCAAGCGGTAATACAGGAAGCACTTCACTATATTTTTAAACTCCATACACCTTCACTATAATAATTTGGATGATTTCAGCCTAGAACTTGCCAATCACTACTGAACTAAAGGTAAAAGGTAGCTGTTAACTTGAAAATTACTGCTTCATGACATGACAAGGTGGAACAGAGCATTTTGAGTTTTGGAGATGTAGGTTATTCAAACATGAGTCAATGAAACAGAACACAATTTTTGTTATGTTTTTGATGAAATAACAACATTCTAACATGGCTTAAAGCTCACAAGAGTCAATTTTACGTAACGTTGGATCTTTTCGTGTTGCATTCTGTTTTGTGTTTATTGTAGCTCATATTTTTTAACAATATTGTACATTTAGAATACTTTTTGGGGAATAATTCTGCTTTATGATTTGATTTCAGTATTATTGTTCACCGTCTATATTTAGTTCAGTGTATTGCACTTCAGAATTTGTTATGGGGACCGGCCTAATGGCATCTCAAATACGTTTATTGAGGTGTGATAAAACGTTGGCAGTCTGTTGTGTTCGAGTATGCTGTATTCTGATCTTTTATCTACTACTTTAACAGTCATGACAAAGCATCTGTGCTGCTCACTTAATGACTTCCTACCTCGCAGATGGAGAGAAACACCCACACTCAAAACAGCGACAGAACAATGAATTGCAAAATAATTTAGAATTATACAAGGACGGAGTTGTTTACATCATTACAGCTACAGCGCAAGAGAAAAATGCTTCAATATAATAAGATAATTTTTCTTCATAATTTGGATCTAGTCTAGTGTCTCTGGTGGGATACGTTCACTGTTGTGCTTGCGCTAATGGGGGGCAGGTTAACTTGTCTTGGCCTGTTACCACTAAGACCTCTCCTCCTCCTGCAGGTTAGATAGAGGATGTGTCCTTATTTGACCTGAATTGACACCAAGACTGATTGGCCTGTCTTAATCATTGGAGTTGCTCAGAGCAGCAGTAAACTATTCTACTGGCCAATTGGAAGGGATCCCAACAAAGTAACTGTAGTAAATATGCCAAAAATATATGCCAAGACAAGTGAGAAAATTCAAAATGGTATCGCTACAAATTTACAGTTACACCTAATCCTGTCACAATAACAAATCTTGACAGAAAATACATCATGGTACATATTTTTGAAGACAATTTTATGGCACTAACACTGACCCGAAAGCAGGATTTCAACCTTTTTTTAAAAATAAACAAATAAAATAAAATAAAAAAACATCTTCAGTTAATAAATGGACAAATGTGTAGTAGTTAGTCACTAATGAGCTACAGTTACCCAACCATACCAGTTTTTTTTCAACAGCTATGTATTGTTGCTATGATAACTGATAGTCGATATAGTTAGAGATACATAAAAATGTGATGTTTTTAAATCTTTTGTTTTTAAAGGCCAACAAAATTCATGGTGTTTGGGCCGAGTGAGGCAGCAGGGCCAGTGGTGATGTGGGTGTGAATCCCGTAGTGACCAGTCTAGGTGTGAGAGTGGATACTGGATAGTGATTTAAAGCTTGATGCCCAGATTAGCTCAGTTGTTAAAAGTAGATTTTTTCAAATGTGCCAACTGGCTAAAGTTAAACCTTTTTTTTCATGGCATCACTTTGAGATTTTAATCCATGCTTTTATCACTCACCACCTAGATTTTTGTAATGCACTTTATATTGGGCTCAACCAAACGTCTCTCATAAGGCTCCAACCAACTTTGTGGCCGCCCTCCTCTTGACTGGCACAAAGAGATGAGACCACATTACGCCCATTTTAATGTGCTTGCACTGGCTCCTGGTATCTTATTGTATTGATTTTAAAGTACTTTTATTCGTATTTAAATGCCTCCATGGCCTTGTTCCTTGTTCGGTTGTTTCTCTCAGCTCCAGCTCAAATTGTATGACCAAATTGCAGGGTTTAAAAGTTCACAGCTCATGATTCATCTTCTCACACTATACAATCCAATGCTTGGATGCGACCTGCCTGCTCACACTGTATGTCTACATCACGACATGTGGAGTTCTTGTTCCGGAAAGATAAAGTAGAAAACCATGGAAGTGCGGCGACACAATGCTGGCAAAAGACACACGCTCTGCCCTGGCAATTTGTGCCATTCTCTGCACAGACAAGCTCAAAAAGAAGAGGTGACTACGATGGGCAGACGTGGGCAATACGGGCTGTCAGTTCTTCAGAAGGAACTGGAAGTAAGCAGCATCAAGTTTTTCACTTAACTAACACCACTGTTCTGTGTTGTTGACGCCAATGGTCCGTCCAGGCAATCACAATTAACTTCAGAAGTGAGCTAGTTTTGGTTGCTATTATAGTATTGAATCAATATTGGACACCCATAGCTTGTGTCCAAATCACTTGCTGGCCCGCTATGGTCCTCTACCAACTTCATATCCTTACATTCTGCATCTGTGTGCGCGCATGTGAGTCTTGCAGATTCTGGCAAATCGGCTTGTGGAACTACTTCAACAGTGCAAAACCCTCACAAGAGGCGACTGGATTTCAGATAGGTTTGATATTCTTGTGACCTACGATTGCCAATCAGGAGCTGGACGTAAGGTTTTAATCGATTTTCATTACCCTATGTTTACTACACGAAGCACAACACACAATTAAGCCAAAAGTTGACCTGATTCCAAAAACAGTCACACAAGTGAAAAATCTGCTCAGAAAGGACCAAAAATCTCGATTTTTGAGGTCGCTGAAAGAAGAAGACAAGGGGAAAAGCAGCGAAGCCAAACTAAGGTGATTCTTGAAGATTCATTCCAGCGATGGCGCAACTGAAGCAGACGCAGGGTCTAAAGACTGACGCATTGGTC
Organism: Boleophthalmus pectinirostris; assembly: GCF_026225935.1. Lineage (NCBI taxonomy): Eukaryota > Metazoa > Chordata > Actinopteri > Gobiiformes > Gobiidae > Boleophthalmus > Boleophthalmus pectinirostris. The sequence goes on along the minus strand of NW_026571115.1, from coordinate 18,078,261 downwards.
GCCAAATTACTCCTGGACAGGTCACTTCTGCTTATTATGAAAACGTACTTTATTTCCAAGAGCTAGTCAAACGTTTTTCAGGACACGAAAGCGATATCCTATGTCTGAAAACGTAATTTTCAAGGCAAAGAAAGAGTCCGCTTGCTGCTGCGTGTTGTAGCTAGTTCATTCGCACTGAATCTCCGCGCAACCTTCTCTGCACCCCTTTCCTGCTCCTGTCCCCGCTGCCCGTTCCGCTCTTCCCCCTGCTCCTCACTTCTCTGGGCACGGAATCTCCGCGCACCGCTCCCCTCTCCTCTCTCCTCTCTCTCTCTCCCTGCTCCGCTCTTCTCCTGCTCCTCACTTCTCTGGGCACGGAATCTCCGCGCACCGCTCCCTCTCCTCTCTCCTCTCTCCTCTCCTCTCTCCCCGCTCCGCTCTTCTCTCTGCTCCTCACTTCTCGTCCGCGCACGAAATGTCCGCGCACCCGCTCCCCCCGCTCCTCACTTCTCCGCCTTGCCTAACCAACACTGTAGTTAGTTGTTTACAAGTCATGTGCAGCGCACCGGCTGTAAACAAACCTGTTTCTGGCGTAAGGAGGAGGTGGGAGGAGGCGTTTCTACGTAGGGAGCTGTAGGGGAGGGGGGGTGGTTTCACGCATGCGCAACATTTGAAAAAGGACAAACAGTCGCTGGATTTCTCATTCCTTGGAAAATCCTCTATACAACCTTTAAGAAGGGCCACTTCTTCTCTGTCATGGGTCCAAAACTCTTGAATGCAGTGCCCCTGCACCTTAAACAGGCTGAGTCACTTTGATTTTTTATATCGGCTCTTAAAACTCATCTGTTCGCCTTAGCATTTCACTGATTTATGTTGACTTTTTTAGTGTCTAGTGTGTTTTATGTGGTAAAAAGGGGCTGTGGGTAAGTTTGTAAATTAAACTAGCATAATTTGGGAAAAAGAATAAAATCGGCCAACAATTCAACCATTGCTTGCTCTAGATTTGAAGTAATCGGTATCTGCATAGGCCATGGAAAAACTCATATCGGTCGATCTCAAGATATAGCAATTATTTTGACAGGCCTAGTTACACCTTGTGACTGGTACTGTATATTATTGGATGCCACATTTGATTTCCAAGCCTGTTCTCATTACGGGGGGAAGGCACAGTGACATTTGGTGAGTGTCCAGTGGGAAGGGCTGCTGCTGTTTCAGATGAGAGTGGGAGTGAGGCAGAGTAAGACACATCTGCAGCAGAGTGGTGGTCAATGTGCAGTCACAAGGAGCAGGACAATCTCACTCTATCCTGCGCTGTGGATAGAGCGGTCACAGAAAGGCTTAAAGGCAGATCTTGTTCGGTATTAAAGGGCTTTCAAATGGTTTTACTTTAGTTTTACATTTTCATTTTTACAGGAGCATTTGGTTTGCCTGTTTTATATTTCAGCATTTTGTCTGCTAAAGTTTCTACTAGTTTTTGGTCTAGTTTTAGTATTGATTTGTAACTGAGTATTGAAATTTGAAAGCACTATTTCACCATGTCCAGGACTTTGGTTTTGGTTTCAAGGAGATCAGTGTTCACAATTTGAAGCTCTAGTTAAAGCTGGAAAACTACATTTTAAAACTGTGAAGACGAAGTAGGTATTTATAAAGTATATCTAACTCATCTCCTAGTTCTCACAAACCACTAGTATTCACATGACTGAAATGTTGGCAACTAAAACAGCTTCAGAACAGCTGTTTCAGACCGAGATGTGATGCAGGATTTAATCAGCCCCCATCCCAAAGCATCATAGTGACTCACTGCTCTTTCTTACACATTTGTAAAGATGAAATGTTTTATATGAAGACAGGAGTTACATTACACTGCACTTTCTAAGGGATAAACAGAATTATACAACTTTAAAAGTGAAATAAAGCTTCAGTTTCTCTGTACTATAATGACATAGGATACAACATTATTTGACAGTATTTTAGTTAGTGCTGTCATGTGATTAAAAAAATTGAGAGATTAATTAATTATGATCTGTAATTAATTAATCTAATTAATCTCATTTTAATCTCACCTAAAAATTGCTGAGAAAAGCCTTCAATTTGAGGTATTTTCATTTAAATTCATTATTACATTATTGTGGCAGATCAAAAGACTGATATAGATTAAAAAAAGTGACTTTATAAAGTCATTTATTGTTTAACAAATCTCTCCAAATTGGCTGTTGAGCCCAAGTCTCCATGAATAAGAAACTGTTTGTTGTAAAGTAGCAAAGACGAGGAAATCTGAACATAATAACTTTTGTCTACTTAAAGACAATAAAAAGTTCAGTCTTTCCTTAACCATATTAAAAATATTATTGATAGAGAAATATATATGAGATCACTGGTTTTAGTCCTGGTTTAGACCTGGTTTAGACCTGCTTTAGTCCTGCTTTAGTCCTAGTTTAGTCCTGGAATGGATTAATCCTGGTTTTAGTCCTGGTGTTAGTTCTGGTTTAGTTCTGGTTTAGTCCTGGTTTAGACCTGGTTTAGTCCTGGTGTTTTAGTCCTGGTGTTAGTCCTGGTTTAGTCCTGGTTTAGTCCTGGTTTAGTCCTGGTTTAGACCTGGTTTAGTCCTGGTTTAGACCTGGTTTTAGTTCTGGTTTTAGTTCTGGTTTTAGTTCTGGTTTTAGTCCTGGTTTAGACCTGGTTTTAGTTCTGGTTTAGTCCTGGTTTAGTCCTGGTTTAGACCTGGTTTAGTCCTGGTTTTAGTCTTGGTGTTAGTTCTGGTTTAGAGGCGCACAGGAGGAAGCGCGGTTTACGCCGCGTACGTACGCGAGAAAACACGATCCACACGCGGCTCACAGGAGCACGTCGGTGTCCCATGCAGTGTCTACGGAAAGGAAACGTGGTCCGCGCGTTCTCAGGTTAATGACGATGATGAAGGTGTGTGTTTGTTTGTGTGTGTTTGTGTTTGTGTGTGTTTGTGTTTGTGTGTGTTTGTGTGCGTGTCCCCTCATGTGGCAGGTCACTATAGGACAGTAGTGCAGACATCATGAGCCTATGCAGGTTGTTTTCAGGCGATATTATATTTGTTATTTTCTTTTATATTTCACGTCGGGAGAAGAATTTCCAAGACACGAATGTGTTTTTACCTGTGCGCTGCTGCCTCTGTTCTACTGGCTCTTCGACCTCGTCCATTGTGACTGACGCCGCAAACGTTAACATGACGTTTACATCGCTGTTACTGCGCGTGTTTTGTGTGGGTTTCCGGCAATGAGTGGAATTACCGAAATAAAAAAATGTATAAATGTGTTTTGTGTGTGTGTGTGTGTGTGTGTGTTGTTGTCCCAACAACACATAAAAACAGGTTTTATAATAAAGCAACTCACATACAGAAACAGTAAAGTTAGAGATTAAAAATGAGATTAACGCGATTAAAAAACATAACGCGCTAAATATGACTGTAATTAATTAATCGCAATTAACGCGATAATTTGACACCCCTAATTTTAGTCAAACGTATTGTAGGAAAGTTACTAAATGAAGGCAACATTTGTTAAAATTCTTAGAAACTTCATGCAAAAATATTTAGGAAAGGTGCATTCTCATGGGGTTTGATTAAATTGTCTTGTAAATCTATATGTGAATAAATTAATGAGCTAACTCACTGTCAAACTAAATTTATAAAATATATTTTTTAATGCAGTAGAGATGCATTTTCATGGGCTTTAATTAAAAATGACTTCTAAATCTCTGATGACATTATTGTCTTACATTTAGTTTTGAGAAATGATTGTTGCATGTCCTGGTACCACAATGAGGATTTTGTGAAAGATGGAACCATAATAGGTACCCCAGCACAGCCTGATCTTACCCTGCTGCTGGGGTCACTGTGACCAGTCATTGCTCATTGTCAAGTGTCAGTAGAAGAACAGCGCTCCAGGCCAGCTCCCAAAATGACTCATACAGCAGAATTATCCACAAGTATACCAGTTTTACTCTTTCAATGCTAGAACTGGTAGTTTCTTTTTATTTTCCGTATAATAGACATTTACTAAGACCTAGGCCTGTCACAACAATACATTTTGAAGTTTGATATATTGCTGAAGTAAATATAGCCCATAAATGATAATACTGAATTTATAATATAAATTAAATAAATAATTAAATAAATATAATATAAATTAAATACAATTTTTTGCCTCTGAAGCAAAAACCCAAGAGCAGATTTAAACCACAAAACTAATGGACAATATTGTTAAAAGAAAACATGAGCAATAAATAAATAGCAGAAACGTTGGTACTTAGTTTGCAATTGTAATGACTCATTGAAATTATTAATTTAAAAAATCCTAGTTGTGCAAAGAAAATGTGCACACAATAAATATTGACCCCCCAAAAAATATAGTTTCAGCTTTCATGTATTGCATGATAAGTCGATTTTGCAATTATCGTGACAGGCCTACTAAGACCGAAGCAATATACCATATCACACAGCCTGTTTTGTTTTTCCCAATTTGACTTAAAGGTACACTGCATAACTTTCCTTGGGGAGGGTGTCCCATGTGCTAGTCTCCATGTAGATGTACTTAGCTGCTCAGCCTAGAATGTTTCATAGAAAGGCATTAAACATATCTGTCTCCATGGAGGTAAGCAGGCCAAGTTTAGGTGTTAGGTGGAGAGCCAGGCCCATTCACACAAGAATGTATAAATCACCTCTAATGAAACAAAGGCTGAACAGACTTTTAATGCCATACTGTTGAACCCACCAAGCAAAGCAATAACATCTTCCTTAAGGAAAAAAAAACAACAAAAAACTTACACCAGAAAAGTTACTCAATACACCTTTAAAGCAGACATTTGGGAGATTTTTATTTTTTTTTCCTGTGTTGACGAGATTATTATCAGTAAATATTTCCTGTCTACTTATTTACTCTGGTATCTCATCTGCAGCAGCCTGCTCCATCTGGGAGTGTTTTTCCTGATATCTCGCCCACAAAGACAAACAGCGGTGTTGTTTGCCGGCTATCCCGAGTCAACACCCATGATGTCACTGATACCCATAGTAACAAACAAACCGCAAAACAATGATATGGGATTACGCCAAGGGTAGCAGTTACAACACACAGTATGGAGTAGAGGTTTAACGTATCGTGATGACAGCTGTCGGTCCACATGTCCACAGTGTAACAAACTCATAATCCCAGCGCTTCGGATATATTCTCTGACAGTAAGAGCAACAACGCGGGTCTCACTCCGTCACTGGGAAACAGAGGTGTGGATTATTGTGGTGTGGGGGATCATCCTTCCAGGCCTCTCAACCATCACCAGCATACAGCGCAGAGGTGGATTACAGGGGGCATAATCTGAAGCTGCCGAGACACATGTCAAGCACGCCATGTCTGGAAAGAGGAAGGCTTGACTTAAAACATCAGCATAATCTGAGCTATACATGCTCTACTTTTTCTTCTCCAAATCCCAGAGATATGCCTACTTGTGTGTAAACAATGCTAACTGGTGGTGTTTTATTTTGGCTATAGGGACCAAATGTTTTTTTTGTTTGTTTTTTTTTACTTAAAGGTGCACTGTGCAACTTTTTTAGGTAGAGGGTCCATCACCAACTTGTCTCTGTGCAAATGTTATTGCTTTGCCTGGAATGTTCCCTGATGTGACTTTAAACATATCCATCTAGCATTTATTCATTACGGGTGTTTCTATTTCTCAAAAATACAACAATTCTCTCTTTGAATTGGGTTGCCTTTCCACAAATCTGACCTGTAATGCAATAACATCTCCATGAAATCAAGCAGGTGACAGACCCTCAACCAGAAAAGTTGCACAGTGCACCTTTAATAAGTCTATATAAGTTTATAATACTGCTACTTGTCAATATATTTTGTATGCTTTTGTTGCGTTTGCATTGTGATTACAACTGAGCCCTGAATATGTAGATAAAACCCATTTATTTGCTAATGTTGATATGCAGTATTACTAAAATCGCTTAAAGATATTTACTAAAAGATTGAATAAGCACCAAATCGTTGTTTTCCCCATAATAGGATAAACATTACTTTTGTACTCTATTGCGAAGCTGTGCCCCTGGCCATTTCAGCTGGTTTTGAAATAGCCCTTTTTTGTATATTAATTGCACCAAACCTATCAATATTATTATGCACCACTGTTGTGTACAAAGTTTAATTTACTTGTGCCTCGGAGTGTTTCTGGTATTATCTCTTCTAAACCCCATATTGCTGTGTTATTTTTCCATAGGCAGGATTCACAATTTCCAACTTCCTCCTCGTCTTCCTCTCCTTTTCTCCTCCTCTCCATCGCCACGTCAGTCATTTCAATACTGTCACTCAGGATCTCGTCTGAACCCTACACACTTGAGGGACCAAGGCACCCAGATGGCTCTCTACCTTTATTTCATTTGACATTGCCCAAAGTTTTTTTTTTCTTCTTTTCCCAAATGTTTTTTAAGTGATCCAATTTGCAATATTCCCAACATATTAAATGAAGCTTGTACATGCAGAACAAAGTACACATGGCCGGGGAATTGAGAAGTGCAAATAATTCCCTCATGTGGAAAGGCTGCAATTAACTGGGGATGTCAGCCTTTGTAAAATATAATTGAGTTCAGGACAAAATGAACGACTCTAATCCGACCGACGGAGCACTGTCAATCATTGGTCCCTCCCCATTTCCCCAAAACCCAACTGTCAGCCTTGTTTACGTCCACTTCTCTATTGAATTTTGTTGGACAGTAATACTCACACCAGCTGCCTGTCTTTGTGCGTGGGTGACTGGGTGACTTTGTAGATGCCCGCTGGGACCCGTGATAGCGGCGAGTATAGGGGGAAAAGGGGTGGACATCTGTTTTGTCTGCTTGCTGTGGAGATAGCCTTGCGCACTGAGCCGTAGTGTCAAACACCTGTGTGATGGCACAAACATTTTCCCTGTTACTGAGCATAAATCAACACTTGTGATTTGCTGGATGAAAGCAGTGGGGGATGGTTAGTATTAGCATATCGTGTTTTTCTCCTCTTGTCTGTGATGGTTGAAATACAAAAGTTGGACAAATGCCATCTAGTCTGTTTTGTAGTGCAATTAGGTTGGGCACATTTGCATACTTTTCTTAATTGTGTCCCTGCATAATACTGGATACAAGACCTGATGTTTGTGTTGCAAAATACTCATATTGCTGTTGAAAATTTGTCTAGTTCAGTGTCTGCATGACAACAATATTAATGCTGTACCAGAAATAAATAGGGGAGGAATGCTTTTTGTTCCTTATCAGAAAAGTCTCACCGATTTACTCTGTGGAATACATGTTTTAAAAAGTCTGGTTTAGTGTCGATTCATTCCCACAGTCTAGACATTGTTTAATCTTTGTTTTATAAACTTTGGCTACTAAAATCCAGCTACAGTCTCTAAAGCCAAGTTTCTGTCAGTTTGTCCCCAGGCAGTTGTGAATGACCTGTAAACCTTTCCCCCAAATATCACTTACACAAAAAAGCATATACAAGCGTAGTATTACAGTCATATAGAATTTTGAACTTTAATTTATTTCATTTTTTTTCAGAATAAGCCATATTGTTCAAAATATGGAAGCTGGAACAATATTATTTGGGGCTCAGTATTTATCGTGTGCATATTTTCTTGGCACAACTTGGACATTTTCTGTTATTTTTTGGCTATACAGTAAGATTTAAGCCCTAAAAGGTTGAATTAGTAACTTCTATGACTCATTACAGCTGCAAACTTCAGTACTAAAGTTTTTCATTCCTCTGTTTATTTATTGCAACAATATTTTACATTTAGTGGTTTAAATCTGCTCTTGGGTTATTGTGTCAATGGCATAAATTTGTCTATATTTACTTCAGCAATATTTCAGACTTCAAAATTTGTTATTGTGACAGGTCCATTTCAAAGTCTACTATCAATAGTCCAGTAGTTTAGAATGCAATTATCTGCTGGAAAAAGATCATGACCAAGACCAAGATCAAGACTGAGATCTCTCAATATTCTGGTGGCTACTGTATCAGGTCCGAATTACCTTTCTCATCATTGTGGTTCACACAAGGCCGTCTAAAGACATCCTCCTGGAAATGTCAGCCGTTAATGCTCGAATATTGCCTGTCACTGCAAAACGAAAAGTCTTGACCTTATAGTTTCTAGATAAATGAGGCCACTTAGAGAGCCCAGTCGTTTTTGTCTTCTTTAATTCACCTGTCTTTGCTACAGCATTGGAGCTTTCACCGTCTGATCTATAACCTATTTCCAATCAACCTTTTTACCAGGTGTTAAGCGCTCGCAATTGTATCGAACACAGACTTCCGTGTTTTGCCCTCTTTTTGTCACGCCGTGTAGTTTTTTGTCAAATGATTCTCGTTCAAGGACCTCCTCTGTGATCCCTGCAGACTCCCAACAGGCTCGTTTGGAGATGGATTAATTACGGGATGCCTGACAAATGGTGGTCCGCAGTTGTGGCGGCTTTGTACAAGTCTCAGGGGCTAATCAGCTGAAGACACTGTGCGGTCACTCAGCACGACCTCATCACCCCTCCGACATTAGCTCTGGCTCAAGGGCCTAAGTGAGATGATAATTGTGTAGAGCGCCCAGTAAAAGTGAAACTAGAAATGGTGATCCTGTCAACAAGCTATATGACAACAGACTATAGTGACCCTGTTGCATAATATGAGACTTGTTCTTGTTTGTCTTGGCAATAAATGGTACAGTAAAATAGAACACACATCTGGTGTCTGTATAATTTCTTCGGGAACTCAAGATTCTTTGTTTGTATTTAGCTTACTTTTCCTGTTTAATTAGGATTTGACATCTCAAGTTTAGCATCTATGATTAGATGACTGAAAGGAGCATGAATGAGGTGTGACAAATTTGCATGCACACTAATTAATAATGGCAGTTATTAGTTATTAGTTAGACAGTTTAGATCTGCTTCATAGTTCAGTAGTTGTAGTTGCCTATAGTTCTGGTGCATTACTTTTTATTTGTATGTATAAAACTGTGTTCATACCACAGCTTTTATACCTTTAATGAAAATAATGAGAAATAAGACCAGGTCAAAGCAACAGAGTAGGATCTGTATCATAATGTAAAAAAAAAAAAAAAAAAATCATGAGCTTCCCCTGTTTGCAAGACCACCAGCCGCCGCTTTCATACTTTCATATAACAATGTCCAGGAACACTAGAACCAGAATTCTAACTGATAGGAGTAAGAATCAAATCAGCAACCACTGAGTCACTGGCCAACGAGCCAATCTTTCTATCCATTTATATACTGTATAGTGCACTTGTCATCCTGTCTAGTCATTGTTTGTCATTTACATATGGCTCCTTCCAGCAAAGCCATCTGCCTCCTCAGCTTCTCCATCTCCTCTTTACCACTTTTAGCGTCTGGGCATAATTCTATCATACTCCTTTATTACATTCAAATTGTATCGTAAGTGTATAGCAATTAGATTTGACATTCATTACAACTGCAAGCTCCGTTAACCTCAGCCAGAAGGGGTCAAAAAAGAACAGATTTTAGTAGTTTTTCCCTGTTGCTTTGTTGGTTTATGCTAAAAAGTTTGTGCATGTTTTTATTATTATTATTTTCCGCCCATTTGTGCTGTTGAGCAGGTGGAAGTAAAGCTTCTGTTTATTATTATGAAGAAATTAAAGGAGAACTTGTCACCACAGCACACCTGAAGCCTTAGGCCATAACATGAACATTGTATTAAGAAATGAAAATATAACTACAACTGATGTGCATATATTCTGGGATCTCTAATGACTTGAATTGTTTCTACATTACTGTTTTTCTTCATTTTTTATGCGCCATATGCTTTAAACGTTGAAACCAGCCTGCACATAAAAAATAGACTCATATTATCTTATTCAGTCAATCTTTTTCAAATCTGATTGCCTGCAGCGTTGTTTGTGCTCGAGAATAGCCCTCAACTCTTGGAATCCATCTAAGAATACCTTTTGACGTACATTGGCTGAGGGAGCTGATGGGGAGAAACTCAAAAAGACAATTGTTGGTATGTAGGAACCCACAGGCAAAGAGCAGGGGCCCTCCTCACATCACAAAAGCACCGCACCGGGTTTTATGGGATTTATTTTTCTTCTCATTTGTTTTCCTTCAGGACAACGACAGGTTTTGGGCTTTTGTAAGAAGGCCACAAAAGAATGCCCCATTATCAGAGCTGTAATCGCCCATTACAGTTTTTCTCCCACTAGGGCGCTTGTTAACCACCGGACAGAAACACAGGCAGCGTATTCTGGTGCAGATAACAGGACAATACAGCTTTAAACCAACAGCTTGTAAATTGAATGTGGTGGCGTACAGTGAAGTTTACAGTGTTTGAAGGGGTTTGCTACGTGCTAAGAGCACACCGCCCAGCTGACACCCAATGACCCACAAACACTACAGCACCTGGCTCTTACATTGTTAATCACTGGAATTTGCTCAATGTAAACAAAAGTCTATCCTGTGCATTTGCCACTAGCAGTGAACCATGGCTGTAATACTAGGGTGTCTGGAGCTCGCAGAAATGATTGCTGCTTTGTGCCTGTATCTTTTATACACACCAAATTTAGGATCTCACAAAAACATGTTTTACTCACAATAGACTAATCATAAACTTGTTATTAGAGGAGCTGTTCTTCAATTTGGAAAAAAAAAAAAAAAAAAAGATATTTTGAAATTGATGGGACAGATTGACAAACTATTTTGTGATTAGGTGAACTAGCTACAGAGATCAGATATGAAATGGCAGTAGCTGTGGTAGAAGCTGCTTGTCTCCATGGAGATGCTGTTGCTTTGCAGGGAATGTTCCACTGTATGGCACTAAACATGTCTATCTTGTCTTTTGTATCTATACAAGTGTTTTTATTGCTCAAAAATATTATATCAAAAATATAAAAAAAAACACTCATTATTACATTGAGCAAACTTAGTCTCCACAGATCTGACCTATAATTTGGCCTGTCAATATTTGTCTCCATTGAAATATAAACCAGTGTGGAACATTCCAGGCAAAACAATAACATGGAACATGGAGACAAACAAGTTGCGGACCTTTCACCAGAAAAAATGCATGATGCTCCCTTAAATGGTAAAGCTGTACCAGAAAACACTGTATGATGTATTTATATATTTTTTTATTTGTCCTCTTTTTTGCCACAATGTGTTTGCCACTTTCCCTGGGTTCACCCAATTTACTGTGCGTCTGAGCCTGTCTAGCTTCATTTGCAGACCATTGCTCCCTTTGTCAATGTATATTATTGACGCTAATGTGCTCAGATGCCTTACATGATTGGAACTGTCAGCATCTGGGTAAAACATGAGACCAAGAAGAGGACTGGAGCATTTCAGGGCCAAACTGTTACCTGTTGTATGGGGCAGCTTTATGCTTGGGGTGCTTTATTCAATGAGGCATGTGGCGTACAAATATCCTGCGGCCTCACAGATATTATGGATGACAGCTATCACTTTTTATTGGCAGAAATTAATAGATGGATGGAGCATACTGTGCAGTGAAACAAGCAGTGGAAGAAGTACTCAATTGTAACCGTAAAAAATATAGTCACCACAATATCACAATGAAGCTTTGTTAGAGAAACAAAAAACATTATTATCACATACTAACTTTTCTGGTGGAGTGTCAGTCAGTCTCAACAATGTAATTGATTGACCTCAAATGTTCCACAGTATGGTATTTAACTTACCTGTCACCACAGAGACAAGCAGGAGATGCTGTCAGGCAAATCTGTGGGTAGATCCTGTTCACAGTAAAAATGCATGTTTACTGAGGAACATTCCAGGCATACAGTAATAATACTATAACCCCTAACCCTATTCATGGAGACAAATAGGTGGCAGGGCCTTGATAAGAAAAGTTACATTTTTAAATTGTTATCTATTCATCTCCATTGATCATCAGGTTCCCAAGACAGCTTCTCCATGGTAAATACCTTTTAATCTGGGTATTAAGTGTGATTATGAGATGGGCACATATGTTCTTGACTGGCCTGTGCCCGTTGGGGGATGTCAATCTATGCCCTGCTTTTCACTATCAGATAACCTACAGTATACCCACCCGTACCAACTCCAAAATACATTGCCAGAATTAGAAGAAAATAAATAATTCTCTCCATTTATCTTAACAAATCTGAATGTGATGTATTTGGTGGGGGGTATAGAATGGACTTTCACATGGATTAGCGCGATGGAAGTAGAACAACAACAATGTCCGGATTACAGAGTGGATTTGTGTGAAGAACCCATGATATCCTCTCTCATCCCTTTATCAGATTGGCCGTGATGGAGAAGCAGTGGTGGCCTGGACCAGTGAGGAGCAATAGAATTCATTAACACAGAGGAGTCAGATTGGGACAGAGTTATGCTAGCAGTGCGTCAGTGGAAGTCATATTACAGTTAGATTAGATGGATGACTATTATATTTTCTTATTATCATCTTTGTCACATGGATTAACATTTATTAACCTGTTGTCCATGCACGTTCACTCAATACTTCGCAGGTGTCCTAAGGGGACTGTCCCTAATAATTATTTTAGTATGCCAACTCATCAACCATTTGCTTATCCATCCATCCATTTTCTAACGCTTATCCTGGGCGGGTCGCGGGGGCAGCAGTCTATGCAAGGACTCCCAGACTCCCTTCACCGCATACACTTTCTCCAGCTCCTCCAGGCAGCCGAAAGACATAGTCCCTCCAGCACGTCCTAGATCTTCCCTGGGGCCTCCTTCCACTGGGAACACTTCCCGAGGGAGGCGCCCAGAAGGCATCTGGAACAGATCCACCTCAGTGGCTCCTCATGACGTGGAGGAGCAGCGGCCATACTCTGAGCTCCTCCCGTGTGACTTGAGCACTTCACCCTATCTCTAAGGGAGCTCCTAGCCACTCTGCAGAGGAAACTCATTTCAACCGCTTGTATCCTTAATCTTGTCCTTTGGGTTATTACTAAAGATCATGACCATAGGTGAGAGTAGGAACGTAGATTGACTGGTAAATCGAGAGCTTTGCCTTTCCACTCAGCTCCCTCTTCACCTCAATGGTCCGATAGAACGACCTCATCACTGTCGACAGTGTAGTAACATAGGCCTACTTTTACTTCTATTTGAGTAAGTATTTTATTAAAGTAACAGTACTCTTTCTTGAGTAAAAGTTTTTGTTTTTGCACTGTGAGCTTTATGTTGACGATATGAAATTATTTGAATATTTATATTTCTTACATTGTTCCTTCAGATATGATTCTGTTTTTCTCCTTTTTGTGTCTATTTTTTTGAAAAATACCAAATTTAGTGCTTTTCTGCTTTGACCTTCAAATTTCATTCACATATAAATCAGATGTTATGTCCTGACAATACCAAATACTTTTTACTCTCACTTGAGTAATTTATTGTACCACTACTTTTGTACTTCAACGTGAGTAATATTATTTTAAACTCCATGTCTTTGCCAGTATTTGGTTTATTTGAACAGAATTTTGTGGTGAGTAAGTATCCATCTATTGCGGAAAAGGGCTGCCTAAGTGTTCTATCTTTTAAGAGTAAGTGGTCTATCATTGTGTATCAGGGTTAAACATGAGATTTCACACATGTTGCAGTTAAGCTCTAAAAAATATGACAAATAATCGCTCAGGGTCACATTTTCAGTGCTATTATTATTAGCTCTCTTTAGACAGTCTTTTGCTTTTCCACACAAATTCCTAAAAACCTTTTCAGCATGTAAGTGTATTTCATGAAATGTGGTAATGTAAAATGTCTAATTTCTTACTACCGATTATATTCATCATAAAAAGATAACCAGCCTAAATCCTAAAACTTTCAATGCTAGATTTTCATTTGAACAAGTGTAGATACTGAAAACAATTATAAAAATACACCCAGCAAAGTTTATTTTTATTTTTAATTTTTAGAATGGTTTCGAATAATAAGGGACCCTCAGAGATGCTTTACAGTGCCTCGTTCATTCACTCCACACTCAGTGTTTGTACGCTACCACTGGCCACTTCAACCACCACCAATACTCACACACCGCTTTGATACTAGGCAATATGAGCGAAGTGCCTTGCCTAAGGACACAATGGCAGTGATTGGAGATTGGTCTTGACTCTTGAGCAATAGCTGAACCATTGCATAGGATCACATGGTACTTTCAAAGAAGGTATTATTTTGTACAATGTATTGTAAAATAAATGTTTTTAAATTATTATTTTCGTCTTTGCAGTATTGAAATTGGTATCAAACCTTTTTCATTGTATCAAAATGGAGTTTGATATTTTTTCAAAAGTACATACAGTAAAAGCCTTTCTCTGTTGCCTAAGCCCTAAGACACTTATGTAGCAGGTCAGAAGGTTTGAATATTGCCATACTTATTTTTTCTATACCAAACGTCAACTATATGCCTCCTTAATTGGTTTCCTTTGTTGGCTCGCCATGAAGCAGGCAAGATAATTAATAGTACCTTTATATCACCTCTAAGGAAGTTATAATTTAGCCTATCCAGACAGAAAATCTATGCTTTCCATGCCTTCAGTGAAAACATGCCCTTTGCCTATAGTAATCCACATTGGCAATAGGCTGAATACACGTGCAGTACCCTGACATATTTACTGCCTGGGCTTTCTTGACGGCATAAAACAGACAAGGCTCAGTCGTCAGGCTAACACACTCTCACAACATTAGCCTCTCCCTATACCTTCCACTTTCCCCGGCAAATAAGCACCACATTAGCTTGCTCCGTGTGCAATTGCTGTGAAGACTCGTCCTGCCTTTTCACACTGCATAGTTCTTCTCCCACAAAGAGAGACAGAGGGAATCTGGGCTGCAGACGGATAAATGAAAGTTGGAAAAAAAAAAGAAAAATCTGAAATAGCAAGTTGGATACAGAGGCAAATAATAGAATGAGCTGGAATAAGGGAGAAGAATCCAACAAGAGGATGCCATGACAATTACAGGCAACCAAGCCCCAGAACGTCAAAGTATAGGACCCTTTTTCTGGGAGCTGTCTATTCTCTGGAGCGTGTGACAGTAAATACCTTGTTTCTATCTCCCCCCCAGTTGTCATTGTGACCACCGGTGCCACAATGGAAGCCCTGATGAGGAGCGCATGCAATTGCTCTCTCTTAATAAAATCTCACAGTTCCCATTACCCCACTGCACAATGGCCCTCTCGCCCAGCTGCTGATTGAGTTCCTTACTTCCAGCGCGCACCATAATAGCAGTCAAACTACTTCTTCACCACCAGCATCAACCATTACCGCTGCCCCAACCCCTTCCGCCCCCCCCTTCCTGCTCGCCCTCCACGCCAATTCACGCATGTACACCAAGCCTTTTTTGGCGGGGGGGTCTCTTGGATTTGCTTCATTTCCTTTCACGCTGGGAGACGTTGCTTACTATTGATCGGATCGATAAGCGGGCTACTTTTAGAGTGCTACCTCGCTGTATTGACCAGGGGCACACCTTAGCGGAGTCCACGGAGCGAGCAGAACTGCTGATTATGAGGGATTTTAAGGAGGATGGCCCCGGAGAGTCACATGCTTGGTTGGAAGCCTTTAGCGGGATGAGAGAAAGGGCAGCGGAGTTCACAGAAGCAGTGAGGTTGTGGGAAAAAGGATTTTACATGTGGGTAATTGAGCCTTCTGTGCAGAACGGTGGGCTCAACATTCCAGCCAAGTTTCTTCAGTATATTTTCAACTTTCATAAATAGATCAAATATGACAATAACTTCAATTTACTCTCTACTATAAGTCCAGAATCAGGAATTTTAACTATTGGGTGGATTAGAGACACCAACAATAGACTATTCACTCATATTCTGTCACTGTCTATTATACCGACTATTTTATGCAGTCTTTCTTTACCCAGGCGGCTCTGACTGGACTCACAACTTGTTCTGTTCTGAGAAACAAGATGATTTCATTTAATTTGAAGGGAATCATTTTGATACACTTCTACGTGAGTCACAAAAGCACTCAATTTCCTGTTGTATCATTTTTTTTAAAGAAAACAAAGCAAGAAAAAAGTGCAACAAAAACAAACTAAATATGATTCATAGCCTATGTAATTTACTTGAGAATTTGAATTTCTGGGAGTATCTCATAACAAAGCAACAGTATTGTGTCTAAGTACTTTTACCACAATGTTCATCAACACCCCAAATTTTCATATTAACTTTCTTCAGTGAATACTTTAAAATGCACTTGGCATGTTTTTACTGTAAATGTGTGAAATTAAATCTGTGGTGGCCGCACTGTGACCTTCCTTAATCACTTCTAAGGTGTGGCTTTGGTGTTTTAAATGCAGCTGTAGTCAGGAACATGCGTGAGGTTACTGCAGATTAAAGACTACAAATATTCGAATTAGTAAACTCACATGCACACACTGCACACTTGCAAAGAAGTAATCATTTTCCTTTTGGAGTTATAATGACATTGTTGTGCAGCTCTTTGACCTGCTGTCCATTTTTCATATGTGGTTTCATGGCTTTTGATTAGCTGTAGCGAGATATGAGCCAGGTACACTGAAGAGCTCCTGCTGCTGTATGATTTGGCTAAAGGTCATCCGCTGGTGGCTACAATGCGGCATTCACTGTGCTTACTCCCCATGCGAACGCCATGGGAGCCCGGCGGAAATATAGACCAACTGAGCTGTTGTTGAGAATCTGTTTCCCTTAGAGACGCCAAAAAATGTACGCCTGAATGCAACATTATGTCATGCTTGGATATGACAAATATCTGAAGAATTATTTAGATAGACTTTTAATGCATAAGCCTGTCCTGAAAACACATTTTGAGATGCAGTATATTGCCTAAGTAAATATAAACATTAAAACTAATTTATGTCACTGACATAATAACTTGAAAGTAGGATTATCCCCCCAAAAAACACGAGCTGCAGAGTGCAAGACTTTTGTAATTAGTTTGTATCTGTAATGAGTTATAGAAGTTATTCATTCAACTTTCTACAGTTCAAAACTTATTGTATTGCCAAAAAATACCTACTTGTGCAAAGATAAGCTACACATGATAAATACTGATCCAAAAAATACATCCATTCCATCTATCTATATACTGAACGATAAGTCAAAATAGTAATTATCATGACAGGCCTATTTGTGCACCTTACAGCCTTACTATTTCTAAAAGTGTAGAATAAGTTATATGTTTGAAAATACCTTAGTTGACCTTAGTTTAAGTTGTTTAACTACACACCAGCAGGCTCCCGACCTCTCTTGCTCAGTTAGTAACAAGTTGTTTTTCTCTTTTTGAAAAATCTAAGTTGAATAACACAGGGAATTTTAGCACTCAAATGATCAGAGGTTTGGTGAAGAAATTTGAAGGAGTTTCATAGATGAGGATGTACTGACTTACAGCCCAAGAAACACTCAAAACACTGAAAAAAACAACAACAAATAAATAAATAAAATTAGCTGTTCCCCTTTCAATTCTTGTCCTCCAGTGATCTTTGTCTTGGTTCACTATGCAACTTAAGCCCAGAAGGTCAGTATGAGCTGTTAGAATGAACAGAGTGACCGGCTACAAATAATAAAACAATAAACATGAGCACTCTCTTTATTGTGAAATAATTTATACCACTTGCTTTATTGGATGGAACTATATGGCCCATTGTAGAGCGGACTGTTTTGATGGAGGTGAATCTTACTTTGCAAATAAACATGATTGATTGACTTGATTGATAGATAATAAAACAGCTCAGGAAATGTTGGCCTTATGCATTACACTGATGTACTGTATATTATGGACAATACAACTGCACATAAAAGAGCTGTTTAATCCATTACAGAAATTACATCATTTGCTACTCATGTTCTTTATCATAACACACAACCTGAAATTACTAAATGTGATTACAATTTTAAAGGTCCTATATTACGCAAATTTAATATTGCGAGCTTTAAGCCATGTTATAAAGTTGTTACCGCATCAAAAACATACCTGGAGTTGTGTTTTGTTTCATTCACACATATTTGACTAATCCTGGTTTATTAGTCCATCT
This sequence comes from Boleophthalmus pectinirostris, assembly GCF_026225935.1. NCBI lineage: Eukaryota > Metazoa > Chordata > Actinopteri > Gobiiformes > Gobiidae > Boleophthalmus > Boleophthalmus pectinirostris. Next base: position 18,060,254 of record NW_026571115.1, on the reverse strand, counting down.
ACGTCTCTAAAGCTCAAAATGCTCTGTTCCACATTGTGATGTCATGAAGCAATTGTTTTCTAGTTAACAGCTACCTTTTACCTTTACTTCAGTAGAGATTGGCAATTCCAGGCCTGCAATTATCCAAATGATTCTTGTGAAGGTGTATGGAATTTAAAAACACAATGAGTCACTTCCTGTATTAACCCATGACATCACAAAGTGGAACAGAGTGTTTTCTGTTTGGAGGAAGAACTCAGCCTAAATATGAAGGGTTTGTGTGAATGAAAACAAAACACAACTCATGGTATATTTTTGATGCGGAAACAACATTATAACATAGATCAGAAAATAGGGTAATATTAGACCATTAAACAATGAGCAGTAATTTATAGTACCTACACTTCTTCTGTTGATATGGTTGTCTAAATATGCTTCTGGGCTATAAAAGAGCAAGAGTTAAATGCAGAGGGAGGCGTATATATGCGGATGACAGGATAACTTTATTTATGTCAAGGAACAACTTCATATTTCATAGTTTGACAGTGCAAGTGAAGGCAAGGAGATGGAACAATCTGATAGTGTCCATTTTAGTGAATCTATCTCATTTGGGTCATGGCCATCAAAACGCTAGCAGCACTATTCTACCCGACCCTGGCATCCGACGCTTATGTCATATTAATTTCATGATACACTTTATGTTGTTGTGGCTTATTTATATTTGACACAGCTGGTTGACTTGTCAGTGCATGAGGACGCTGATACCGCCAAGATAAGGCAGTCAGATGATTTGAGCTTGATGCTTTATTTCCAACAAATCCGCTTGAACGACTGCAATGACAGCCCGTGGGGAGGGGGTCCGGTCCAATACACAGTCACAATAGATGAGCCCCTGCTGGCAGTAATGACACCAGGGCTCATATAGTGACAGGCAAGCGTCCTTTTTGGTTTCATCCTGGAAGTATGCAAAGCAGAGGAGGAGATGAGACGACAGCACTGGTGACTGGCGCCTAGTCAAGAGAAGGAGACAGATTTTCTTTTTTTCTTTTTTTTCTTTTTTATCAGCAGACAGAGAGGGTAATCCGTCAGATCCAAATTTGTCAGTAGAGGTAGACTTTATACACATACACACACACTGGCTTAGATAGAATAAACAGCTTGCTCATATCACACCATATTAAGAACTGACATTGAATCAAGTTTGCTTTTAACACTTGTTGCGCTGACTCCATCTGAATAGCGCTATTTCCTGTCAAAATCAGACTCAAAGATAATAATACATCTGCAGTATATTGGTTCTGTCATGATATTTACTACATTCATTTACAAATTGACAAACATTTGTACGTTTGTGGAGAACATATAAAAGTACAAAAGTTTGTTAACTCCATAATCCAGGCATATGTTAAAAAGTTTATCATCTATTCTGTTTTTGCTTTAAAAATCCTCTTCTGGCTCATTCACTATGATTTGAAATTGATTTAGGGAGCATAGTTTGAAACAACAAATAAGACAAAGGTATCCACATAAGCCTGGCTTATAGCAGTAGCTGCTTTGGTGGAACAGCCCTCATTTGTATTGTTTTGTTGAAAATCTATGCCGTATACAAAATGGTATTAAATGTAAAACAAGGCGCATTATGTCCAGAACCAATCATGCATTAGTCCTTAAATATTGTTTTTGACCCCGCATTGTACAGATAGGGACCGAAAACAACCACTTTTATGGTGAAAAACACTTCTATGTCTGAAATAACTGAATCTTTGAGTAGATTAAACTAAATCCAAAAGTAGAATAAAATAAATAATTGTATTTGTGACCCTCAATAGACCGCCCAAGAACTCAATACATGAATTGTGTGCGGAGATGCATTGGATTATACCAGAAGGATTAGACGGATGTAGAGGCGGCTTGGTGAGAAGAGATCACCTAGATTGAAACAGGATTTCCGACACTTCTAAATGAGATATGCCGTGCCTATAGTCCGAGATAAGGCAGCGCATGTAAAAATGGGTCAATTGTTCTGCAGGTTTAGCTTTGTCATTAAGAAGATTACATTTAACCCTCCATCAACAATGACCAACTACTCAGACACTTTCAAAGGTTTTAAAACATTTGATTTTCTGATTCCTGACTAAGTTTTGATTGTCTGCTAGCAAAATGTGAGATAATTTGGCTCTTTCGTGACAATACGTGACAATAGTTGGATTGAAAGTGTTTTTATTTGTCCTTTTTTTGGTCTCAATGCTCCAGGCTCCATCTTTGAGAGTGATTAGAACAGGGGCACTTAGGCCAGAGCCAGTGGACTGCATTGATTGATCAACCTGGCCATTCAGACGCACAGAGAAGGGAGGGCTTCCAGCACTGGCCCTCAGTTCTTCTTTAATGAAAGCAGCCGAGGCTTTGATCCAGATGGGATTAAAACAGTGTTGCTTATGGAGGTAAAGAGATCAGGGCTGAGTGTATGCGTGTGTGTGCGTGTGTGTGTGTGCACGTGTGTGTGTGTGTGTGTGTGTGTGTGTATGTGTATGAATGTGTGCATATATAGGGGAGTATCAGGGTCAGTTCACACAAGGGCCAAAAGTTACAGTAATGCAGCCTCGCCACCGGCCACCAGCCTCCCTCCACTGCGCTTTGATCCCAGGTCTAATTACTGCTCATGTTTATTTAGCTTTAGCATGGCTGAGTTTGGAATTAATTATGTCTCTGTCTCTGTTTTCCCCATTTTTTAAGCAGGTGTCATCTGGTGCTTGTCAAATTGACAGGTATAAATAGAAACATATTACCCCATTAACAATTTCACACAAGAGATTTATTGTGTTTTAGCTAGAAGCCTCTCTGACTGAATAAGACTAGTCTCCGACACCTGCAGCCTGTGATGTATGCAGTGTTACCCTTAAAGCAGGACACATAATGGTAAGGCTGCAAGATTAATCACAATCAAAAATTGAACGGACGCAATTAGCAAATCACAAAGGCTGCAGCTTTTTAATTTTCTCCACAAATAAATAATTATCCTGTCTTATTCTGCATAAAAAACTGCTAATCTTGTAGTTTGGATCTGGACAAACATATTCTGTGATTAATTCTCTAGTTTATTTCATATTTCAGTCCTTTTGTCAATTCTTCTGTATGCGATTAAAATGGGAACTTTGAACAGAATCCGATAAATTGCATATCTAAAATTTGCAATTAGATATTTTTTTCTCAAATCATTCAGTCCTACATATTGATAATGTGCATGTTATGAAATCCATAAGACAAGCTAATAGTTGTGGTCCCTAATAGAAAGAGAAGAGCCTTAAGTAAAGATTATATATTTATATTTGCTTAAAAGATAACGCTTGTCTCTTTAAGCATTGTCTTCTGTTAATCTTGAACCATCAAACAGGCTTCTGTTTGTTAAGCACATAAAGTGAACTGGTGCTAGTAGTTTTGATATGCACAGCAGCTCCTCTGTGCAATTGAAAGAAAGTGCTGAAAAACACTAATAAACTTGAAGCCACGTTTTCAATAATTAAAACTGATTTTTGTGAGAAAACATTTGGGAGAGCTGCAGAGGTGGAAGGCTTTGATAGAGCCTCGAAGCCTTCATGAAACTTTTAGATGTAGAGAAAGTAATTGACATTTTCCACGAGTTGGCAGTCAGAAACAGTTACGCCATGCCAAGTGAGCCCTAAAGTTTGTGTGGTCAGTGCTGCTTTCTCCCTTCTTTCTTTGTACACACACATCTCTGACCAGTGCGCTGCAGTTTGATCTTTTTATGGATCTTTCACAGCTCTGATGAAGAATTCCATTAATTGAGCTACGCTGTGAAATATCTATCAGATGAAGATACCGTCATTCTTCAGAGTGCGGTCGGTGCAGTATTTATATCTGCATGATGCATGGAGTGCAAACATAAACCACAGTACCATCGGTGATTTATGGACATATCTCCCTGATTTATCTGCTGTGCTGCACACACACATTAAGGCAGGCACTTAAGGTGATGAAGCTGTTGGCCAGGTACTTAGGTTTTCAAACCTGGGGGCAGCAGATTGCACTAATATGTTCACTGACACATGTCCCCACTATTAACTTTACACTTACTGTTTGCCCTTGTGAAGCCTCTGTTTGGATAGCCTTCGGGGGTTCCACAGTGACCGCTGTGAGCTCAAACACTGAGCACATGGCTTTGTTTGACTCAAATGCTCACGCATACAGGCTACACCTTACCAAGGGGAAATGTACCAAGATACAGGGATTATAGAGGAAATCCAAAACCTTCCTCTTTATAAACTTTCGTGAAGTATTTTAAAAACTCATTACTGACATTTGAACTAATACATTGTTCAGAATGTGAGTAACTGGGACCTTGTTGTCTGTTTCAATACCAACAATTGTGGACACATCAATTAAATGTTGAAGTAAATGTCCTTGAAAAAATGATTATGTTTACATAAAAAATACCAGAAAAAAATACTAGGATTGATGTAGCCATAGCCATTTTATTGAGCTGACTAAAATCATCTGAAAAACAAAAAATGATACTTTGAACAAATTATGCTACACTTTTCAAAGGCACAGTCAGGATAAGCAGTTTTCCTCATGGATCAGTAAATTGTGTTTATTGGTTTAGAATTGCAGGCTAAAAGGCCATATATTTGTAAGTTAAATAATTAATAACATTTTCCATAATGCAGAAACTTGCACAGTAAACCTGAGATTAAATACGAGCAAAGGCTAGCACATATAGAGACTTGCCAATATAAATTTGAAGTACTGATAGCCAGGAGCAAGAGGTCGGGCTCTGATTATTCGCTGTGGGAGTATTCTCATTAGTAGTAGCCTGAACATATCTTGCAGACCGCTAACCTCTGCGCCTGGCTGAAATAAAAACTGACATTATCGTCTATTTATCTGAAGTTGTTGAACTCCTCGGCGTGTCACCGTATCAATAAATCAGCAATCACTCAGGGCGATCTTGACTTCTATGGCTTCCTCCCGCCCTGACACACTTTTACACACTCTGTTTTATTCACTTTTTATGCGCTGGGCTGATGTGTTTTATTGAGCTAGTTACTACAGAACATAAACTAGGGATTACAACCTTGTGCATAAAAAATCTGCCCCCGGAGAGGAATAGAAGCAATCTCTTTTTAATATACCCTACTTCTCATTCGCGGCGTCTTTGCGTCACTTAGCCCGTATGCGTTCCTAGTTGTGCTGGATATATGTAGACCTCATTGTTTCATACACTGCTTTTTCAATATATCTCCCCCCACAGTCTACCATTCTGCCTTTTTTCCAACTTGATGCTGTTATCTGTGAGATTTTCAGTGGCCTGTCACATCCACTCGCGCTTTCTTTCTTCTCAAGCTTTCCATAGAACTACCTCGCCTGGATGTACTCCCCGTGGCTCGAGATACCTGCTGGGAAGATGTCAAACTTGGACATCTGAAAAAATAGGGTCAGATGATGGAAGTTAAAGTAAAAGGCATATGAGAGAAAGACTAAAGGGTTATTTATTTTTTTTCCATCAGTTTCCAAAGCTGACTTATTGATTTTCCAACCTGAAACACTGCCACACTAGAACCTTCCATCGTCGTATAGATTGGAATTGATTACCTGGGGGCTCTCTTGTCCTGTAAATATTTGCAAGGCCCTATTGATTCCATTAGTGGCTTGGCTGCTACTTGTGACAATGGTGTATGGATGGGTGCCGTTGGTCAGTGTGACGAGACGCTGGGAGGCCAGTGTATTTTCACATCACATTAAGGTCTTGTTCCACATGGCTATTGTTGTATATGACCAGCTTTTGAGGAAGTCAATGATCACCTGCTTGATGTACGACTGAGACACCTCACCAGCAGTCTATTCTTGTGTGTAATGTACAAAATACGCATGATTTAAAGTCTTTTTCTGTTGTTGGTGTTTAGTTGGGGTAATTTCAAAGTCCCCACAACATTTTGAGACACGTATCTGTGTTAGCCCATAGCGACTGCAGTGATTCATTGTTCACTTTCCCCTTTAGTTTGAACCGTGACCTTTATTCCCAAATTGCATGTGTTTCCAGGTAAACAACTTATATTGATGCCATAAATATAAATAAGTACATGAAATGCTGAGACCAGAAGTGCTCAGAAATGTACTACTAAATAATTTACTGTTTAACCACAAAGGTGTGTGAATAATCAAGTGCTATAGTCCGAGCTGCTTGAGGGGAGCATTAGGCTGTACAGTTGTTAGTGTTCCTGAAAGCGCAGAGTGACAGAGGTGTTATTTTGGTAGGACCTCTCTTCTGACCCCCCATGTCCCTGGCTGGAGGCAGTGGGATAAAAAGAAAATGAGGTTGGCACTTAAAAAGAGCTGTAGTGTGATGTAAAAGCACCGCTTATAGAGACCAGTAATTCAGCGATGTATACGTTGGGCAGTGGGTGTTTGATAATGTGAGTGCAGCAGGCCTAGAGAGAGCTGCTTAAGAGCACAGGGGAGAGCCAGGTGGCCCACGCACTGCTGCTCTGTTAACCCGCGTTTCCTCACCCCCCACCGCTCCCACTCTTTGAATATTCCACTGTTGTCTCAGGAACACAAAGACTATTTTCAGGCAGCCAATCCACACTGGAGTGGAAAAACGTAGCCCGGCTTGCCCCTAAAAGCTTCATGACTTTTTAATCGGTGGCTGAGGGCGCTGCGTCCGGCGGTTGGAGAGTGGACCCCACTGCCACAGCTCGGCTCCACGGAGAGATCAAATCCCCCCACCTGACTCTGGGCCTGTCAGAGCACTCAGGCATGGAGGCAAGGATGGGTGGCATCTGAGGGTGAGGCAGGCGCAGGAGGAAGAGAAACGGAGTTGGCAGCAGAAAAGAACAGTTTACCGTTGAGAGGGGCACGCAGTTAGAAGTGAAGAGCCGGGAGGGGATGTTTGTAAAAGAGAATTTATGTGAAACTGCTGAGATAGGAATAGCCCAGTACAAAAATAGCAATTTCAACTGAGTTTTTTTTTTTTTTTTGTAAGAATAAAAGTGTTGTTGTTTTAAGTGTGTGTATGTGTGTCTGTGTGTGTGTGTGTGTGTGTGTGTGTGTGTGTGTCTGTGTGTGTGTGTGTGTGTGGCCATGGTATGTTACATCGGGCAACAGAACCTTTGGAGTTGATGGATCACTGCAGCATACCAAACAGAGTGGCGAAAGGTGGGCGGTGGATTTTATTGGAGAGCAGGAAAGGTTTGTGATGAATAATAGTCATGAGTGAATTGGTCATTGTCAGAGCCCTCCAGAGCCTATTGAATCAGCAAGGCTAGGGTTTTTACAATGAGCTGCAGCCATGACGATCATCCCGCGCTTGTAATAGATGGAAAGTGAGTCGATGGAGGCAGCAGGTACAATGCACTACGCCCGGTCTTGTTACGTCTGTTGGGAGAAGCGGACCACGGGGGAGACCTGCGTTCCTCCCACATGCTGTGCAAAGATCAGAGCACAATATGGAAGTATTTGATGAGCGCGTACATGAACCCACATCTCTGACTTTCTACCGCACAGTACTGTACAATGAGACGCTTAGTAAACATGCTGCCTGGGTAGGCTAGTATGTGCCGGTAATGAAGCCCTGTTGACCCATCACTAATGATTCCCCTCAACCCCAGCAGTAACACCAGAGACTTTGATCTATCTGCCATTAAGGGACCAGAGAGCGCAGGCACATCTCTTTAATCTGCATGGAGAAGAACTTGAGTAGATCAGCCTACATACAGTATGCAGTGCATCAACAAGAATTTACTTCTCTAACAGAGACATGAACATGAAACAATATGTACAAAGAGTTAGTGTGACATAATCCGACTGCAACAATGGAGTAGGTACTTTATTAAGATGCACACAATTTATGTGTTGTGTGAGTATACTAACGTCTTTGATGATTTGAGGTTAGGTTAGTTTCATTATTCATGCAGTAATGATGTTATGTATTTGCCTAGATCAGGGGTCGGCAACCCACGGCTCCAGAGCCGCATGTGGCTCTTTAGCACTCCCCTAGTGGCTCCCTAGAGCTTTTTCAAAAATGAGTGAAAATGGAAAAGGAAGGATTTTTTGGGTTGTTGTTTTATGGTTTCTTTAGGGGTAAAACCCTCGTTCATCTCTGGTCATGGATCTGATCCATCAGCTGTGTGTGCAAATACAAACACATGAAAAGTGTTTCAGCAGAACAAATAGATGAGCTGAAGCGGGGGTGGTGTCCGGTGCCTTCACCTGAGAAGCACTTTCCCCGAAAAAACAAAAAAAACCAAAAAAACAAAAACGTGCGCGGACGGACCGCTCAGAACAACATATAACGAACCAAACTGGATTCACGCTTCTGTCCGGATGCTTTGCACCACCTCGGAACCAGCCTCGGTCGAGCGTGGAGGACCGGAGCAGCCCGCCCGGACCTGTGGTCCACAGTGCATTCTCGCTTTTACCGCACAGAACCAGCGCGCAAATGACTGCACTGAAGCACTCGGACCCAGTCCTATGCGCGCTGGTCTTGCTCGCCCCCGTCTGGAACCAGGACATGGAGGACGAAGCCTCCAGACAATCTGACCAACACTGGACCTGTCTTGAGGGGCTGCGCGCTACAGTGACTGCTCCCATGTGTTTTGCTGCCAGAGCTCAGAGCTTCCGGGCTAATGTTGCGTACAAAGTTCTACATGCTGCTGTTTTATGAGTGCTCCTATGCACGAGCAGAAGAAATGTGACTGCTGCTCTGAATATTTCCATCATCATCGTCATAGCACCAGGTAAACGTCGGTCGCACTTTCAGCGTGTCAGCTCCTAAAACTCAGTTTATCTCAGTTTACTGTTTTTTTACTGTTTTCCAAAATCTCCACTCTAGCTGGAGTTTTTAGAAAGATTCGTTTTCAGAGGTGAATTCGCCATTTGCGTGTAAACGATGTGTACAAACGAAGGGAAATGTCTACGTTTTTAAAAAATACCTGTGTACGTGTAAACGGGGCCTAAAAAAGGAATAAACACTAACCACCTGATTTCAGTGACTACAGATGGCGCACCGAGTATGAGAGGGTCGCAAAAGGGGTTTGTGTAATCATGAATGCTCGTATTTGTAGCCTACTTAGTCATTTTAATAGTAGGCTTATATAGCTAATATACTGACAGCCTATGTTGCCTTCATATTAGGCTTATATAAGGCTTTTAATTTTTTGCGGCTCCAGGCAGGTATGGTTTATATTTTTTTGGGCCAATATGGCTTTTTGAACCTTTTGGGTTGCCGACCCCTGGCCTAGATTGTTCCACAGTATTGCTTTAAATTAATCCATTCTTGGATACAAGCAAGTGAAAGCCACCGTATCAATTGACAGATCAGATCTGTGGAGAAGATACCCCACTCACAGTAAGAATTAGGGATGTAACGAAAATCTCACGATACGATATTATCATGATATGCATCTCACTGTACAATATTTATTGTGATATTTTAAAGAGGCTAATATAATTGTAGATGGGACTCTTTTTTTGCTTTTAAAATACCTTGACAAGATTTTGGTGTGAATTATTACCGTTATAATCCCAAGAATTCAAGTTAAAAAAATATCTCTGTTCATGTTGTCTGCACTGAAATGAATCATGGCATATGTAGTTCCCTATGTTTATAAAATGTTGCTACTATAAAACCATGCATTTAAGCAAAGGAACTTGTGGTTAGATATATTGTGACAGCCCACAATATCATTGTGAGACTTTTGACGATACAATATCACAATATTTCGGTTATTGTTGCATCCCTAGTAAGAATAGGGAGGTGGCGTACCCTTCACTAGAAAAGTTACATAGAACACATTTAACTAGAAAAGCACTGGATCTAATGAATATAATGATCTCTCCATAATGGTATAGTGTTAATAGGTCAGTCAATCACATTACAATATCCTCATATTGCCTTTTCTGGCAGTAATCTCATCTCAAGTGTAAATAGGATGCGTGTATTGTAGAAAGAGAGTGCAGTAGCATAAAAACAACCCTGAAAAAACCTGACTGATTAAACATGTCATCTACCCGGCGCTGCAAAAGGCGCACTAATAAATAAACCCAATGATTTATTAATATCCACATGCAGTAATCCACTACATTATATGTGTATTAAAGCACATTAGTTAGCATGGCAGTGCGAGAGTTAAAGTACTTCTAATAAAAATCTTAAGTGCCGCCGGGCGTTTCAAAAGCATGCTCCCAGGCAGCCTCTCGCTAATGGGACTACATCACTGATGTAAATATGTTCATTTGAGAGTCTTCCCTCCAATTTATCACTGCTCATAATGTAGATGCAGATTATCCAGGGATTATGCAGATGAACAAAATTATTCTGTGTGTGCATTTATGCGAGACTTATGCGTGTGACGATATAGAATTAGGTCCCCATCGTGAGCAAAATTTAAGTCTGGACTACTGTCTTTCTATTGATACACATCCAAAATTTACCAGCCGCTTATGATGTAAATCGCTGACTATAACTCTACGTGGCGTGAAAGGGGTTGCATTAAGCTTTCAAATCACTCATACCGTAGCTCACAAGCTTGTAACATTATGCCATATCCACTTGATCATTCGTACATATTTTAAGCCAGCCACTGCCAGCCAACCTCCAACAGTGGCTGCGCTCGCTTTGTGGGTCTTCGGAGGCACGGAGAGTTCATAGAATTACCAACACGCTTTTTTCTATACTGGAATGTTAAGAGGAGCACGGGAGAGAACATTTCAATAACAGAGTGATAAAAAATGCTCTTGGAATACATTAACCTGATAGGAGATAGTGTTCCTATATTTAAATTTATGTAGTTCAACAATAAGAATAGGACTTGCCAGGCTATACCTAGCAAGTCTAAAATTGCTGTGGTTGTAATTTCCCGTTTTATCCCAACACTTAAAGCCCTCTTGCATATTTATAAGAGAGAGAAAAATACAACATCTGTTTTTTTTTTTTCCTTTTTTCATCTGCGTGTTCTAAAAATCTTTACACCTTTTCTGGCTTTCCTTGCACAGAAAATATGTTCTAAAAGTGAAAGCTTGGATCCACACAAGGCAAAATATGTTCTCTAGAGAGCGTCTGCATCTTTACAAGTCAAACTAAACCTTACATCACAGAGAAACTGGGAGTAATTCACACACCACTGAAAGCTTAAGAATATAATTAGGAAAGCATCGGCAGACTCATATTTTAGATAGCGTTGCTGGCAAACACCCAAATGCTGCAGCTTGTGTTGTAATGACTGTTGATCAAGACGTATCAAGTTCCTGTCTCTCGCTGACACTCTTAAGATGCTACAAATTGTTCTAGTTAAGTAGAATATTTCAGAAAACATGATTAGGAACTGGGATTTACAATACGAATTTACATAGAATCAATGGACTTTATTAGAAAAGATGTCTTGTGTTATGGGTCTGTGAATGTCTTTTCTTCTTGATGTACAGGATCATTAAAACAATTGGGGCAGTTACGACTCAGGAGGCCGAGGGGGGTCATAGACTGATATAGGGTCCAAAGTTCAATTCCCACTTGTCCCATTGACTTTGCCAGTGTCCTTGAGAAAAAGAAATAGTTCAAATTTCAATCTTCATATTACCCCAGTGCTGAGTGATGTAAATATTTCCCATCTGCTCAAAGAACTGATTGTCAGTCATATTCTATATGCAAAGACAACATTCTAATTTGGTTTCAAACTGCATGTAAAAAGGATACTGAGGGTACAGCGGACAGCCCAGATGCCCAGTGGATTAGAGACAAGTTGTTGTTTTATTTGTTACTATTTGTAAATAAAACTGTTCATAATTTGTTGGAACAACAGACTGTATAAAGTGGGCTAATGCCGGACATACACTGTGCAATATTTTCAATGGTTTCACTAAGCCCCAGCTCAAACTGTAAGAACAAATCACAGGGTTTAAAAGTTCACAGCTCATGATTCATGTTCTCACACTTTATGAATGACTTCAGCAGCGCAAAACCCTCAGGAGAGGCAACTGGATTCAAACAGGTTACCTCATGTTTACTACACAACGCACGACACACGATTAAGACAATGCTCGGTCCGATCCCAAAACCAGATATCTCAAAAAGGCCCAAAAATCGCACGGTGTACGGTTGGTTTAAGGGAGTGTGATATGACCCATAACGTTTAGCTCCAATCAAGCTCATGAAACTCATGAAAGGTAGCAGTTATAGGAGTGAATTTGGAGTCAAGTTTCATATTAGGAATAAGAATTCATTTACTTACAAAACAGCGAAATAAAAACACCAGAATCAATGAAGTGCAGGTTAATATTAACATTTTAAGACCAAAATAGCGAGGCTCACTGCAGCAGTTACAGAGAGAGGTGACAGTTTTTCAATGTAAAGACAATTGGAGCCAGATTTGATGGAGCCAGAAGCACCGCCATGCTCACTTCCCCTTTGGAATGGGGCGGCAAGCGGGTTTGCTATGATTGGAACACAAGAATTTACCACAGTTTTGACTGCAATGTAATTTGATACACAACGCTGCTTTTAGAGGATGTAATCCACTTATAGCATACTACATGGTCTGACCCGTAAATAACATTATTGGGTAGCACCGCATCTGTTGGAAAATGCAGTGCTGGCTTCCTTATTTATAAAGCCTTTTGTTCCAAACAGCAGCACAACTGAAACGCCTGCCTCATTTCAAGCCTATTTGCACATTACTAAATTGCTAAAACAGTGCGTACATTTTGAAATGAAAAAGTGCATATTTATCACTACATGTTATAATGTGTGTTATAATCTTCCTGAATCTTAGTCATTAGTTTCAATTTCACCATGCATAAATTCTCACAATTCTCATTGAATGCCATTATACACTCATCCCCACAACTTGTAATTTTTATGCTAAGCCGCCTTAAAGAGTCATGTGGAGAGAAAGACAACAAATTAGTCTGTGTGACCGAGAATATTTCCCTGTTTTGTTCTAGTTTCAGGCCTTTCACCAGCGCCCCGTTACTGTATCTGATAATTGAGATGAGCAATGTGGTGTGAAGTCATGTAAGTACCAGCCAAACGCCTCCATTTGCATAATGTCAGGGCGTTCAAATCTTTGTCTGCCTGCTGGCACGTTACTGGCTGCCTGTCTTCGCACAATGGCAAAGAGCTGAGCCATTTTTCTGCGCTCTGGGTGAAAAGAGGGGGGTTGAGGGTGTCAGATCAGAAAGCTTGCCAAAGATGATGCCTCTTTGTATGCCTATATAGATCCTATAAGTAGGCAGCCGCACATTGGCGTCTGTTCTAGCTGGCCGCTCTGGTATTCTGTGTTTCAGTCATCAAGTTGTATTTCATATTTAGGTGTTGTTGTTTTTGTCATTTCAATATTTTGAAGGAGAATGTTTTGCTGATGTTAGTTTGATCATGGTAAGTATGTCACAAAATTTTAGTGTTGCCATTAATTAGAAGAAATGTCACAATTTGACATTTATAGTTTATTGTGATTCTTGACACACTTGACCAAACAAAAGTGAAATGCTTAATTCGCTTTCATTCATTGTTTTTCTAATAGATCGCCATTCTTCTAACTGAAGAGACTGAATTGAAATAATTCTAATATTGGATTATTATTATTACTCCCAACTATTTTATTGCAATTTGTATAAATATAGTCAGTAACTAACCAAATAATCTCAATGTAAATATGGAGACAGATAAGACAGAAAAGAATGTATTTCCAATCATACTTGTATCAGTTTAGACTTAAAGTTCATTTATGTTTGTATATTCTAATGCAGTTACAGTTTGTTTAGAATCCAGAGAAACTAATGGCTGATAAAGTCTGCCTATATTTTTGAACCGATATGTGGGGCTGATTTGGATTATTTTCCCCAAAATATGTAATATTACCAGAAAAACACACTTTTTATCACAAGCCTATGAGAGAGCTCTATAGCCACATTTTGTGCAGTTGTTTCTCCAAACTAAAGTGTTGAAATGAGGCTTAATGTGTATTCTTTATGTAGAAGGTCAGCCAAAACAAAATATTAGCCTCTGCTGGAGATTTAAGGCTGACAGACGATGCGCTAAAAAGGCAGATCTATATATAGCCGAAATATCGGTGTATCTCTACATGCTGGCATTCCTTATTTCAATGTCAAGCTGTCCCTATAAGCCATTTGGCACCCCAATGTTCTGTTCCGTACAAAGAGAAAGAGGTGATCAGCGGGCTTAAGAGCAGGTACTGGTTGGAGGAGGTGACAGAGCATGTATCACACATAGGCCTGGTTGGATGATGGTGGAAAATGGTGGTCACGGGGTCTTCTCTGTAATGTGATTGGGAGAGGCAGTGATGTGACAAGCTCCATTCTGTGAGCTCTCACGCCACAGGTCTCAATTAGGGACGGGCCTCAGAGCTGCCATGGGCTGTGAGGTTCACAAAAGGTGATGGTCCTGCTACATATCACTTCACACCCACACCAAAAGCAAAAGGCTCCACTCTTTCAATGCCACATACTGTATAAAGGACTGCGTTGGTCATAAACTAAACCAGTGTGTAAACCACCGTGTCATTTTTGTTTTGAGAAAAACATTTAAAAGGGAAAAACAAAAAGAAACGGATGTTGTGGAGGTTTTCTCTTTTAGACATTCACTGCTTGACTAGCCATCGCTGTGTTTCTCTACATTTACACGTGCTAGGGACTGGAACTCTGGATACCTTTTTTACTGATACATTTTCTATACAATTTTCTTCAATCAAACAATACCTCTTATATAGTATTGGAACTATAGAACCACTGTATAGTAAGAGAAGGAAGTCTCAGAGTCTGCTTGCTTAAACTGCTGCCACCGTGACCGGGCCTCGGATAAGCGGAAGAAAATGGACGGATGGATGGAAAGTACTGGTATCTATAGATATTAGGGCTGCAGTTAACAATTATTTTGATATCTTTCGATTAATCAGTAAATGCAAAAGTCTGGTGAATTCAAGATTTTTACAAACTTTTACCCAGATGAAGCATAAGGGAAGTTGCTTGAGGTCATATTTACTAGACAAATTAATGACTTCACCAAAAACACAAAATTTTACACATTCACATGTCAGTTTGATGCATTTACTGTTCTTTTTTGTCCTAAAACCTTTTGTGTCAAATGTTTTTGAGCCTGTGTAGGCCAATGATTATTCCATTACTATTATTTCAATTCGATTAACCTGTTTAACAGTCCTAGTAGATACGTTGTGTGTTAATCATTACCTGTAGAACAATTACTTCAGCAATTTGTAGAACAAGTAGTAATATATTCACAAATTCCTTAAAAGAAATGTATTTTATGTAAGTAGCTGTAACATTCGTTTGTGCTAGAACTTTGTCTTAAAATGATAAAACATATTTTTTCTGTACCATGTTTTGGCCACCATCCATTTTTCCATAATTTTCTTTCAAGATCACTGAGGTACCTTACAGCCAGCCTTGGTCACAATATAAATTTTTTATACAAATAATAATATAATTTTTACAACACAGCTTTCAGTTTATGTAGTGCCATTCTTAATTCTTACAACACAGAACTGATGCTCGTTGAAAGTGAATAAAAGGGTGTGTTTGTCTTGTAGAGGCAGGTAAAGATAGCAGCGGCCATATTGTCTGGGGCCTCAGAAGAATAGTGGGAGATAGACGGACAGCCTGTGTAAATGTAATGAAGGCAGATAATAATTCTTTTCTCTGTCAGCTGCTCCCTGCCATTAGCATTTACTGCCAGCCCCTGCCACTCGCTGCTGCGGCGCCCCTGCACTCTGCCACACTGATCACAATCACCACCCTTTTCCACATGCATATATTAGACTGCCAGTGCGCTCCTCCTGATATACCTCGCACCTAGCAAAAACGCCATTAGCATGCTATTGGTATCCCCCCCTTCCCCAGATTCAAAGGGATCTGTCGGCGAGAGAAGCAGAGATGGGACATACCAGTTTAAGCCTGCGCCTTTGAAAAGATAATATTCCATTTTTGTATCTTTGAAGACACTTGTGGTTGAATATAATTTATATTACAAGACATATGTTTCACAGACTGGGAATAACAACAACATTTGAGAGGAATGTTACTTTAAATGTTTGTGCTGTGTGCTGTGATGTTTGAGAGTTAATGGCACCAAAAGATGATGTGTTTGATTTGCCATTGGTTCATTGATTCATCCTCCCATGGACTGTATTCTGCCCACAAATTGAAGTTGAGTTGTCAGAAAGTTTGCAATTGAACTTTTCTCTTTTTTTTCCCCCTTTTTTTTCACTTGTAAAAATATATATACTATGATTTGTGTTTTTTGTTATATTACTTTTTAACAGCCACCTCTTAAGCTGAATGTATCTGAAACAAAACCAAGAACATATGAGAAACATCTATATTAAACTTGTATCACAGTCAGATTGCTCTAAAATGTAATCAGCAACCTCCTAAAAATGACCAAATCAAATATTGCAGTGCTCTCTTAAATGTATTGCTTTCTGTATATATATGTAATTGGTGGGAGGGGACAAATTATCATCATCATTATGTTTAATGTTATGGGCTTGTAAATGAAGATCTCTCAGTAAAGCTTTCCTGATGCTTAAAGGATGGACAGCGAAGTTGAATTTTGCAGGTGCGCTCCATCCTCTTCATCTCACTGCATGTAAAATAATGTTTCCCCCACCATACCATCTACTAATTAGGATCTAATTATCCCGGCTAGTGTAAACAATCACGGCAGATGGCATAGCGTGCAGTATTAACTCTAATGACCTGGGGCCCTGTGGAATTCACATTTCAGTGCGTTTGTTTATTTTCCTCCATTAGTCTTTGCCCTACTTTCCAAATTCACTTAGGCCTATTTCCAGCCTTCTTATAACGCCTTGAGAAGACGCTGCCCGTCTGCTATTCCTGTATCCACCATTTCTGCTTCACCTCGGGCGTTTACCTGTTTAGAGTCGGCTTATCTGATATTTTTGTCTTTCAAACAATGTCAATTAGCGCTCACAAGGATCAAGTGAACATTTGTTCCTAGTTCTCCCTCCCGCCCACTACCTCCTCTATCTGCCCGTGCAGAGACAAAAAGCCAGAACGCAGAAATGGAGACGTGTATCAGATCTGGCAACGCACACTTTTGCTTCTCATTCCGAAATGGGAGAAACTCCTTCTTTGTCACACCTGGGAAAATACTACTATGAAGTCAGATAGAGGACGACTGTAATGACTGCTGAAGCCTGGATCATTTTGCATTTAAAAGTTCATACATTTCACATTCAGGTTTGATTCGACGCCAACTTGTTATATTGATCTTCCTGTTGCTGGAACACCCTCCCAAGTCGAGACGTAAATCCCACTTGACTGCCACACAACTTCTGACTAGTTCGTGGCTATGTTTTACAAAGCAGTACCCTTATCCCTTATTCATCCACTAAACTTGTTCGCAGATACTGTATGCAAGGAACTGGAGACTTGGTGTTGCAAAGGGCGTGTAATAGTTGGCGGTGGGTGTGCTAGGTCTCATTTAATTGACGCCAGTGCCTGTGCTGGGCTGCGCTCCTCTGCGTGCCGTGTTCTCTGCCAGGAGCTGGACTTGCTAATTAGACTCCTGGATATCACAGACATGTCCCTTGGTACGCCATACAATATACTGCTACTAGTGACTCAGAGGCAGAATGCTAAACAGGCCAGGCGAAAGGAGATGCAGAGAGCACGAGGTTGGTGAAAAGAAAGCAACGCTGTGATGGAGCGGTGTCTCTACAGGGGAAGCAAATGATGAGAGGCTAAGGCATGGGTCAGCATGCTTTGGGTCCTCAGGGGTTAGCATTTTTATTCATGGAAAAAATGAGTTAGGTTTCACAGAGGTGTTGAGACGGCTTTCTTCTCTGTTAACGTGTAATGTTTTGCATTGTACACATATAAAACTACTTTTCAATACATTAGTCTTGATATTTGATGTATATATTTAATATTAATCTATATATATGGAAAGCAAGTTCATTCATTGCTGGATATATGGACTTCAGGAGTAAACCTATTTTAATGAAGCTAAAAATAGTTGCTGCTAACACTGCAGTGGATTAGGCTGAAGTCAGTTTAAGGCTACGTTTATATGATGCCTGTCTGAACAGAAGAGGCAAAAGTGGTGTTGCGTCTTCACTTTTTATTCTGCCTTAAGACAATCGTTTTCGTGAGGAAATCTGCATGCATATGGTGACACAAAAGTTTATGGAATTCGATTGGGTATGCATGCCAGGCAGCTAGGTAGTGAGGCTAGGTGGTGATGTATGTGACGTAAACGCGATGTGAAGACATCTCACCAGAGTTTTGCGTCTTAGTCAGTGTAGACTGAAACCCTACAGTTGACCGTATTCAACTTTTCAGATTTTTGTGTTTGAAAAACACAAAAACGCTGTCACTGTCTTAACAAAAGGCACTTACGATAAAATATTTTGTAATTTTTTTCCACAAGTGTTCTCATGTAAACAGGCCTTAAGAGCTGAAACGGTAAGGGATCATTGTCAAACAAACAAAGTTTAGTCTCGTTGAAGAAAGCCTTATTATATGAAAAGTGAGTTTTGCATAAGGATGTTTACCCTGCCAAAGAGTATATGGATTGCATTTGTTTATCAGATGAAAGCTGACAAAAAAACAAACAAACATTTAATTGGCTTAAATAATTTGCAGTATTCAAATATTTTGATTAGGTTGAAATAATGTTCAGGGTTTGGTTCATAATTTCTGCCCTCTTGGAACAGTGGAACACAGCTAAATGCACAATTTTGTCTAGTTACAAAGTGTCTTAAATGTACTAAGCAAGTCTGCTGCTTTTCCTTTAGTGCCACAGTTGGCATATTATTGGCATTCAGCTTTGGTTACAAAAAGAACAAATATAAACTTCTCTGTTGCGTTTAACGATTAAGAGCATCCCTGAAGACCAGTGTTTGTTCTGTGCTTTTTCTATCTCGTGAACAAATACAACATTATTTTCTAACTTGAAAAATGAAACCGTTTCAGCAGCCTTTAAATACATGGTCATAAGTGTCTGGAATATATCTGACCTCAGCTGGAACTAAGGTCTGAATCCTTTGAATTATCCACGGTCAACACATTGTTCATATGTATTAACGTTATCATATTATGGCATGTGAAAATGACCATGAAGATTATATATACATAGATTAAAGTTCTAGCATAAATAGTGTTGTTGATGACAGTGGTCCTTCATTATATATTATTCTGGCGTGTTCTGGATTACTACTTGACATTACAAGGTTCCTGGAGAATGAAAGGACCCAAATATGCAATATTACAGAGTGGCATGCTCAATTTGTATCCTCTCCAATTCAGGAAAATACTGGATTGTGTTTCAGTTCCTGAGTTAGGCCAATTTATTAAAGGGCTTGTATATATACACAAAATTGACTCTTATGAGCATAAAGCCATGTTAGAATGTTGTTACCTCCTCAAAAACCATGCCTGGAGTTGTGTTTATTTCATTCAGACATGTTTGAGTAACCCTTTATTATTAGTCTGTCTACATCTCCAAAGCTCAAAACACTCTGTTAACTTCTATCTTTTACCTTTAGTTCAACAGAGACAGGCAATTCCAGGGCAGAAATTATACAAATGATTCTAATGATGTATGGAGTTTTAAAAGACAGTGGATCACTTTGTGTATTACCATATGACATCACAAGGTGGAACAGAGTGTTTTCTGTTTGAGAGAAGAACTCAGATTGTGTGTTAAACATGTGTAAATGAAACAAAACACAACTCCAGGTATGTTTGTGATGAAGAAAGGACATGATAACGTAGATCAGAAAATAGAGTAATATAAGCCCCTTAAGTTATGGAGACTATAAATGTAAAAAATGTATTAGTCCATGTCGTATTACAGAAATCTGCAATGGAGCAAAATCATAACTGCAGGTATGCTTGAGGAGAAAACCACGCAGCTAAACACTACAATATTGTTAATTGTGCTTATTGTAATACAGGACCTTTAAAGAGAGTTGTGTGGAGAGCCACTTCTTTTCCAAACAATATATTCTTGACAGAGATGGTTCATGAACTATAAGTTACAGCAGAACAAAGGCACTGTATTGAGTACGATCAGGAAAGTGCCAAAACACATTGAAAAGAATAGTTTGATGTGCTAAAGCAGTGGGGAAAGTTTTATATAGGAGAAGAGAGAGAGTGAATCAAACAGAGACTTGGAGACGCTGCAGTGTAGAGCAGGGAACAGGCAGGAATTCCAAGCAGAAGGTGCACATGTGCTGCTGTGTGTGAGTGCGATTCTTCCTCTTCGTTGTGTGTCCGGATAATTCAATCGTCTGCCCATTGACTGGCCTCCCGCTCGGTCTTCACTCCTAATTAAATCTCCATTTGTTGGCCGGATGATACTGCTTCTAATTGTGTTGCGGTAGGATCAGATAGACACACCTAAATTCACACGTACACACACTCACACACACACACACACACACACACACACTTCCAAGGCCCCCCAGCAGTGTGCCAACCTCGACATGTCACCACGCTACATTACACCTCAATTAATCACATCAATTACACATGGATTAACTCGTGGCGATACGCTAAACACTGTTGTGATGCTGCCGCAATTTTGTCAGAGCTGACCTCGGGACTTTTCCTGTGACATCAAAGTGCATCACCAGCAATAACAATATTTTACACAGGGAAATATAGTTACTATCCACTTATATTTGGGGAAAACTTTAAGATTTTATCCTTATTTGATTTGATTTGAGTAAGCTTAGTCAGTGATTATCAAACAGTGCTAAATTCTTCTAGTGGGTCTCAGGGTCTCAGTTTTTTGTCCTCCTTTGAGTTATTTTTTTCAGGATGTACACTTGAGATGCTACTTGAGATGTATGCTTTTTACATCATATGTGGCAGAAGACCTTCAGAGGAAACACTTTGAGTGAACACAAAGGACTGTGGGATTATGTGAAATTAACTGTTTGCTTTTCCCGTATCCATGGAGACCAAGGATCTAGTTGAGGCTAGCTATGGACATTTGAGATGCTGCCAGCTTTTGTGGCATATATGGCAGCACATGTGGCGGAAGATCTTCCAGAGGAAATACTTAGAAACAACAAAGTGGAGTAAGAGCGAGACCTTCCCTGTTGTGTTCACATGGACAGTGCCTGAGCTGCAGAACACAGAGGAGGAACACTTTTGTCTCTTCCTCTCTTCAAACTGAACCTACTTGACCAGTCCTCCTGTTACACTGCACCTTTGACTGAGAAACAAAGGTGACTACGAAGCACAGTGTAAATGCAGCAGCAAAACTTGAATTCTCTCTCTCTTTCTCTCATTTATAGTATTATGTTAAATTGCATCATAGTATTGTTACATTTTTCAAGGTTTTCAGGAAAATACAAAAATAACCTACATTTTTCAATAAAATGATTGGGGCAATGTGCATTTTTGTGGCTATAAAATCCTTTCTGATTGACTGAGGACATAGCCAATGACACAGACACAGCCGGGTATGAAGAGCAGAATGAGACGGAAAACTCAATTTGTCCCAAAAATGACTTGACTGGCTGTTACGCTACGAGGCCGACAAAATGTACTTGTAAATTTGCGTAAGCATTTTGAGACGTTTAAAAGTCCTAGAATAGCCACATACACCAGCTGCAAATTCTACCTAACTATATTGATACTGTGGCGGTTTAATATCAGTGTCTACCTTGAAGCCACACCTCACCCTATACCGACATGGACCTTGAAGTCGCAATTGAGCACTTGTAACATTGAGAGAGACCACGGAATGGTAGCAAAGTTTAATTTAATCCATTGACGGAGGGAGGGGGACATAGGGCCGTGATGGACTATAGCCGTTATACTTGCAGCATGCAGATCGGTGGGCTATCTCTCCAAATGAGTGTTGGAGGAGATAGGGCTCTTCATCTTCAGCCTGTCTTTGGGCCTGGCGTGCTTGTTTGGCTTGTGTGGTAATGGGTGGCTTCACCTTGCTGCCTGGTGCTGGAGGACACCCCACCTCTTCCATTAAACGCTCGCCCCTCACGCCCACCTCTCAATCCTTCACCGGGCCTATGCATCACTTTTCAATGTCTCTTTGTTTTTGTCATTAAGATGATCATTTGTTCTCGCTGCACTTCTTTGTATTTGAATCTTCTGTAGGTGAAATGTAGGGCTGTAGTCAACTAAAGGCATTCTAGGTTGACGTGTCCTGCTGTATCAATTAGTCGACTAAAAAGTGGGCGTGACAAAAGCTCTCAAAACTATTAATATATCTCTGCTTCTAACCCAAACTGCACTCACAGACTAAACCTGCACAGGAATTCAAGTAGTTATGCAGAAGAAAAGTAGAAAATAGACAAGAGCATGTATTCATATAAAGACAGATTAAACTACTGAATCATTTAATCTGACTTGACCTTTTTGCTGTTGTCCCATATAAATCTTTATAATCTAAATAAAATTGTTACAACTAATACAAATTTTGATCGACTAAGACACTATTGACCACTTAATCCACTACACTCTGTTTTAGTAAAATGTTGTATTTTCATGAATGGGTTTTAGAAAAAAAAAAAACTTTGCTCCTTTAAAGGTAAAGAATCTTAGCATCCTCTCAATTATCTAAAGATTTCTACCTTGAAAATTCAAAGCTGTTATTATACTATAAGAAACAATGTTGATAATGAGACTTTGAGTAACTATTGTATGAATTTGTGGTCTTATAGAGAGAGAAAGGGTGATGAGGGTGAATGAAAAATACAATATATTTCTATCTATCTATTCTATCTCAGTGTTAAAATATTTCTGAAATCACAATACAATATTAAAGATGCACTATATAACTTTTCTGGTGGGAGGTCGTGTTATTTCTTTGCCTGGACTATCCCACAGCATGGTCTGTCTTGCATTTATTCAATTGCAGGTGTTTCTATGACTAAAATATTCAGTGAAAAACATGCATTTTCTCTTCGAACACGGTCACCTCTCCACAGGCATCACCTGCTTGTGTCAATGTTTTCAGTTTGTGTTACATTCAAAGTAAAGCAAGGAGGTGGATGATCCTTCACCAGAAAAAGAACATAGTGAATTTAAAGTTGTGTGCTTTGGCAAGACACATCTCCCACATTGACAGTAATTGGTCAGTGGCTACAACCGGTAGGAGTCAATTTGATTCCAATATTTGTATTACAGAAATATCACAAGTTATTTTTGCTATAGCTTTCTACCTGCAGTGTCCCGCCTTAATCCCTTTTTCCTGACTCCCCTAAGTGATAAAGTGTAAATCGGTGGGGTGCCTGTTGTCACGGTGACAGCAGCCAGCGACAAAGTGACAGATCAGGCTGACCTTCAGGATGGGCGGGTGTCATCTTGTGTTTGTGTATGGCTGCTGTATTTTATGTGTTTTATGACTCAACTCCCAGACCTTATCTTCCATCATGCAGGACAGGCCACTCTGCATGTCCCCATTTACTTGTTGTGCATGTGGATATTCTAGAGGGAGGTGTTTTAGATGCTTTTAACCCCAACATCCCCCCCCCACCCCACCACCTTTCACCAAGCCATTACAAGGCCAAGGTGAGTGCCATGACTGTTGCATCACCCCCATCAGAGGGGCTAAGCGCACCTCATCTCAGGCGTTAAAGTCCAATTGGAGAAGCTAAACGGTGACGCTAAATTTCCCCGGACGACAAGACACGGCGCGAGGTTAACTGGAGGTGGCCGTTGGAGTGGCCAAGTTATGTGCATATGTAAGAGTGTATGTCTGGGGCAGGGAATAGAACGTGATAAGGGACAGGAGACCAGATGCTGTATTCTGTCGTAGCATACAGCCTTAGTGTGAGTTGTGGTAGTAGTAGTAGAAGTAGGGCTGTGGAGTTAATCAAATTTTAATCAGGACAAGCATTCGGTTATTTCTAATTGTCAGTAAGATGGGTTTGTGAATGGGTTTTAATCAAGTTATCTACAGCCAATCGTCTGTCTGTAAAAGCGTGTGGTTTGGAGCAGATTCTTAGCTTTAGTTAGAGAAATGTGACTTCTTTTTTACACGTTGTTCCAAATGGCAGTTATTAAATTTGTCATGTTTATGTTTAAGAAATGTATATTGAAATACATTTTACATCAGTTTTTAGTAAGACAAAACTTGATTCATCTTTTGGATCTTAGTGGAAGTAGTATTGTAGTGGTGGTAACTGTAGGCAAACATATAGTAAAGTAAGTTCGAAAAAAGACTGAATAGATCAGACGACCGAGCTTTCCTCTCCTCTAGCTCCTCCAGGGGAAATACCAAGACAAAGACAGACAAACCTATTGAAAATAAAACAGTTTTTATTGTTTGAACCTAATTCTAGTTTAGTGGTTATCCATCTTGGGTCGCAGTTTTATTTGCGCAATTTCAACCATCAACAGTATTATTGCTCCTTATATAGACCAAGCCCTCCTAATGCTGGCTGTTTGGCCTGGTTTAGAGTAGTTTTAGTCATGGTAATGCTCTTTAAAATCCTGATTTAGTCTTTGTTTATTTTGCCATGTCCTGATTTTGTCATTTTTTTAAATTTCTGGCCAGTTAAGTGGATGCTCTGAAACCCAAATTGTGCAAGAAAAGTTTATAAACCACTTTTTAAGGACCACCGTTTATTTTCAGCTTTTCCTTTTATACATTTTTCCATCACCTTTTAGACAGCATATCTTTACCAGTCAAACCTATTCTGGGGAGCCAAGTACGGTGCACAACCTGGACTTTTAATAGGGCTTTTTCAGTGGTGCATCTCAGTGCTATGTTTGTGTGAATGTGGCAGTTAGGATACCGTTACCGTAGCTCCTTACACTCCAGCCCGAGGATAAAACACAGGGCAGCGCTCACTCCCTGCTGCTGCTGCTGAGTGCCACACCGCTAAAGAGGTGAGACTCCAAATAGGACCAAGGCAGACAAAAGCTGAATGTGAACACCCCTCTCTGTGATTGCATGCCAGCGTGCAGCAGTGAGGAGCAACAATGGCCCCTGGTTTGTAAAGCTATACCCCGGCGCCTGTGGTCTTTGTCTCATGGCCATTACCATTCAGTGTGGGCAGCGGGGATCCCTGCTGGAGCCTCGCCACCATTCAACCTCGCCTGTCAGGTTAGAATAAGGTGTTTTTATATCTGCCCTGAATGGGATGCGCTAATGCGTGCCAGGTGGGGAGCTCACGGAGGCAATGTTAAAGCCCTCTGGATCCTCACATAACAGTTTGGGTCTTACCTGAGTCTAACCTGCTCGTTTGGTTGTACTGGAGATCCTTTGTATCAGCTTTGCATGGAATTGGAATTGGAATGGCAAGGAAGTACAGTAAAGTGGGTGGAGATAGGGGGTAGGTGAAAATAAATTTTCTGAGCACTTAAGTCATGAAGACAATAATAACATTATCCTTTAATTTTCTTAAAAATTGACAGTGTACCTTATAATCCAGTGCACCTTATGTACTAATTCTGGTTGTGCTCACTGATCTCGAACTGATTTTATGTGGTACACCACGCTCAAAAATCTGTCAAAATGTTTTAGTATGACTTTGGTAAAGCTATGAAGCTGCACTATTTGATGGATTGTCGGAGCATTATAGCTACCGTATTCAAGGTTTAGGTTTCGTTTGTATAAAACGTAAACAAATGTGCGCAAACCTACATTAAACACATTATTACTCAATGTATATTTGAGTCCTCCTCATAGAAAATAAAAAAGTAACTTAAAGTATCCACCCACATTCACATTTATAATACACATTCACCAAGACATTTGTTTCACTGCACCTTCCGGTGCGCCTTATGTATGAAAATAGATGAGAGAATTCAACATTATTGATATTATACCTTATAATCTGATGCACCTTATAGTCTGAAAAATATGGTACTCAAACATGCATGAAGCAGCTGAAATACAATTTTTAGTAAGTTAATGCAGTTAGAATCTCATTAGTTTTACGTAATATGTGCCCTTTAAGGTTTCCACGGTGGTCATTTGGACAATGTTTTAGCAATCAAGGCTTTTCAGATCACACCCAGTCAAGTAATTTTTATTTATCTGTTAAACTTCAATTGATGGTAGCTGAAACATCTTAATCGCAAAAACATTGCCTACCACCACTGAAACTGTCTCTACAATGAACCACTCCTGGTTGAATGAAGGGCTACACCGTCTCATCTACAAATGTAATATAATGCATTCATTTTGTAATTTTTATGGATTGAGTGACTGCAGACAATTCTTACAACTGTGGACCTTTAGCAGTACTCAAGAGGAAAACTCACTTAAAGTTACAGTTACCAGTTTAACCTTCATGTGCAAGTAGAGCAGAAGTTTTCAAAGAGGGCCCTTAGAACCATACAACGATTCACAGTAGTCTTCACTTAAAGAGACGTGGGCCAATCTGAGAACTTGACAACATTTCTTATTACCAAGAGCACAAACAATCTGTTTCTGTTAGCGTCATGTCATGAAATACATCATTCTTAATATAACTTACAATATGCTTTCATTTGACCCTGCTGCATAAAGTGAACTTTTCAACTGCTTCTACTTGGTTATTTTAATGCATATGGAGAGGAAAGTGTCTGTGGGCATACAATAACAGGTGGTGGGCCAATTTAAAGCACCTCATCCACTGTATACATGGTTTATTATGCATAATTTCAACTGTGGATATAAAGTCTTAACATGCAGACATCATTATAAAAAAATAAAATAAAAACAGGGAGCTAAAGCAACCAACATGTTTAGTATCAGCCGTTGTTGACCCCAGCTGTTCCAAGAGAAGATCAAAAGCACAGTGTTGGAGAGGGGAAGAGAATGAGGGCCAGACAAGAGCATCTTTGTTGGGAACTCATTAGGTCCCACAGTCCACTGCAGAGGAATTGGCCCCTGAACCTCTTATAGGACGAGTGTTTGCAGTCCAGACCCATTTAAGTCTTCTTCAAGTCCAGAAGAGGACTTCACTTCAGATTCTTCACACAGGGACAGGGGTTAGCTACTTTTTTTAGTTACATGCCACTTTACAGCAGGGCAAGGCGTATTCCTATTGGATCCTCTTCCCGCTCCTTAAAATAAATAAATAAATAAAATAAAATTTTAAAATGTGGAATTTGATCAAAACACCCATAATATGTTTGTGTCTTATTTCTGTCTTATTTTGCTATTGATAGCATTTTTTGTCTAGAGGAACCTTACTGTTCATTGCGAGATAGGGCCAGTACTGGTATAACATTATTACATGTAAAAGTGGCTTTGTAATTTTTCTTTGCCACTGTGTATTGCTCTTGAATCTGTAATAAGGTTTGTTGTTGATTAGATTTCATAAACCCACTCATCACTGTCACATTTTAAGGTAAAGTAGAGCCTAGATTGTTTCTGTTATGCAAATGTGTTCTTTGCTATTGCACAAGGTGTCCTGTTAGTAGCCGTTGTCCGTGGTGTTAAATCAGGTCAAGAGAAGCTAGCTGGAGGAGTTATTTTAGATGAATTGGGGAAAATTGCCTGAGACAATCTTTGAGTTAGCTAGTCAGCTATAACTAGTAAATATTTTTATTACATCAGTGTATATATTTCCAACCAGGATATCTGCAGAACCAATATTTTGTAGCTGATACCCGATCTGCAAATTTTTAAAGATCGGTGCTGATATTTGATACCAGTGTCCCTAACTGTCAGTTTTTGCGTACTGCTTGAATGATTCATTGAAAAAAATCACACCTTCATGTGCAATATAACAGATTTATTCAAAGAGGGCCCTCAGTACCATACAAGGACATACTGTAGTCTTCACTTAAACCAAGACCACAGACAATCTGTTGTTACTATGACAGTGACAGGTTACACAAACATAAATTGCACCAGTGGTCATTTGCTGAAGTCCAGCCCAGCACTTAAACAGCTTTTTAAAATATCTTCAGTTAATGTTTTCTTGATTAAAAAAAAAAAAAGGCAACACATGTGACCTCTGCTATTCCTTGAAATTCACTGTTAAGTAAATTACTCATCGAGAACAGACAAATGGCACAAAATGAGGTGATGATTACAGCGCACTCAGCACCTTCTGTTCCAATGTCATATACACAGCACATATGCTTTCTTCACTTACCTTATTCCCATCTCCCCTCTTCCAAAATGTGCATAGCTCTCCAGTGGCAAACATTGATGGAATCACATTAGTGCCTGCATATCCCATGATCCTTTGCACCAACTGGAACCCGCAATAGTGAGTTATATCATGTGGATTTATTCAGGCTTGAATAATGGAAAGAAATACAGTAGTAGTGTGTGTTTTTGTCAAATGCATTTACTAGTGGATGAAATTACAGTGTAGCCACCACTCCAGGCTGGTGGGAAAAGGGGTCCTTCCATTTGGTTCAGGCGCGGATCAGTTACAAGTGCTCGATGGGTTTGACCTGGGAGAAGTTCATGCAAGAGAAAAACAGAGTACAGCCAACAAGGAGGAATTGGAGTCTCCTTCAGAACTGATAAATGGAAGCCTGGTTTGTGGGCGATAGAGAAATATACTGTGTACTTTATAACAGATTGTGGCTGTGTATGCAAATCTATATCTGTGCAAATGCATGGTTGCTTATGTGTGACTTATTTGTGAAGAACTATTCTTTTAGCATCTCACAGAAAGTAAATATATGCAAATAATCAAATACTGTATAAACATCTACATTGGTTCATGGATTAATTGTGAATAATCAATTATGGGAATAACAACACATAATAAATTTTATTTTAGGAGTTTTCCAGAGTTTGTGTACACTTGACAACTTCGATTGATCACTTGCAAATTAACCACAATGGTGTAACTAAAAATCGGTCACTGATATGAGGACTAGAAATAGAAATAGATATATTAGTTGGCTGATATACTGGGCCGACATTTGCACATTTTAGTGAACTGGCTGTCGACCTTAAATTTTCAGTACAGGGCGATATTTAGTTTTGGTTGACCTGCTGTATTAATAATATGCATAAATCTTTATTTGAACGTGTTAATGCAAAAAGTTAACTGCTGAAAATGTGACTACACAGCTCTCCTTTTGATTTGTGGTAAAGAAAGTGCTGTGGGTGAATTTTAAGTCATTTAAAATATCACAATTTGGGGAAAATAATCAAAATCTTCCATACATATCGGTAGAGCAGGCTCATCAGGCTTTTTGGCAGCAGCCATGAAAAAAATTAAAACATTGGTCTAACGGACTACATTTGCTATGTGTTCGGAAAAAATATTTTCTTTTAAAGACCTATGAAGGATGTCTTCAGTCTTCATATTATTTTATGTTTGCTGTCAGTGTATATGGTAAAAAGCTGACCATGAGCCTATAAAGTTCACAACTCCACAAGTACTATATATATATATATATATATATATATATATATATATATATATATATATATATATATATATATATATATACAGTCCACAGTACAAAATCTCAGATTCTTTTAAATACTTTGTCATGTTTCTGTTTGTCTCTTGGAAACATTTTAGTATTCCCCGAAGGAGTTTCTGGGGAGTGAGTTTTGTCTTGGCTGTGATGGCTTCTTCCACAATCCTGTTCCATAAATTTGCAGATGTATTAGCATGATTACATTTTTTTTTCGCCTCACCATATTTAAGATCTGTTGCTCCCATTCAATTTAAATGCTTTATTATTTTGTTCAGCTTCTGCCAATATCTTCTTTCAATGTTCAGCTGTCTCATTTCTCTCCAGTTCTACCCTGCCCATAAATTTACCCACATCTCCACTCTGAACCATAAATCTCCCTCCCCTGATCTCTTGAAAGGAAAGTGTTGATGCTCCACACACAGTAATAAGCAGCAAAATCAGAGACCTTGACTGTGTGTGTGTCGCGCTTGGGGCCTATGGCGGCTTACTGCAACTATTAATACATACTTTAATTAGCTCGCCGCAAACAAGAGCCCCGGATCGCCTTAGC
This sequence comes from Boleophthalmus pectinirostris, assembly GCF_026225935.1. Taxonomy (NCBI): domain Eukaryota; kingdom Metazoa; phylum Chordata; class Actinopteri; order Gobiiformes; family Gobiidae; genus Boleophthalmus; species Boleophthalmus pectinirostris. Next base: position 18,030,340 of record NW_026571115.1, on the reverse strand, counting down.
GTCGCCCGTGGCTTGTAGCTGGCCCATCCGATCAATACCACCCGATCATGGCTTTTTCATCAGCTCAAATGAAAGTGCTTTGTCTCCCCAGCCCTGTGCATGGACCTTGCAGATTCACCTTAAAGGCTGTGGGGTGGCGGTGCTAGCAGTGTGCAGCGTTGCGGATGGGGCCTGTATAATCTGGCTGCATTAGGGAACTATAAAGATAAATGGAGGGAGGCGCGAAGCATAACTCATCCTGTCAGAGGCGCAGGGTTTAAGGCAGGGAAACTTTGTGTTGTCTAAAACCGGCTTCAACACCCCACGGCTTCTTACTTCTCCGCGATCTGTAATGTTACCAAATCTGCACTAGGTTTTTCTTCATTGCTAGAAAGCTACTGTGAATATATGGGAGTACATGTTTTACGAAGAGTGGGTATTGTCAACAAGTATCAATGTCACACTTTCATTATTAGTCTGTCTACATCTCTAAAGATCAAAACTCTTTGTTCTACCTTGTGATACCATGTAGAAGCAGTTTTCAAGTTAACAGCTGCTTTTTGCCTTTAATTCAGAAGAGATCAGCAATTCCACGGCTGAAATTATCAAAATGATTCTAGTAAAGGTGTATGGATGCATGTCCTGTATTACCACATGACATCACAAGTTGGAACAGAGTGTTTTATGTTTGAGAGAATAGCTTGGTCTAAATATGGAGGGTTTGTGTTTTAAATGTGTGAATGAAACAAAACACTTCGGGTATTTTTTTGATGAGGAAACAGCAATTTTACATTTATCAGAAAATAGCCCAACATGGACACTTAAATCAATACTAAAACAAGTATTGAAAATAATACTTTTGTACATTTTATAAAGATTGTGTTCTATATCAAAAGTTGAATAACACTCTGTGGTAATATTAAAGAAAGTGATATTGTTTTGGGTTGAAAATTACATTCTATCAAAGCGTGTTATTCTATTGTGGTAACATTAGCTCAGAGGAAAATAATGGCATCAACATAAAAAATAATAATAATGTATCATGTCTTTGTTAATTCTGTTGATATTTAAGACAATTTTTCAGGGGAATTGTGAATTTCTTTGTTTGAGTTTTATTAAAGAAAATAACTAGTTAAAGTTAGAATTCACATCAATGGTGTTCAAACTTCAAAGTATAGTATAAAACTGAAAAATGTGGTTGGTGCAACTGAGGTGTTGCTATCTAACCCAGAGTGAGAAAACAACCTTTGATGTTATGTTTCAGGAATAAGGTGTAGATCTTCTGACACAAATCATGTGAGATGTAATGAAAATGAATACCTAACATCAACAAAGCATAACTATTTTTTTCCGCTATTGTTGAATTTGTTGAAACGTAAAGACCACAATCATCTCGAATGTGATGTTTTACCTGTTACGTTATGCTTTTAGTGTTCAGAGCAATAACGTTTTCATTTTGCAGAATAAACAAAAAATTACTGTTTTTTCCAGCATTAGAAATTCCATGTTAAGTAGCATACCTGCTGACTGCTACACTGCCAATGATGGACAATAACTAAACATAGAGGATTTGGCCAGAGTTTATTTTTAAAAACGGATCTGTTGCTATATTATATCTCCAAATATGATTGTTTTGTGTTAAAGGTGCACTATGTAACTTTTCTGGTGGTCTGCCTGTTTTTGCTTTGTCAGAAATGTTCCACAGTATGGCATTAAAGTTGTTTATCTCCATGAACTAAAGTAGGCAACATCGCTAGTCCAAATGACAGATGTGATCTATGTAGTAAGAATGCAAGATTTTTTTGTTGCCAGGGAAACACCTATGAAATTGACAAATGCAAGACATATTGATGCAATGCCATACTGTTGAACATTAAAAACTAAAGCAATGCAATCTCAAGTGACAGACTCTCATAATTACATAGTGCACCTTTAACATGCCCATATTACACTATTTTTCTGATCTATGTTATAATGTTGTAGCCACGCTAGTGTCACCTCGTGCTTCCGCTCAATTTCACTTCTTTCCATCGACTAGGTCAGGAATCAGAATAGACTAGACGGTCTGCAAGAACCCCAGAAGTTGTAGACCATGCACTTGCCTGGCTGGGTCCCTTTTGTGGTACAGCACAACAGTAAACAAAGCAGTCGAGATGGATGTAGACGAAGCCATAAATTCTGTGTTGGCTTCACAACACAACGAGATCGAGGATTTAAAGCCGGAACAAAGAGAATGTTTGGTGAATTTTATCAAGGAGAAAGACGTTATTGCCCTTCTTCCTATGGGATTTAGCACATTACATACGTCACGACCAAATAGCAGCAACTGGTTAAATATAAAAAGTACCCGCCTACCATTGAGCGAACGAATTCTAATGCTGCGAGGTCAGACGGTTTTCACAAAGTGACAGGCTCAGGATCAGACTGGTCAGACTGATAATGTTGTTTCCTAATTAAAAACCTACCTGAAGTTGTGTTTTGTTTCGCTCACACATGTTTAACACACAAGTATTATATTTAGGCTGACATGTTTATCAAACAGAAAAGACTCCACCTTGTGATGTGACTTTATATGGTAATACAGGATGGGCTCCAGTGTGTTTTTAAAGTCCATATACCTTCACTAGAATCATTCATCATAATTTCAGCCCTGAAATTTCCAATCTTTGCTAAACAACTAGTAAAATATGTCTGTTAACTTGAAAACTACTTCTTCATGACATCACAAGGTGGAACAGAGCATTGTGAGCTTTGGATATATAGACAGACTAATAATCAAAGGGTTACTCAAACGTGTGAATGAATGAAAACACAACTTTCAGTGTGTTTTTCATAAGATAGCAAGTTATAGCATGTCTTAAAACTTGCGAGAATAATTTTGTGTAATCTAGGACCTTAAAAAACATTGAGTGTCACTACCTCTGTTTACCCCATGTGCATTCTGTTTTCAGTCTTTCCTGCTTCTCTTCCTCCTCTCCTCTTTTAGGTATGGAAGTGTTCATTTACACTTCTTCCACTGCACAAATTGCCCCTCTGCCTCTTTTCTGGCTCTGCATTTCCAATTTGAAATAAAAGAGTAAGCTGCTTTGCACTAACAACTTATTCCATGTGGTTCTTCTGGCAGGCTTCTGTGTTGACCTTCAAGTTCCCAATCAGCACGAGAAAGAAAAATGGAAATAGCTTCTTGCCGTATTTGTAGTTTTTGTTTTTGTTGGATTGCTGAAATTCTATTGTGACGCTACATTATTTATTATTTCTTGTTTTTTCAGTGGATGATGTTCCTCCTTACTTCAAAATGGACCCACCCCAGACCCAAGTTCATTTGGAGGGGAATCGTCTTGTACTGACTTGCATGGCGGAGGGCAGTTGGCCATTGGAATTCAAATGGATCTACAATGGAACAGAACTGACGAAATTCTCCTTGGAATACAGGTAAGGAATTCCTCATTTACCAGCCACTACTGCTACTGCCTCTGTGCTTATTGTTTTTCATTTTTCATCATCAACACTAATTAGGTTACTACATGAGGGCATTTAAAATACCCTTAATTGTAACTAATAGCTAAATTGCTCATTGGTATTCACGCAGTATATTTTTCTATGGATTTATTCAAGGCCGCGTGTTCCTCTGGAGACCTAGCATCAGGTGTTGTGGGGATCGTCAAATTAATTCACATTTGTATCTCTTGCACAGAGTCTGCAGCTCTCAGATTTTTATTGTTTGCTGGAGAGTTCAGGAAATTTTACATCACACCACACAATGCATTAAAGTGTGGGTGGGAAAGTTTCTTTGTGACTGTGCGAATATTGTAGCTTATACAGATGATACAAATCCTATGGAAAAAGTGGTGTGAACCTAGATGCTGGTGATGAAATTGTTGCTAAATTATTTTAATTAGTTGCCGTAACTTTCTTTCAGACAAGTCGCTGCCATAAAATAAAAAAGTTACTGTGTTATATTTTAAATGTATAATTACTTAAACTGAAAATTTAGGCACAGCACAGTGTTCTCGTTCTGTTAGCATAAATATCCCCTATGTTTTCTGCCAGCGCACCTTTTGTCCTCCTGATGAATAATTAGTAATACAATAAATTCAATGGGTGTGTTCTTATGCCACAAATAATGTTCTAATTAGCTGTCTGAAGCCACTGCTAAATTGTTTTCACCAGCATCCATTATCCAGTGTCTGCCTGAGTGATTTTGTTTTAGTCTGAGACAAGCTACTACTAAATTAGCATTGAGAATTTGAAAGTCCGTCCTCAACTCTGGACTCGTGTTCTATTTTTAGATGTTATTGCCACTCCACCTGTGCGCCACAATAGTCCGGGGCCAGACTCTGTGACCTAAATGTCAGCAGAGAAAAGCCAATGTCCAGCATTTCCAGGCTGAAATCTCATATTGTCTGAACTGTCACTCACTGTGGAACACACATGGAGTTTGGTCGTGTTGACAAAGTCTATTTCCTTTTGGTGTAACATAGTGACAATGCAACTGTTAAGGGTTGTTAGAATGTTTTTACCTCATTAACATATGTGGAGTTGTGTGAATGGAACAAAACATATGTTTGAGTAATCCTTTATTATTAGTCTGTCTACATCTCCAAAGCTCACAATGCTCTGTTCCACCTTGTGATGTCATGAAGCGGTAGTTTTCAAGTTACGTTTTGTTCATAAACATGGGCAATTCCAGGGCAGAAATTATCCAAATTATTCTCGTAAAAGTGTATGAAGGTTTGAGAGAACATAGCCTAGTTAGTGTGTTAAACATGCGTGAATGAAACTAAACACAACTTCAGCAATTAAAAACATTTTATAAACAAGGAAACAGTCATTTTATTGTGATTCAGTAAGCTATCACCTAAAGGGTAAAAAACAATAACATAAAACTTTGGATGGTTCATTTTGAAAAACAAATTAGTGAATGCATCATTGTTTTTATTCTCATCAAACCATATTTATTTTAAATTCAATTCAATCAAGTAAACTGTGTTAGAGGCGCTCCCTAAACACAACCAGATATTGTGACACAGACAGAGACAGCTGCTTTGTAAAGTTAGGGTTTCATTTACAAGTTCATTCAAAGATGTAAAATGAGATAAAAACTAATGCCGTAACTTTCAAAAGAGAGAGAAAAAAAAACATTTGTGCACCTTATTTCTGTATCAATCACTAAAGTATTTTATGTACATCCTATGATTAAACTCATACATGTACTACTGCCAGCCAGGTTGAGTCTGTGATGTGACAATAGCTCTAACCAAAAATAGTCAGACATTCTTGTACTCTGCTGACTGGTTCACACCTTTTTGCTTGTATGTCAGACCTGCAGCTCTTCGTGCGCTTGTTAACGTTGTGATAAGGTGTTGAAGTGCTTTGGGATTTTAAATGAGGTTTGTGACAGCTGGCTATAACATCGCTCTGTATCTATGTGTGTGCGTATGGTTGCCTTGCTGTGAGGGCTCAGGTTGTGTATCAGTTGTAGTGCTGAGTAAAAGTCTGTTTCCAACTAATTTGAGTCCAGTTTTCTGTAGTACTGTGTCCCTGCCTGGCCATCCACACTGGCCCCACTCTCTCAGGTGGCATTGTCTGATTGCTATCACTGGTTCCAGAGCCCTCATAGACTTTTCCTTAACCCACAAACACCTTTCCTTTGTCTCATCTCCTCCTTCTTTCACATGAGCCAGTTTCCGAGCGTGCTCTGCAGACCAGACCACTGCTTGGTATTCTCCACCAGCGATGATCAGAGACGAGAACTGGAATCCATTTAATCAAAGCCCCTTGCACCACACATCCTAAAACACCGTGGGGAAAGGGAAAGGACCAAGACTTTACTTCACTTTAAAACACAACTTTTTACATGCATTTCATTTATCCAGACACGACTTGCACGACTAGAGGAAATCTATAGTTTAGTTTCTGCTATCTCTGCATGTTCATTTTTGTCTTGACAAATGGATAGAGTTCTTTTGAGTGGGTTGGTACTTTTTGGGGACTAAAATTTCAATAACTTTCCATCCTTTTGGGAACAGAAATTAGGTCTCCGTGACATATATTGTTAATTATTAAATCAGCAACATGATGTAAAATTTATATAGATTAAATATTGATTAAGACTAAAGTTACAGTTTATGTAAAGGTTAGGTAGGTAGTTATTATGGTCAAGGTTAAGATCAGCCTCTTGGAAATGAATGTTACGTAATGTAATGCCCCAGAAAGCACGGAAACTCCAACATGAGTGCGTGTGTGTTTTGAAATTGAATTGCTTTATTATTTTTGACACCAACACACAGTATACAGAACAACAAAGCCCACGCCCCATATCCAGTAGTATTGCAGTAAACCTACATCAAGATCACTCCACCATCTTTTCTTGCTTCCAATTAGCACAGACATTTAGTACACTGCAAATTAGAGAGGCATATCACTGTGTGTTTGTGTTTCCTTTTAGTCAAAGTTTGACCTGATAGACAAAATCACAACTATTCTATCAATGAGCTTTGATGATTAGTAATACCATTCAAAACTGGTCTAGAAACAGCATTTACCTGGATATTATTTGTTAGTGTCCTCGCTTCAAATATAGTCCAATAAGAATGTCAAGCTGAGGTAGGTTCATAAAAAAAAAGCATGAAGCTGACAGCCGATGCATGCATTGTTGTGTTGCTTTTAAAACATTGATGTCCCAGTATCAGTGGTTTCTGAAAACGATATAGTGCATTTCATTTCTGCAGACATGGTGTGAAATAAAAAGCAAGAGAAAGAGGAAAACATTTTTTCTTCAGATACTGTTGAAAATCCCCTCACACTACTCAACCCCACATTCTTGTTTCATCTGATTTGAGTCTTGTTGTTACCCCTCAATGGTCTTTAATGCCATTTTGTTTTTGCTGTCAGGTACTTGATCCCAACACTGGACCGGAAAAATGCTGGACACTACCGCTGTATCGTGAGGAACCGAGTGGGAGCCATTATGCAGTGCAGCACTGAAGTGCAAGTAGCCTGTGAGTATGACTGCACACATGTTTAACAGGGGCCTGAGTTAGAGCTTGGGGCTTGTTACAAAGTGGTTGCTCTGCCCAGTATAGGGATGACTCACCTTATCAAGAGAAAAACTCCCCAACATAATGAGATTGTTGCTGTGATGTGATTCATTTGTAATGTTTTACTTCTGCTAGGCTGGTCACAATACAAATATTTGAAGATATATTGCTATAGAAAAGATGAAGACAAATGATAATACTGAACCTACTTTATGCTGCTGACACATTAACACTAACATATGGATTTTTTGACCTAAAACATGAGCTGTAATAAATAGCACGTTGAAACTCTTAGTTTCCATAATGAGTCATTTATTTTTAAATATGTATTTAGCCCGTGCTCATGTTTTAAAAAAAAAAAAAAGGGTTGTCAGAGCCTTAACCTGCTTATAGAAAACACATGTTTTTTGTCAGTATATGGACAGGCCATAACACTGATAATGACTGGCTGTAGGTGCTGGGGCTTACATAGTGAGGAGTCACATCAGAGAGAGGCATTTTAGGTTTAAACCAACTGGATTTCAACATTAAAACTGGCAACCCAAATTAGAGACTCTTGTGAGGCACATTTTTTTTGGCTGATTGGATAATCGTCTTGAGTACCAAAACACCAAATTATAAATAAATGGCACATCATGTCCAATGTTTTTTTGTCATAAAATAAATGCCCATTAGAATTATTAGTAAAAGCTAAATTTGATTAAAACATGTCTACCTCATATGTGGTGACATAGTGTTATGTTTATTAAATTTGAAATCAAAATCTTACATACAGTTTCTTTAATGAATTGATTATTTTACATTCAACTGCTCAAATGTTCCTACTACTACAAATAAGGAACTAGTGCAAAGAAAAGGTTTGCACAATGAACACAGTGAGCAAGAATACTCTTTCATTTATTATTTATTGATCATCTATGTAGTTTTTCTCATCCCAGGCCTAGTATTTCTGTGTCTTCCTCCTAATGCTGTTTCTGCTTCTCCTTGTGCTGGTGTCAGATATGGGGGGCTTTGTGGAGGGGGAGCGCTCTCAGACAGTGTCTCAGGGAGAGGGGGCACTTATCCATGCGCCTCGGATCCACAGCTTCCCTAGGCCTCAGATCACTTGGTTCAGAGACGGACGCAAGATCCCCTCCAGCAGTCGAATGTAAGCTCACTCCTCCCTTCTGATCACTTTAAAGGAGCAATTGTATTTGAGAAGACACAATCACAGGTGGCAATAAGAACAGAATGAATCTAAAGACAAAAATCTAAATATTGAAGAAAAGATTGCGTTCAATTTAGATAATTACGACAATCATGTAATTATCTGGGATTATTTTGTGTTAAAAAATAAATTAAACCAAATTAATTATCCAAATTACTTTACTCCGTGAAGTCTTTGCAGTGTTGACCCCAGCAGAAAAGTTCATAGAATCCAAATATAATCATAATTTATGTAATGTTATGAGTAATGACCTATATTTTCAGAATATATTCACAGGCACCACTATGGCTACTCATTCACACTCAAGACTTTATGTTCAACAATTGCACACTCTAACCATTGAGAGCACAGTAGTGTAGCATTACTCAAAAGACCAACAAACATATCCATCATATAGGACTAAACCCACCATTTCCTATTTTACAATACATCCATGGCATATATAGCTTTTTGGATATTTTCAAGAATGAACTGCAAATTTTCCCCTTTAAAAACAGAACTTGATTTGTGTGCTCCTGCTTGTGCTCTCAAAGTGAGTTATTGGTCGATGCAGAGTCCTAGACGCATTCCACTTTTTTACTTCTTTCAGCTCCAAAATGTTCGATACTCTCAGATTCACTCTCCCTCTCTTTTTCTCTCCCTCTCTCCCTCTCTCCCTCTCTCCTTCTCTCCCTCTCTCCTTCCTCCTCTCTCTCTCCCACGCTGTAAATGAGGTTGGCCAGACTGGTTCAGGAGCCAGTGTTGATGTGGGCCTATGCGTTCATCACTGAATCACCTCTCAGTGATAAAGCGGGTTATTATATCGCCCCTATTGACTTTGAAGGCAAAATGATTGAAGGGTGGAGATAGAGCAGGCAGCAGGGGAACCAATTAGACAAAATTGGACAAAAGGCCTCAATTGATGGTGTATTTGACTGACAGTGCTTGCCCCTGGGTGGTTGTGTGTGCGTGCGTCTGGAAGGGCTGCCTTGTGTGTGTGTGTGCATATATGAAGAGCCGTGCATTGTGGGTAATCATCAGTGACTGGATAAAGTCTGGAGAGCTCTACAAACTCAGTGCGGTTCAGATACGTTCTTAATGAAACACGGTGAAGGTAATCAACTTAGATTAACTGTGCTATTCTGACAAATATGAACAGGCACTCCACAACGGCTCCGAAACCACCTCCTTATCTATTATTCAACCATATGAAGACTCTTTAATCCGAGAGATACTTCAGTCTGATTGGTGCATATACCCGACTGCACAATATTACAATATGACATCTGATAACTATTATGAACACTGCAATTTCCATGTAACTTCCTGTGTCTGTAGACCAGATTGTCATAATAAAGACCAGACAAAGACTAAATTAACCAGAATTCTGACTGGATCTTGAAAATGAATGAGACTTATGTAGAGCAATATGACATTTAATTGTGATCTGATGTGTATGACCATATACTTTCTTGTGATATCTGTAATGCTTAATGCAACTTAATGCTCAAAAACACTCTTCCCTTTCCCATCTTCCTATTTGTCAACTCAGAAGAAGAACAGTGACACTCTGATTTAAAGGGCTCATATTACTCATCAATCAATCAGTCGATCAATCATTATTTATAGAGTGCTTTTCATACAAAAAAATGCAACACACAGTGCTTTACAGTGATTAAAAACAATCCCACATTTTCTTTCATTCTCCCCCACAAAGCTAAGCTAAACACGTGGGTCTTGAGATTACTATCTGTGACATAACTATCTCATCTATGTTATAATGTTGTTTCCTCATCAAAAACATACCTAGAGTTGTGTTTTGTTTCATTCATATATGTTTAACACACAAATCCTGCATATTTAGGCTGAGTTCTTCTCTCAAACAGAAAACACTTTGTTCCTCCTTGTGTGTGTGAATGAAACAAAACATAGCTCTGGGGATATTTTTGATGAGATGACAACATTGTAACATGACTTACAGCTGACAAGACTCAATTTTGTGTAATATAGGACCTTTACCCATTTTGAAGAGTGAACTTACAGAAGTGGCAGTATCTCTTACAGGCAATATAAAGATTACTCATGATGAAAACAAAATTGGCGCTAACATCATACTTTTTGGCATATTTCCCACCCTTAAATTAGACTTTCCCTAGGACCTCTTCAGAACTAAATGACCATATAGTTTCTTACAAAAGATTATGAATTGTCTCTGCTGATACTAATACGACTCTGCACAAAAACTAGCTATTTTCTGCAGTGCTGGCATTAAAGGAAATTAGAGTGACAGTTACAATGCCTTTTTCCTAGACCAATTATTGGACTAAATTTAGTTTGTTTGCATGCTGTCGCTATATTTCTGCTTCAAAATCTTTACAATAAAAACTTTGCAGCTGTTGAGAATAATGCACTTCCAAACTGTTAAAAAGTAAAAATTTTGCAAGAAACAGGCTCTTTTTTTAGACCAATTCCCTTGTAGTGCACCCAAAAGCAGTGAAGCTTTACTGTGTGACAATGAGAGGCACTGACAGGACACTCTGCATTTACTGCTTGTTTGCTCACTTTGTGTCAGCCTACATTGATATTCAGTGCCACATGTGTGTCTTATGCATAGACTCTGTATATAAAAGGACATACTGTAGCTAACCCACTAGCCGCGTTCCAAATAGGAAGTGTTCATGGGGGCGATTCCGGTTTCATCAGCTCCAATTGAGCTCCAGCTTCCAATTGACTTTACATTTGAAAACTGTCACCCATCGCTCTATAACTGCAGCAGTGAACCTTGTCATTTTGGTCTTGCAATGTACATATTAACCCGCTCTACATGATCCTGGTGTCTTTATTTCACTAGTTTGTACATAAAGAAATTCCTATTCCTAATATGGACCTGACTCCAAATTCGCTTTTATAACTGCTAGCAGCTTCAGTTGACTGGATGACACACTCCCTTAGTCCACTTTTTTATATAGTCTATGGTCGTATGTGTGAGAAACAGCCTCTAATTGTCCAGGAGTGTACATGTTTACCCCTGCTACAATCAGACAGATGTGAGCTACATCCACCCGAGTCTAATCTTAGGTTTAATGGGCCCTACGCACTCGCATTGCCACTCTCCAGACAATCACAAAAAGATTTTTATAGATGCACTTTGCGATTTTACAGCCATTTGCTAATAGACACTTACAGTCATTTTCATTTCTACAATCATTATTGTTTTAGTGTTTACGCCCAGGTTTCCATTACGATTGCAAATGCAATTAAAATCATGAAAATTCAAAATTTTGCTTCCGTTTCCAAATGATCTTTTATAGAGTACTGAATTTTTGGGGGGGAATATGAAGTAATTATAATTGGAAACTGGTAGTTAAGTATCTTGCCGTGTCTCACATCCTCATATGCAGTTGGCCTTTTATCATAAAGCTTCTTAAGTAGAGCTTAAGATTTGTGCAGGCAGTACTTTCTCTCAAATATGATGTCCTTACTTCCTTTATTTATTCTTTTTTATTATTATTAATTTTTTACATGGTTGCAATATATAATTTAAAGAGGGGCTATTATGCTTCTCTGTGATATTGATTGCTAACACATAACATATTTAGATTACCATGTTAATTTTTATTGTTTTAAAAATGCTATATTCTTGAAAACTCTTCCCCCCTCCCTTTGCTCTCCATGCTAAGTCAGTGCCCTTTCTGAGCACTATCACATTACAATCGGCATGCATCCCATAATAAATCTACTTCATTGCATGAGGTTTGTGAAATTATAGAGTATTGTTTTGTAATATGCATTGCATGGGTGATGGGAGGCTTGAGGGCTGAGCATTGGGCAGAATCATACTGGTAATCATAAGAGGGTTCAGGCTCAGGAGAGATCGCCAGATTACTCAAACATGTATGGATGACATACAAAACCTCTTCAGACATGTTTTTGTTCAGGAAACGGTATTATAACTTGGGGAAAACTTCAAAAAACTCAAATTTGCATAAAACTCTCTGTGCATTTTCTTTAATGAAAGAAAATTTGGCTTTGATTTCAATGTTTAGAGGAGGCAGACATGCACTCCCTATCTATCCATCTGTTGAAGCCAAGCAAAATGTTATATTTTTGTATTGCCTTATTGGTATCTGTCCTTTTAGTTGTATTCGCCAAGGACAGAAAATGCTCTAATTGGGGAAAATCTTCTCTTAAAAGGCTTGTCTACCTAATAGATGAAAGTGCTCATGGTTTATGTGTGTATGTGTAAGATTTATTGACTGTGTGAAAACAGCCACTCGAACAACACCAGCTCATCGGGGGCTTTGTCTGGGATGTGTCTGAGTGCACGTCTCAGAAAGCCTTTCCAAATGCATTGTTCCATTGATCATATCTCTGAAAGTCACAGCTTTTCTTTGCAACAAGGGAAGAAGAAGAAAACATTGCCTGGCTAACACATGTTTCTTTGGTGTATATTCTATCAAAAGGTTGTAACTATATAAACTATACATATTTTAACTTGTTTCATTCGGTCAATTTTGTACTCTTGACACAGTATACCTGTAGCTCTCTGTGTGCTGTGGTTTGCATATGGAGTTATTTATTTAACCCTCTTTATTTCTAGGGGCATTTGATCTACAAACACAAAAAGTGCTTTTAGAGCTTAACACCAATAATGTAAATAAACATGATAATACAAACAATTTTAACAAGGGGCTTTAAGGCGCTTAACCTGATTATTACTGTCTTAAAAAACATTAAAAAAAACTATATTACTATTAGAACTATATTTCCACATATATTACAAAAAATATGTCTATCCCCTTTGGTAATGCTATAATTATAACATTGTTCCATGTTAATGCTTTGACAGCTGAATAATATTCATAAAACTTGTGCCCTCAGTGCAATCACTCTGGACAACACACTGGTGATCCTGTCCACTGTGGCCCCAGACGCCGGCCGATACTACGCCCAGGCTGTGAATGACAAGAACGGGGAAAACAAAACCAGCCAGCCTGTGACGCTCACCGTGGAAAGTAAGAGGACTTTAAACTCTGCACAAAAACAGATTTTCTCTCCCACACTGTCTTCACAGCCAACACACTGGTAACAGGAATCTCAAAAATACAAAAAAATGCAGTGGGCTGTGTTTAAAGGTGCACTACGTAACATTTTTGGTCATGCTGGAGACATTATCACTTTGCCTGGAATGTTCCACTGTTTGGCCTGTCTCCAAGGAGACAAGCAGGTGATGCAACCATGGCAAGTTACAGGTCAGATCTATGAAGACGTGAACTCACTCATACACAGTAAGAATGTGTATAGGTATTTTTACACCAGCAATTTTATATATGTTGTGGAATATTTCATGCAAACCAAGTGAAAAGTAAGAAAAGTGTCATAAGGCAAATTAAAGTAGCCACTCAAAGTATCAGGTCATGCAATCTGTGTTCTGACAAAGGACTTATGAACTTACCATTCAGTTTAATTGGGTAGCTTCACAAATGCTCTGTTACAGTCTTGTGGCCTTATATACTGTCTGACATTACTGTTGAATCACTGCGTTGAAAATTTACTGAATAAATATTTTGCCTTAATTCATTTGTGCTGCCTGAGACATTGAACTTTATACCAGTCTGTGCCTCCTGTGGATAGGTCCAGTAACAGAGGCCCATAAGATCAAAAGTAAATCTGCATTTTGTATCAGACGAATTCTTCACTGTCCTAAAAGGCCCATTACATAATGATGTTAAGTTACTTTACTTATTATCAGACTCTAAATTGAACATTCCATCTTACATAGTTCGACAAATGACTCTTGAGAGGCAAGGACCTGCTTGAAGAATCTGTGCTTTCTTCTTGAGTGAAACCTTTACATAAATAGGCTTTTGTTTGTGCTTTTTACACTAAAGTGCAAAGTCACAGAGGAGGAGAAAGTCCCTCAGTGCTGCACCAGAAGCACCCAAGTTTGGTGTTTGAAGAAAACAAAATGTGTAGTTTCGAGAGTGTACTGACCTCATCATTTAGCATCACAACATAGTCCTTGTCAAAGTCACTTAAATAATTTTTCTTTCTGCTGAAAACATTTCCTCAAGGACAAAATGTTTCTTAATTTATCCACACCACTGACAGGTACCATGGTAACAACATCATCCAATGAGTCCTTGTCCCTTTATCTGTCAAAACATAATGACGAGCTGTGTAAGTTATTTCAGTTTTTATCTTTATATAATGTCACAAAGGCTTTCTTCTTCTTAATTATATTGTAACTCACACAAACTCAATTTAAGTATTAATTTTGGGGAGTTGCTATATCAAATCATTCTAATGTGCTTATTTCTCTCTTGGCCCTTGTATTTATCTCAAGAGGAACACAAACCTTTTATCCATAATGGCTGCATTAAAGGCTCTATATTACACATAACAGACTCCTGTGAGCTTTTAACCATGTTACAGTGTTGTTATCTCATCAAAAACATACCCAGTGTAATTAGTCTGTCTACATTTCCAAAGCTCAAAATGCTCTTTTCCACCTTGTGATATCATGAAGCGGTAGTTTTCAAGTTAACAGCTACCTTTTATCTTTAGTGTTAGTAGTGATTGGCAATTCCAGGGCTGAAATGATCTAAATGATTATAGTGAAGGTGTATGAAGTTTTAAAACATAATGGAACAATTCCTGTATTAGCACATGACATCATTAGTTGGAACAGTTTTCTGTTTGAGAGAAGAACTCATCTTAAATGTGCAGGATTTGTGTGTTTAACGTGTGTGAATGAAACAAAACACAACTGTGATGAGGAACAACATTATAACATAGATCAGAAAATAGAATAATATGGGCCCTTTAAACTGTATTGATATACTAGTTGTTTCATGCCATAAATGTTTCATAAAAGAACTTTACCCGAAAGAGATAATAATTTGTCTCCTTTGTGTACATTGGAGTAGAGAAGCACTGCTCATTTAAAACCCATTGGAGTAATATTTATGCCATGGCAGTAAAAAAGGGATTTAATAAAAATAATTGTCCTTTTAAATATTTCACTGTAAGTTTGGATGCTGGCCACATATTTGTGTTTGATGCGGCTAATGAAAGAATTCTTCAGATTTTCTCTCCTCTTTACTATTCACATAGCGCTTAACCTCCTCTCATGTACCGCTGCATATTTGTATTTTCTAATATGGCACCTTTTACTGGTGGAGGCATCTGCTCATCATATTGTTAATATACTGTTTGCAATTCAGTGGCCAATACACACAATGTAGCCTCAGATATCACCCAATATCACTGGATCTGACCTTGCATAACACATGGGCGTATTTTCCCATCTGAAAGTCAATAGGTTTTTTTTCACCGTTACATTTGTTCATTTTAGCAATTCAGTTCAAAAAGGACACAAAAAAAGAAAAAATATGCAGCAGAGTGCCTGATCCACAGGGAGCATACAAATGAGTTTAGACTGAGCGAGGATGGTATTAAGGAACTGACTTTTTCGACCAAAGGGTTGTGTGGTTTCGCCGAATCCTTTAAACTGTAGCCACCGTGACAATATGATGGCATTCAGGGAGACGACTTACCATTCAGGTCAACATGTTGTTTACTTTCTCTGTTTAATTAGAAGATTACACAGTTGAGGTGTTCTGCATTGAGACTTTATGAGCTGCAATGCGTTCATTAGTGTTTGCGGAGGAGCCAATAATGTCAATAGGAAAACAAAAGGCTTCTCTAACAAGTCAGAAGTGTCCTATTTTTGCAAACAAGATAAATATACTGAGTTGAGAGTCTGCAGCCAAATATTGTGTTGTTGATCATTCACAAAACCTGCTGCAAGATTGTTATAAATATTCATGTTGTAGATTTTGCTGCCAAATGGTTTTCACAGGTCTTTAATCTTTCAGTTCTTGTTAAGAGATCATTATTGAACTTTGTCTTCTTCTATCTTTATCAATCACCGGTTGTTACCCCCCTAGATTTCTGTCAATTACATCTTATAATCCTTAAGATAACATACTTTTGTTAGACCTCAAACTGTGGTAGTTTAATGGATTTTTGAATGGATTCATATACTAAATTAATTTCCCCCCCTTTGGAACGTTGTTATTGTATTAACATTAATCTCAAGATCACTACCATGTGTGCTGCTACCAAAGTGAAATTGATCATGAGCGAGTCTTATTGACAACCAGTAATGAACATTTTTATTGATTGATGATTGACTGATGCATATTCAAAACTAATCAAAATTCATCATGACTCTCTCTGTGTAAATGCATTCATCTAAACAACTATTTCTCAAACTATGGCATGCTAGCTCCTTCAGGTAATACTTGGACAGCTCTTCAGTATGTGGGCTTCTATAATTAAAAGTTAATTTTATCCACTGTTGTCCTCCTTTGAATAATTTGTTGTTTAAAACTACAGTGGAAATGATGAAGTCCATGTTTAGACCTGGTTTAGCCCTAGATTGAACCTGAAATAGTCTTAGTTGATTTAGATCTGGAAAGCCAAATGTTTTCTTTGGTAGTGCCCGGTGTGAAAAGTTTTAGAACTACTGATCTAAACCATTTAACTATGAACTGCTGCATTTGCTAGAGTTGAACATCCTGTTTTATAGTAAACCGTATTATTATTTAAAGGCCATACTTATGGATTATAATGAAATAATTAAATATGTTAAAAAGTCATTTTACTGGGAGAGGAACTATTGTGGATTTGGCATCCAGGGAAAACATGTAATCAATCAGGAGGCTTGATCTAATGTTCAGAGCAAGTCTAGATTAAACCCGTGTGTTTGCGACGCTGTCACTATGGGCTTTGAAAGGCTATGATGTCCAATGAGGGTGCCACCAGACACTGAAAACAATAGGAGCAAATTGATTAGGTATCCCATTAACCTAGCATAGCCGCACACCAAACTGCACACCTACTTGTATGTGCGCTGGGGCTTCAAACAAATAGGCGACAGTGGCACGTGCAGCACACTGTTAGCCGCGCAATCACTCAAACACAGTGAGAAGCGGGGCCTGAGAGGAGGGGGAATGAGATCAGATTCAGAGAGAGATCACTGATTGAGGGCAGTGAATCGATGGCTGGCTGGAGGCTCAGTGGAACCCGTGAGTGATGGTGCTGCATTTAATCGCCTTTTGTGTTTGTCTCAATTATGCTACATAATGGCTTCTAACACCTGGGCTAACAGCACAGCGCGGGGAACGCAGCGTCGCCGCAGAAGGGAGGTAAAGTAAAGACAGGGGTGTTAATAGTCGGGTGATAGCTCCCTGCTGCTGAACGTGACAGCTTGTCGCTCTCTCGGGTTACATCAGGTAAACGCTCAATCTGATGTCACTTTTACAGTATATTCTTTTTGCCCAAAATGGAACCTGTTTTTCTGTTGAGAGTTCATTGGTGTGACAAAAATGAATAATTTAGATGTTTTAGTGTGTGTTCAACGGTGTAAAATCATATTCTGTTTCCCAAATCAGCAACACTTTGGCTAAACTTGGCACTTTGCAGTTGTAAAGCATTGGCAATGTGAATACATTACTTATTTAACAATAAGGGAATTATGCATATTGATGTTAACGTAATGCTGTAATTTGGCAACATCTACGTGCCAGATGCCTTTCTTAACGCAGATCTTGAAATTATACAGTAATATATTCTCCGTTTTTTTCTACTGTACTATTTCAGCCAATAACACTGAGCAAACCCTCCTAATCCAGCAGGACTTTGTGTATGTGATTGTATCTTTTCTTTATATATTTGCAGATGTGGGAGGACCGGCAGACCCTATAGCCCCTTCTATCATCATCCCACCGAAGAACACCAGTGTGACAGCGGGGAGGAATGAAGCCATCATGGAGTGCGTTGCCAATGCAAGGTACAAACAGTTCCCCTGGGAAAACACACAACAAAGACAAGCAGGTATTACCCAGAGATGCCCACCTCCTCTCACCTCCGCATAGGCTGTTTTGTGATGCAGATGAGTCCTGAAATCTTTTGTTTGAACATGATAGAAAAATGTTTTGTACATCTCTCATTTGTACCTCTCCACTATTATTTCCCTTTGATTCGCGACTCCACCGTGTTACCGCTATCTCACGCAGTCCCACTTCTGAATTTTGACTATTATCTGCGATTCAAAGACCTCATCAGAATGGCAGATGTATCCCCATTGCTTGGCTAGGCGCTGCGTAACCTTGAAACAGAATATAAATTTCTATTAAAATCACGTTCTCGCACCTTTTGCTCTTATGTGTCTGATTTTCAGGCCTCTTGTCAAAATGAGTATCACTTGGAGGAAGGATGGCGTAGTGGTCAACACTGGAATCCGGGATTTTGGACGCAGATTGGTCATCAGTTTGCCCGCCGTTAGCGATAGTGGCTACTATGAGTGCGAGGCATCACTCAAGAGCAGCAGCGTGCCCTCTGTCACTGCCGGGGCTTATCTGCATGTTCTCGGTAAAGCTTAAGCTCCACTTTTCCCACACACTGAAACTAAATTATCAAAATGTTGCATCAGCAATCTGGCTCCCACATCGGCAAAAAAGCCATTTCATATTTCAGTAATTGAGTTGATGTTTTTTTTATCCAAAGTGCTGCGTGCTAGTTCGACAAATAGGGGTCAAGATGAAAAGTGCTATGATTTATATGTCAGTTTTTGTAAAAGCTTTTATGGGTCTTTTTGGCAACAGAATACCCACTCTTTGTGAAGGAGCCACCCAGTCACATCAGCGCTGAGATGGAGAAAGTGGTGGACATCCCCTGTCAGGCGCGAGGTACATCAGAAAATAATAAAAATAGCTCTGAAATGAACTAAAAAAGCTACTAGAAATGGCATGACAAAACTCTCCTTTTGTTTACCCGTCAGGAACGCCTCAGCCTGACATAGTGTGGTATAAAGACGCCGTGCCTATTAGCCCGGTGAAAATCCCTCGCTACAGGGTGCTGGGAGGAGGCAGTCTCCAGATCAACGGTCTCCTACCAGACGACACTGGGATGTTCCAGTGCTTTGCCCGCAATCGTGCAGGAGAGATCCAAACCAACACCTACCTCGCAGTTACAAGTATGTCCCTCTCTTCGTTAGACTTCCCAAATCCTGTCTTCTTATCCTCTTTTCTACCATATCTTCCCTCCCACATCCGTCTATCTATATATCGCTTTGCTGAGGCACATTTGTCACCTCGGATGCTCAAGCAATTATTGTCTATTTTTGAATCAGAGAAAGTGCACGGAGAGGAAGATGGAGATGTCCTGTCACTGGCTGTCTCCCACAATGAAACCTGACAGGCAGCCCTTTTGTCTAGTCTATTAGGCCCTGTACTCCCGCTTGCTTTATTAGACTCAAAGCTGTTTATGTGTCTCATTATCACGGCCCTCTTATGGCTTTTATGTGTGTCTGGTGTGTGTGTGAATGCAGGTATCGCTCCTAACATCACCGCTGGACCCGTTGACAGTGCTGTGATTGACGGCATGTCAGTCATTCTGCACTGTGAGACCTCGGGAGCTCCGCGACCAGCCATCACCTGGCAGAAAGGTGCGTAGGCAAGCAGCACAAGCCTCCTAGCCTGTTCATTATGCTGCATTTGGACTTGTCAAACTCGGAGCAGTGGAAAGAATTGCGCGTATATATACCATTTTCTTCAAACACAATTTTTTACTTTTCCAAGGCGCTTCAACGTCTGTTTGTTTTTCATTGCTTGACACTTCTCCAATGCCCTAATCTCTTCTTCGTCCATTTCGCTTTCCATTTTTTTTCCACCTTGTCCTCCAACCCCAAACATCCATCATTGGTACCCTTCCCCGCAGGTGAACGTGTCTTGGCCAGTGGTTCGGTCCAGCTGCCCCGGTTCACGCTGCTAGAGTCAGGCAGCCTGCTAATTAGTCCCTCCCACCTGTCTGATGCTGGAACCTACACCTGCATGGCCAGCAACTCCAGGGGCATCGACGAGGCTTCGGCTGACCTCGTGGTTTGGGGTAAGAAAAATGGACTATACTGCCTTTTTCGGAATTGCACAACTTGCACAATACACGAATACAAATTATAGTGAATTAATTCAATCTTGCTTTGACATACAGTTTTAGAAGTGTCAGATTGCATACAGTGTAAACAAAGTACAAGGGATATTGATTATTTTAATTGCCTCACTATTGTATGTTTCTGATTCTGTTTTATTGTTTTTAACAAACTAGGACTTTAAACATTAAGTATATTCTATCCTAAGAAAATGCAATGTACGGCAATTACCAAATAAATTTTAAAGGTTATCTGTTCTACTGGAGCATAAGCCAGTTTCTTATGTCCATGGAATGCTCCACACTATGGCTTTAAACTTATCTATGTCAAGTCTTTCAAGGTCTTTTTAAGCAATAATAAATATAATTTAAATTAAAGATAGACAGGTTTTGTGCCATTCTGTGGACATTCCAGGCATAGCAATACCATCACCAGAAAAGGGCGCCTTTAAATAGAATTCTCACTAACATTACAAAACAAGATCTAAGTTATATATTATTTTTCACTGATTAAGATTTACAGTACAACAGTGTCTTGATGCGTAGGTGCATTGACAAAAAATATGTACTGAACTATATTGTGTGCTTTTAAAAATTAGCATGTCTTGACACATGACGCATAAAAACAAAAATCCACATCGTCCTTGATTTAATCTCTGTCTTCTTTATTCAAATGCAGCCAAAATAAACGATTTACCAGGTCAATGCGGAAATAACTTGACTCATACATACTACTTGTACTCGTCTTGTCTACGGATGCACATTAGCTGTTGGAAAATATGTCACTCATCAAACTACTGTGTGAATCATCTGTCATTTTTAGACAGCACTGAGCGAAGGCTGAGGCAAGACTTCCATTGGCATCATCTCAATCCTGTGTTCAAACATGCTCTATATGTGTCTGCAGCACGCACCCGAATCACCAAACCCCCACAAGACCAGAGTGTCATCAAAGGGACCAAGGCAGTAATGACTTGTGGTGTGACCCATGACCCCAGCGTCACAGTCAGGTAAGCTCTCCTGCTCTTCTGTTCTAGAGTTTATTTCTGTACTGCCAAATACATTTGCTTTAGTGTGTATTTATTTGTGTATTTGGTTTGAAAAAGGTTTCGTGTGGTTATGATGCTATCTTCTTCCTTCTTGTCAGCTTCCTAGTGATCAGGCATTTGAGTGATTGTTTTATAGATGCCCCTATCTACACTGAAAACTAAACAGTACATTTGCTTTTATTATTTTTCTTCTTTGTTTTGTTTTTTTATTTTATTTTACTTTATGACAGGGCTGCTGAATTTTGGGGGAAAAAAAATATTGTGAGTTTTCTGTATTGGGATTGTGATTAGATTTGCAATTTAATTCTGTTCTGTTCAGAGTACATGTTTCAAACACCCAGGGGCATTAACATTTGGGAGAACACTGAAATATGAACTGTCAAATTTTGTTTTTGATGCAATTTTGACTTAGATCACCACTGTAGACCGCATGCCCTCTGTGTTGAGTAATTGGCACATGTGCCCCTTATGTGCCTGGATTTATACATTGAAGACATCAAAGTGAATATTTTGTTATGCAAGCAGTTTCTCGGGGAATTAACATTGTACTCAATTAGTTTCTGAAATCTTTGAGTGATCTTGTCATGTTTACCCACCCTCGGCTGAGCTCCTGTGGGATACGGTTAAAACTCTCGAGTCAGATGAAGAATTAGTCCATCTCTTTTGCTGTGCACACCGCCAGTCTACAGCATGATAGAGAGTGTGTACATGGAAGCCCCAGTGATTAGAATGTCTGTCACCTGTGGGCCCGCTGCATTGATCAAGATCGTGGGGTAAACAGATGAATATGTAAACACAGTAATAACTTCAGTCTTTAATTAAACGCAACACAGAGGAGATTAGCTGGAGAGCCCGAACACTCGCAATTAATCACAACTGTTCCCGGTGTGTGCATATGTGTGCGCTAGAACGTGTGGAGCAGCCATATGTGCCTCCGGTTATGTGACAGGCAAACAAAATGCAAAGGCGATGACGGCGAGGCTCGGCACTGTATTTACGACAGAGAGAGATGGTTTTCACATTCAAATCACTTCGCCATCAGCCCCACAAAGCTTTCATCTGTATCAGCGCCTTCTGTGTTTTCACTCTATGAACTGATGCAAAGTAAACACGTTGACTGTCACAACACGTGCCAGATACAGAGTGCTAAAGACTGTATGAGCCCCCTGTGAACCGCTGGATCATGTCTGCTGTATGTTTGTACCTGTAGGCATGTGTGGGAGAAGAGCGGCGTCCTGATTGATGTGAACATGTCCCCGCGCCTGAGGCTGGACCCCGATGGGACCCTGCACATCTCGCAGACGTGGTCGGGCGACATTGGCACCTACACCTGTCGGGTGACATCAGTGGGAGGCAATGACTCCCGCAGCGCACACCTTCGAGTCAGGTCAGCCCCCACACTGGCTTTGCATATGTCTCACAACACAAAAAGGTTTACACAAGATTTATTGAGAAATTAAAGTTTAGAAATAATAACTAAGTAGATCAAGAAGAATAATTTTCAAATTTTTTTAGGAAACACAAAAAAATTTACCAATTGAAAACTACATTTGATAATGTTTTTGTACAAAAAGACAGTACTAACAAATTTAACAAAAGGGATTATATACTGACATTTGTGACTTGAGACATTTTAAACAGGACAGGCCATTTTAACTGTCAAATGAACCATAGAAAACATGACCTAAGTCACCATGTGTTATGACTTAAGATAAATAAAATGGCCTAAGTCTTGTTCTTAATTGGCCAATAGATTGTTTGCAAATATCTCATGATCACTTTAGGTTCAAATTTGTACCAAAGGTCGATGGTCTCAGTTAGATCTGATTCATGCACCAAAAAAAAAAAAAAAAAGTTTTCATTAAAAAAATTATAATTTGGGCATTTTAGAAGAGTATCGACCAAAAACTGGTGCTCATTTGACCAGCAGGCTTGAATTCTTGTACAAAGGAGAGAATTGAGAGTGCCTCCACCACTGGAAATTATTAGTGCAAATCCAGAAATTCTAAACTGAATTTACTCAATACACTATTGAAAGTTCAAAGGCCTTTTAAAAATGTGTGGGTTTTTTTGTTTTTTTTTTATGTTTGTGTATTAGTTTTTATAGAAGAAAAAAACATAAATCCAAATAAGAGTCAAAAGAGTTTTTGTAATCTCGCACCACTTGATAGATTTTAGCTTCTAAATGTGCTTGACTCCAGCTGGTCCCTGTTTTATTTTTATTTTTAAGGTTTAGAGGGGATCTTTTATAGGACGTATTGTCTCTTGATAAGAAGGATATTTCTATGCAAAATGCTGCAATTTAAGAAAAAAAAACAAAAACTAGACTTCAAAATAGTTCTACAAGTCTCCTTCATCTGACTTCTATGCTCTTATCTCGGTGTCCCCTTCTCACATATATATACTTATTTGTGTACAGGCAATTGCCCCATGCTCCAGAGAATCCAATCGCTGTACTGAGCAGCAATGAGAAGAGGGCCATCAATCTGACCTGGGCCCAGGCTTTTGATGGAAACAGCCCCCTGATCCGCTACATTCTAGAAGTGTCAGAAAACAGTGAGTGCTAAGTGTGTTTTCACATCACATACTGCTGTGCTAAAGCGACACTACTCTCCATGTGTTCACGCATTCTTAGGTGGAACTTTCACTTTTGGCATTTCCTATTCATTACTAAATGTTATTCTTACCAGGGTTTGCTTTGCGTAACTTATACTTTAAATTTTCCATTTGCACTTCCTCATCGACTTATTTTTCTCATTTGTATTAACACCTTTGTAACCTTGCAAATGAGCTACTGTTTTTCTTTATTGCATTTTGTTGATGTCGCTCTGCTTTATCTGTGTTTATTGATAAGAACGGCTATATTTGCAGAGATTGTTGTTGCCCGTTAGTAGTAATACCCTGGCTCACTGAGAAGTGGACAAATCATTAAGAGAAAAATGAATCTTTGGAAGCGGATAGGATCTGCTTAATGCATAATTGAATTTCAATCTGATACCGGAAGGGAAGTGTATACAAAAATAAATTGCTTGTTTTTATCAACAGACACAAGTTATGATTCAGAATAAAACTGGTACACAGTAATAGTTAGAAATAACATCAGATTCAAGTTGTGTTCAAGAGAGTTTCCAGGAGCTTGCAAATTGGAGCTTGCCTTGTCAAGGTCATATAGCAGATATTAGATACCCTCTGAGCTGTATGTCTCCTCTGTCTGTCTAAGATGCCCCATGGACCGTGCTGTTGGCAAGCATTGAACCTGAGTCTACCGGGGTGACAGTGGGCGGGCTCATCCCAGCTCGCTCATACCAGTTTCGCCTTTGCGCTGTCAACGATGTGGGCAGAGGCCAGTTCAGCAAAGAGACTGACCGGTGGGTATTATTATGAAAGAACGCTAAATGTTAAAAACTTTGTTAGGCCAGCATTGAAGTTTACAGCCAGACCATGGGAGCAGTGATGTACTTTGAGGACTTTTATAGTGCCTGAAACAACCCACACTTCCCTTCTTCTCCACTGGCAGTTCAATAGAAAGTCTCAAGCTTATTTCCTGTAAGTCCACTTTTTGGTCGTTACCCCTGTGAAAAAGAGAGAGCAGACTCCGGGATGTGTCTTTTCAAGATAAAACCGTGAACGAGCTGAAATCGCACTTTGTAGGGACTTGATGGCTGTCTGACCCAGCTCTCTCGCTCCTATTAACTGTGTGTTGTGTTTCATGAGAAAAAAGGCCTGAAAGAAATGGTGCTACTCATAGACTCAAATCTCCACTGAATTTTCTGACTCTGAAACAAAGAGTGATCATGATTCATATCCAGCCCACACACGCTCATGAGCGTACTCCTCATCTCTCCAGTGAACGCCGTTGTCCGACCTTGTCTGCATCAACACAGGCCTCTGCACCTGCCGCACTGATCTGAATGGCCAGCTGTCCCCATAACAGCTCACATATTGCACTGAGCTTAACTCTGGTGTGAATGTGCCCAGACAAGTGTGCATCACAGGAGGGTGACGGAGCATCGCTGAGAGTGCAAGACTTTTCTTAGGCATCTCTCTGGCTCTCCTCTTTGATCCTAAACACTCTGCTTTATCTCCTCTAGAGCAGTGCTCCGGTGCACTGGGAAGAAATCAAGATGTCATCTTAAATTGACTAAAGGGGAAAAGTCGGCCTGGATCTTTCTTTCTTGTTCTTTTATATTTTTCTGCCTCACCACTGGCCTGCTCCCTTTCACCAGGGCATCTTTGATCCCATATGTCCCTCTGTGGATACTTTTATAGGGAATGTATTTTGGGCCAAAAGGCCTTGCTTTTTCCCAAACACTGTTTTAGAGTAAGACTGGCTTTATTAGGATTTGACATATATGATGAAATTGGACTGAAATATGCAGAAATATATGATAATTAATGCATGAGTTAAGCCTTTGTCTCTTTTTCTACTTCAGACTAACTTTGCCAGAGGAGCCCCCCAGTGCACCCCCACAGACAGTCATGGCGAGCGGCCGCACCAATCAGTCCATCCTGATCCAGTGGCAGCCTCCCCCCAGAGAGCCACCAGAATGGGCCTCTGCAGGGCTACATCATCAGGTAGTCATCACTGCTCACCTCCTGTCTGCTACCGCCTGTCAGCTCCCATTCAAATGTGATAATAACTGTTATGGCAGGCTCCGTCCTCGCGCGCCTTTCACTTCATTTTCAGCACAATGTCATAATTGGTGACAATTAAGTACCTTGCTCTCTGTTCATCCCTTGTCATTGTGCTTTCAGAGCTATTCTGTGTTCTAAATGTTTTAATGGCTTTTATCCATTATCTATTGATAGAATAAATTATTACAAGTTAATTATTTTTATTATCATCAATTTTTCTGTTTTAATCTTTGTGTTGGGTAAATAGTTTTGTTTTTTATTCTTGTGTTAGGTATTGTCTGTCTGGACTTCCAGTGGATTGCCAAATGAAAAACATCACTAACCCGGATCAGAGCAGCCTGCTGCTCGAGGACCTCATCATTTGGACCAACTATGAGATCGAGGTGGCAGCTTACAATGGAGCGGGCATAGGCACATACAGCCACAAAGTCACTGAGTGGACACTACAAGGAGGTAAGAGGCATTTAGAGACTAACTTCAAGGCATTTCTGTATGTTTACAAGTTGAATACAAAAGGGTTTAAGACTGCTCCTTTTTGAGACAGATAACTATGAAGTATCTCTTTAGCATGGCACCTGGATTAGATATTGCATGTTGTTGTCTTTAGGTCAAATCTAATGGTTAACATGAATGTAGTCCAGCCCAAAGGCAATTTTATTAGATAGGTGTAAAGTTTGTAAGTGTTAGTTGTGCATGGCTTTGTGCATTCTTGATGATAATAAGAATATTTGGATTGCCCTGAGCAGAGTTAATTCTTGTCTTCAACGTTTTTATTAGCTACACATAACACAGAACTCATTTTTACTTCTTTTTCTGATGTGTTGAGCACCTGGAAATGTGACATATATAAAAATGAGCACATCAATTAACAGGTGTTGGGGCTCTAGTGACATGCCTGTGACTCTCATCCTTGAAGGTGGCTTTGCTGAGTGGTGTGATAATTAGAAAAAAATATATTCTCATTTTCATTTATAAATATCTTTTTTCTAGAATGTAAGCATCTTTGTAATTTCTAGTTTCAAGAATGTTTTGGCTTTTGTTCTACATTGATCTGGTATGAGCTGTTGTAACAATCTTAAAAAAAAAATAATGTTATTAAACTAGACTTCTTATGAGAATTCTTATGTTCTAATGCTGCTTTCCTTGAACACAGCAATGCATAAAACAAGCACTGACTTCTGTTAAAAAACTGGTTCTGTCTTTGGAGAGTAAATACTACTAAGAATGACTAAAAAAATCATTATTTTTGTTGGTAAGGTATCAAAGTTATTTCTTGCATTCATAATATTAGTCAGAAAGTCTTACCATTCTTCCTCCAGGCATGTATTAAAAATTTTGAAAGGTTTAATGTGGGTATCTGACAGTCTCTCATGTCCAATCCATACAGGCTTGGATTCTTCACAGCCAACTCACTCAAAATTCCAAAGGTGTTCGTACATTTTCTTGCCTCAGCTCTGTTTGGATAGTTATAGGGAAAATAGAGCTTGTGTTTGATCTTTACATTGTATGAGAAATATTTCAGTTGCTTTAGTCTCACTTCAATTTTATCTTAGCATTATTGGTTTTCTTTATGCTTTTTTCCAAGGATTCTTACCACTGTTATAGCGTGGGACAAAATCACTGTGTGCATGTCTTCGCCAATAGTCTCCATTGTTACTGTTATGATGGAAAAAGTAAGGTATAAGTTGTTGTCAAAGTGGAAATATTGACAGCAAACCAAAACAACTCCAAAACCACAGATCCATTTGTTTTGATGTGAATACAGTTTAATTATAAATTGTTCCATATTTTCTCTCATTAAATAGTAAGACATTTGTTTTCGACTCAGTAGCAATAAGAATCAATAGAAAATGTATGTAACCTTGAACTAAAATGTAAACTTTAGTAGAAGTGAGTAGTGTTGTCATGATACTAAAATTTAAAATTAGATTTTGATTCTACGGAATAGACTTGATATGCAATACTGATTCCGAAACTAAGATGATATATTTGTGTAATCCCTCAGTCATTCAGGTGTGTTCCATAGTCCTACATGGGCATATACTATGTGTCTATCTTGTTTTATATTATATTATTCTGATGCAGCTCAAGATCATTCTAAAGCGATTCAGGAAAGGTTAATTTCTGTCCTGTAAATGTGACTGAGTATCAGTGAGTATGAGTATTGATACTTGGTCAAATGAGTATGTAATATCAATACTAGTTTTGGTATAAATGTGTATCTGCTTTCCAATACTTTTTGAGAACCCCAGAAGTGAGGTGACTATTATATCTTACCCTAACATTAGACTTCGAGTTTAAATTTTTTTTTTTACTGTAATGCTATCTGTTCATGGCCTCTATTATAACGTTAAAATATTTATGTACTGTATGTAAATAGGATTTATTGGTGACCCAGTATTTGTTATCTAATTTATCCTAAAAATGATAAAATTTCATCATCCATATCATAACTATAGTTAACAAGGCGTGTGAGTTGTTTAGTGGCTGCTCTCGTTAATTGGATATGGCTGTCTCATCATTAAAAACACTGGAGCAGATCGAGGGTTTAAAATCTATTCAAAGAGTGAACGAAAGCTTGCGTAGAAGGATTCAAGTGGCCGATAAGCGTCATTATCGCGTGCCGCTCTGCCTGTTTTCCGGTATTACATCAGAATGGCGTGCTCAGTTCAAACACACCGCTGCGGGGTTTACCTGGAAGCCGCCTGAGGCAACCGCTCTCACACCCCGTTTGATTGGCATGTTCTTGTTTCCCCAAATGAGCCCAAACAAAAATGATCCAGCCCCCTCCCTGCACTCAAAAATGCCTAGTGTACAATTTCTACCACCTTAGTTTTGCTTAGCCTCTGCTCCCTATCTCTCTGTTTCTCTTAGTGCCCACCGTGCCACCAGGAAATGTACAAGCAGAGGCTGTCAACTCCACAACAGTGCGTTTTACCTGGAGCGCTCCAAGCCC
This sequence comes from Boleophthalmus pectinirostris, assembly GCF_026225935.1. Lineage (NCBI taxonomy): Eukaryota > Metazoa > Chordata > Actinopteri > Gobiiformes > Gobiidae > Boleophthalmus > Boleophthalmus pectinirostris. The sequence continues at coordinate 18,001,501 of NW_026571115.1, read as the reverse complement.
TCAGTTTATCAATGGAATCAACCAAGGATACAAGGTGAGAAGCCCTTTTGTTCACTCCTGCTCTCTAGTGGACAGAGGTAGAACAGCACCTACTTGCCACAATGAAGAAATAATTGCCCCCTTCAGTAAATCCAAAGTGTCCGTTAAAAAAAAAAAAAAAAAAAAAAAGGATTATAACTGAAAGATGTTAGTTCACCTTCACACCACAACACTCTGTTTTTCTATTCTTCACAGTTCAAGTGATCAAGGGCCTAGGCTCTTAAGATACAATCCATACTAGCAAATATATTTTTGCTTTTCAGTTGTGGGTATCTTGGATATAAAATGTTTTAAGGAAACAATTTCAGGCTGAAGAGGAGATAGAGAGATGTGTTTTTTCACCACAGTCACTCGATGCGCTGACATGAGGGACACCCTTTGAGTAGATCTCTAGAAGCTGCCGCCTTCTGTCATACAGCTGGAACATTTCATATCAATAACAATATATATACAGGTATAATATGAAAAAAAAAACACAGTCTTTTCAAAACATTTAGTTTAATTAATAATTGATACTGGTTGCTAATTAATTAGAAAACAAAGTCAATGTGTTTGTTTTCTCAATAAATTATTGTCCCTTTGAGTCAATATGTATACAGTCATTAATTATAGTTATTAATTATTAATTATATATGATTATGCAAATTTATGAAGAGACAGTTCAGAGAGTCAGTTAGTCACTTGACTTTTTTTTAAATAAAATGCATTTGAAAATAGTCTTACTTTTGGGCTTAAGGTTTGGGATTTGATGATCTATTTATCCTTCTTTTTTCTCATATCTTTTCCATTAGCTTCTGGCCTGGGAGCCCAGTCGCCCAAATGATGTTTCTGGGGTGATAGTACGCCCCAACTTCCAGGACAGTGTTCACGTAGGCTACATCTCTGGTCTTAAAAAGTTCACCGACTATTACACCTCCGTGCTTTGTTTCACCACACCTGGAGATGGCCCACGTAGTATACCACAGCGTGTTCGGACCCATGAGGACAGTAAGTAATAAAAAATATGGAAAAAACAGATATTCACAATGTTTTTATTGTTGTTTTTGCTTATTACTGCCTGTTTTATTTGATCTTTATAGCCCCCGGAGCTGTGGGGCATCTAAGCTTTACCGACATCTTGGACACATCACTAAAAGTCAGCTGGAAAGAGCCACAAGAGAAAAATGGTGTCCTTACAGGTAAAATTTAATAGCTGAACTGCCTGTATTTATTTGCTTTTATTTTAGGAATGTCAAACTAGACTGTGCTAAAACCTAAGGATTTTCAATATCCAATATTGTGTACATTACAGGTTTTCACAAATATTGGTCCAGTATTGAAAATGTACATAATATTTTTTTTTCTGTGTGGCCATATTACTCTCAAATTGGGGGACAGTAGTTCAGATGGTGTTTGTCCACTAACCCACAGGTTGGCGGTGTGATTCCAGCTCCCATAGATATATGCTTTTATTGAGTCCTTGGGCAAAGACACTTGACCCATGTCACCCCCAGTGTGTGCATACTCTGGCCTATACTCTCTGTGTGTCTATACTCTATGTACTCTGGTGTGTGTGAATGGGTGAGTGGAGTGATGTAGCTTTGAGTGCCTTGAAAATGGAAAATAAAATGTATAAAAATGTGACCATTTACCATTGTCCCATTTACATCAGATGTGTCTTTTTGAGCAGGAAAAAGTACATTGTTTAATATTCCACATAAATACAGTTTATTATAAAATGAAATGTCAATTTGTTAACTTTACTTTACTTAACATACAGTTGTGTAAACTAGGTATGGATTATTACAGTCTTAATATCAGTATCAGAACTATTAGTTACTGGCCAGAGCAGTAAGACAAATATTAAAGATCAGGTACTGGCTCAAACTAAGAAAAAAATTAGAATCAAATCCATATTGGACAATTCCTACTAAAACTCTGTGTCCCAGGTTACAGGATCTCGTGGGAGGAATTCAACCGCACCAACACCCGGGTCACCCATTATTTGCCCAATTTGACGCAGGAGTACAAGGTGACGGGACTGACTGCTCTCACCACATACACTATTCAGGTGGCAGCCATGACCTCCAAGGGACAGGGCCAGATCTCGGCTTCCACCATATCCTCTGGTGTACCTCCAGGTCAGTGCTCAGATGTTTAAATGATTTATAAATAAGAATACATAAATCGTAACATGAATTATTTACCATTTTTGCTACTGACTGAAGGACAGAACAGCAAAGGTCGCAAATATTCTTTAAAAGGGTCTCCAAGTTGTTAGTTGGTAAATGGTTTGTGGACATGGGCTTTTTAAATGGATCTCCTTAAAATTGTAACATAATAACACTAAAAAAGGTGAAATTATATTTTTAATGATGTATTTTTTGTGTGCATATAATTAAATAGTCAGAAATGTGTCAATATGAATCTCAAGATGGCACTGTCTCGCAATGGTTAAGAAATAGTGGTAATACTTAGAAATCCAAAGCTTTTTAGATTCTGTATATCTTTCGTGTGAACTGCTAGCTTTCACAATCAAACTCTAATAAATTGTTTTTTAGTGTTGTTCAGTCCCTCTCTCAATTCGTACAAAATCTCCTGAATCCAAACTGCGGTCTGACTCACACCAAAATGAATCAGTTTGTTGTTGTCCCATTATTGATTTTTCCTGAAAATCTCAAAAAAGCATTCATTTTTCTCATTTCACTAAAACTTTTCTCTTGTGTTTTTGCATATCATTTCTTTTCAGAGTTGCCTGGCCCTCCTACCAACCTCGCTGTATCCAACATTGGCCCCCGCTCTGTCACACTGCAGTTCAAACCAGGTTACGACGGCAAAACATCCATCTCCCGTTGGCAGGTTGAAGCCCAGGTAATGCTTCATATCTTTTAATGTAATGAGTCTGGCTTTTCTCCGCTTCAGTATTTGCTATAGAGTTTTTTTGTCTGTTTTGTTTTATTCCTTTGTTTAACAGCTCACACTGCCTCTTTACTCTGTGCTTTTCAGATTGGAATAATAGGCGAGAACGAAGAGTGGTTGCTGGTACACGAACTGACTAATGAACCTGATGCTAGATCTCTCAATGTACAAGAATTGAATCCGTATACTTTCTACAGGTAACTAATACATTAATATTGAAATTGCAGGGTTGCAACAAAACAAAAGAAATTATTATTTATTATTAATTTGATAAAAATAGACTTAATGCTCACCTATCAAACTAGATTAAAAAGAATTTGAATAGAGTTAAGATATAAAAAGGTGTAAAGGTGATAAAATGCAACACTATGCAAGTAAAGTAAAGATATAAGACTATACAACGATTATGTACAAAAAATGACTATGACTACATAACAGAAGGATAGGATGGACAGTTGAAATAGCAGGTTAAGTGAATAGTGTGAATTGGTGATTCATATTATGATAGTAGTATTGTAGTTGATGAATTTACAGTAGGTAGATGATGCATGTACTAGGCTAGCAGTTTATTCATTAACAGGAATATATTATCGGAAGCTTTTAATAGCATAATTTTATCTACTATGTATGATGTTATGTTCAGATTTCGAATGCGTCAAGTGAACATAGTGGGTACCAGTCCTCCCAGTCAGCCATCTAGGAAGATCCAGACCCTACAGGCTTCACCAGACATCGCTCCAGCCAACGTGACCCTCCGCACAGCCAGTGAAACCAGCCTGTGGGTCCGTTGGGTTGTAAGTTATCATTTTGTGCTATTGTTTTGTTTCGCTTGCATTAAATATCTACTGGGAGTTGGGGACATTTTTGTATTGGTTTTGATCGATTTGGCCACAATCTAATTTTGTCTGAGATTAATCAATTATCCATTTGTTTGTCATCCAAGAGAGCCTTTTGTTGATGTATTTCAAACCAGGACAGAAAGCAATCACATTAATTAAAAGTGGACCAAAAAATTACCATAGGTGATTGTATGAAAGGGGGAAAAATGGCCATGACAGTTAGTTGCAATTGTGGCTGCAGACAGGTGCAGACAGGTGGCCATGAACATGTACCATGATGAGGGCTAAAACTGAGCTGCTGGTCATAATGTTTTGCCTGATTGAGCGCTGATTGTTGGACTGAAAATGAGGACGGCTGCTTGCCTCTCCTGCACCTCGGAGAACATGTGCTGCTCTTGTACAGGTGGCACTTGTGGCGTTTGGAAAGCAGCTCATGCCCTGTTATTGGGGCTCTCTGCAGCAGCAGTTGGCTGGCGGAGTTTGTGCTACATCTGTCCATTACCAGCTCTGTGCCAGCGCCTGACCACTGCCAAATAGGAGGAGAGAGACACTGTGGCTCTGAACACTGGGGCGACTCGTGCAGCATATAAATAAGAGTGAAAGGCATGTGATGAGGCAGTGCAAATGAAGCGCATAGTGTGATTGCAGCATATTTAAAAGGCAGCTACATGCAGCACACTTTGTCCTTGACTCTTGCTCTGAGCCAAAGAAAATTATTTTTATTAGACAGACATTTGTTTAAAAAGCAGTTTTTGTAGTCATTACCATTTTAGGAGAGGTCATAGTCCCAATTTTTGTGGCTAGTTTGAGTTGGTTACTTTTTTGGTTATAGAATACAGATGCAATCATTGACATAAATATAGTCAAGAATGTGCAATTTCTCGCATGGATACAATTAATGATCAAAACAGAAGACAGTAATTTATCCCATTTGTTAGTGTGGAGGAAATTACACTTATTTTAAATTACCACTTAGTTTAACAAATGATGACTGTTGGCTGTAACTTCTACAGCTTTCTTAATAAATCACTTTAAGTTAAATCTTCATCAGACTAGACACCATGTAATAACACACACATAACTTGAAAATAGCCTTAAAATAGCCAGCAAGTTCTCATGAAAAGATAACATCAAACATTAATCCTCTGCTTTACGAGCTTTAAGTTTCCTGTAATTATGTTCTTTTATCTCAATGGAAAAAAATAACACCATTCTGTTCCCTTTGTATAATGAAGTAGTAGTTTCCATAGAAATACTACACCTCATGTAGACTCAGAAACTTCTTGCTATGGGCTTGCTTTTGGTTTTAGTCTCACACTGTGCCCTTTATTTTAGCTATTCTCTTTTACTTTTTCAACATTAATTCAAGCTGTATCAAAATTATCTGTTAAATTTAAGTTATAACAATTTCTGATTGACATGAATAGGCACGCATTTCAGATAATACATTATATAGTTATGTTTTTGTGGCTCCACTCAGTGCGGTGCTAAGTGCTGGCCTTTTCTCATATTGCTTGTCATTGCCGCTGACAACACTCGTGAAGTGTTCTGAAATCTCTATAAAGTACTGCCTCTCACGGCTTATTGCTTTATTATGCACTTAGTCACACTGTCATTTGTATTGATTTTGTCTTGTACTTGAGAACTCAAAACAAAAAAAAAATCCTTTTAGCCTCTTCCAGAATGGGAGTACAATGGTAATCCGGACTTGGTAGGATACAGACTGCAGTACTCGAAGGCTGGCTCTAAAGGAGGTGTCCTATCCCACGTGATAATGGACCGTCTGGAGAGAGAGTTCACTATTGAAGACCTGGAGGAGTGGACGGAGTATGAAGTCAGAGTGCAGGCTCTGAATGGCATTGGGTCAGGGCCCTGGAGTCAAGCTGTGCATGGGAGAACGAGAGAGTCTGGTGAGCACAAAACAACTATGCAGGCTTACATGCACTTTCCCCATTCACTTCAGTGACACAGACACAGTAGCTTGAATGGACATCTGATTGCATTCACACACAATACAAGGATAAGAGTTGCTATAAAAATATTAAGAGTTGCAATAGTACTTGTTGCATTGTAAGTACTAAATCAGATGCTTAACTTTCTTTTGTGGCCCTGTGCTCCATATGTATTGACAATAATTTGATCTAATATAATTGACAATTTCACATATTAGTCATATTAGCCATATAATACTAATATTGATCTATGTTATGATGTTTTCTCATCAAAAAATATCCAGAGTTTTGTTCTGATTTGTTTCATTCATACATGTTTACCACACAGATTCAGTTCTTCTCTTAAATGGAAAAAAAAACCTTCCACCTTTTGATGTAATTTGGTAATGCAGGAGGTGCTCCAATTTGTTTTTAAACTCCATACATCTTCACTAGATTCATTTGGATAATTTCAACCCTGGAATTGCTAATCTCTGATCTGAATTAAAGGTAAAAAGGTAGCTGTTAACTCAAAAAATACAGCTTCATGACTTCACAAGGTGGAACAGAGCATTTTGAGCTTTGGAGATTTAAACAGACTAATAATTAAAGGTTACTCAAACGTGTAAATGAAACAAAACACACAACACAACTACAGGTATATTATTGAGGAAGTAACAACATTCTAACATGGCTTAAAGCTCACAAGAATCCATTTTGAGAAATATAGGATATTTAAATGCATTGGTAGTCAAAATGAGATATGGAAGACAATAGTGCTGCAGTTGTAATAGGTCAACTCAATTTAAATTCATTTTTGCAGTGCCCTCCTCCGGCCCCACCAATGTGTCAGCCTTTGCCACCACCTCCAGCAGCATCCTGGCGCGCTGGGGTGAAGTACCTGAACCCGACCGAAATGGCCTGATTCTAGGCTACAAGGTCAGCAATCAGCACCAATAACATCATATTTTTGTTTTATGCAGCTTTATATAACCAAGTTTTGTGATGTGTCTTAGGTTGTTTATAAAGAGAAAGATTCAGATATGGCTCCCAGCTTTTGGACAGTGGAAGGAAACACCAGCCACAGTGTCCAGTTGAGTGGATTGGGAAAATATGTTCTTTATGAAATACAAGTAGTTGCCTTCACCCGTATAGGAGACGGACGCAGCAGCCAGCCACCCATTCTTGAGAGAACACTGGACGATGGTAGGCAAGAAATTTATGTGTAAAACAATACATAACATTTCCAATCATGATTTTAAGTATGTTTAAAGATGTACAATGCAACTTTTCTGGTGGAGGATCTGCCACCTACTTGCCTCAATGGAGATGATATTGCTTAGACAGGAATGTTTCAGAGTATTGAAATTAAACTAAACTTATCTGTCTCTATGGAGAGGCATGTGGAGAGGCAACTCCATTCACAGTAACAATGCACTTTAAGGTACTTTTGAACAGATATGAGATACATGAGTTTAATGACATACTGCAAAACAATGACATATTCATGGGGACAGACCTTTCAGCAGAGAAGTTACATAGTTAATGCTTTCTATTTCAGTGTCTTAAATGTTTAATTTTATCTGGTCAGTTGGTTATAATTATGTGCAGAAGATTCACAATGATAAAAACATTCATTTAATTAATTCTCTTATTTCTATGCCACAGTGCCTGGCCCTCCTGTGGGTATTTTATTCCCAGAAGTCAGAACCACTTCAGTCAGACTTATCTGGCAACCCCCTGCCCAGCCTAATGGCATTATTCTGGGTGAGTCTCTTCTTCACACAGTTCCACTCCTCAAACTCAACACATTTGGATGGACTTTCCTACAAAATTGTGGTTCTTTTTCTCAATTTCGTGCCTTTTCCAATATGTATTTACATTGATATAAGTTTCTTTCACTTTTAGCCTATCAGATCACATACCGCAGAAACTCTTCAAACAGTAACACAGCCACTGTAGATGTGTTGAGCCCCTCTGCCCGTCAGTACACAGCCACTGGTCTTAAGCCCGAGACGGTCTATGTATTTCGACTGACTGCTCAAACACGCAAGGGCTGGGGCGAGGCTGCCGAAGCACTGGTCGTCACTACGGAGAAGAGAGGTAAACAGAAAATGCATATTAGATTCTCAAGGCAAAGCGCTAAACACATTAATAAAACATTTTTTTGATATCGGCATATTTCACTCTCGTAACACAGACGCTCTTATAAAAAATAAATGGATAAACTACACTCAAATTCATGTATTTCTTTGAGTTGGATTATTACAATTTCTGATCCAGTATCTAATTTGACATCTTAAAAATATGTTGGGGACATTAAAATAACTAACATGCATTTCTAGGAGACTGATCCTAACCTCAACCATATTAACACATTTATGAACTTTAAACCATGTTTTTGGAGTGATTTACATGGCCTGATTTTTGTCCCCATAAACTGAGTGGGTATAGACATTTCAGTCCCCACAATGTGATACATACCTTGAAAGTGAGACCAAGTCAGACCTGAACCTGGACGAGATCAGAACTAAATCAGGACTAAAACAGTCATACCAAGTCTACACCAGGACTGAATTGGGTTCAAACCAAGACCAAAATAGGACAAATGTGATTGCGTCCACAGTCTCATTTAGTGCCATCAGAACCTTGTTTATTGAAAGCATTTTATGATTCAGTAAATATGAATGAGTGTGTTTTGACTTTCAGCCCGACCTCAGCCTACCAGTCGCCCCGTAGTTCCTCAACAGGACGTCCAGGCTCGCAGGGTGTTGTTGTCATGGGAACCTGGCAGCGATGGCCTGTCCCCTGTTCGCTATTACACCGTCCAATACAGAGAGCTGCCGGACAGTAACTGGACAGTGCACTCCGCATCTGTCAGCCATGAGACAAACTCTTACATTGTGGATAGGTAATTGAGTTCAGATTTTGTTATGCCTCTCCTTTAGAACACAAATTGTGCAAGCTGTAGTCACTATACAATTGTTTTTATTTGTGGAATTTGAAGGTTAAAGCCCTTCACATCCTATCAGTTCCGTGTGAAAGCAACTAATGACATTGGAGACAGTGAATACAGCCAGGAGAGCGAAGCAATTACCACGCTACAAGATGGTAATGCATAGAATTCAATTTAAACATTCACTGATTATTATGTACAGTACACAAAGCCTCTAGAATGGATTGTCTATATTTGTGTAGCAAATAGAAGCATTTAATCATTAAATGAATGTAATTATTTTCTTTAGTTCCTGACAAAGCTCCAACGATTTTGGCTGTTACACCACACACTACAACATCTGTACTTGTTCGGTGGAAGGTAGGCCTTTTAATTACATTTACAAGAAGAACTGCATCCTTAACTCTTTTTTTTTTTTTAGCCACCTACAGAAGACCATATCAATGGAGTTCTATTGGGATTCAGGGTTCGATACAGAGAACTGCACTATGATCGGCTACGCACCTTCTCTGTTCGTACAGTCAACAATCCTGCCAACTGGGCAGACCTTGCTGGTATGATACTGTGATCCCACTTTTTAATTTCTACTTTTAGTCATATGGATAATTATACAATGGCAGAAAATAGCGATAGTGTATATTTGTCCAGTGTGCTTTATACTGTATTATTGATTGCACCTACATACTGTATACATTTGTATGTATCATGCTCTCCCCTGATAATACTCTTACATCAGTCATATATAGTGACTCACATCCGTCAGTGAGTTAAAAAACTTTTTTTTTTTACAGAAATATAATTCCTGTTATTACCATCTAACTTGGATGACAGTAGCAGAATTATAATTAGAGATTGACTGATATGGGCTTTTACAAAGCCAATGACAATACTAATAGTTTAGAATCAAGGGCAACCAATGGCCGGTCAGCTCTGCCGATGTTTGGGCCAATATAGAGGGCAGATTTTGATAATTTCTACCCAAATTATATGATTTGAAATGGGAACAAACGACCCTATTTCCCTGCAAACATATCAGAGTGGGGTAGTCACATTCTGGGTATTTCTCTGCCCTCTTTGCATTTATGTGTTCAAATAAAGGTAAATATCCCTCCTTTAATCAGGAGGTCAACCAAAAAACATGTCTGTTTATGTTGAAGATTCAAAACTTATAGCCAGTGGCTAAAAAGTGCAAATATATCGACCAACTGATATTGATCTATCTCTAATTGTAATCCTCAGTAGAAACCTTCCTTGTAGTAAGTCAGACGTGCCCAGTCTCTGCCTCTGACAGTGAAATTTAATCATTTTTTCATTGTACCCATCTTTATATTCTGCACTGTCTTCTGTGACTCCAGCTCCCTACAGCATCAGAAACCTCAGTGAGTCTTCGCTGACCCAATACGAACTGGACAGTAAGTCTGTTATGTGTCTTTGCTTTGGTTCATATTTGGAAGCTCAACAATCTACCATAGCTGTACTCTCAATGATATTTCTTTAGTCTCAAGAAACTGTTATAATATTATTTTAGTCTTTTTAATCATGGACAAATCTCTCATGTCCCGACAACAACCTTGTTTTTTACAGCGCTAAGCTCCATAATTCCACCCGTCTGTCCTTTTTTGTTCAATATGTGATGTTGTTCTTGCCACTGGCACCACTCTGACGATGCATCTCTCTGGAGGACTTTTGTGTAAGAAAGAAGGATTTTCTAACTATAGTCTTTGCTGTTTGCAGATTTGAGTAAACATAAGCGATACGAGATCCGACTTAGTGTGTACAATGCGGTGGGGGAGGGTCCCAGCAGTGTGCCCCAGGAAGTGTTTGTAGGGGAGGCCGGTATGTTTCATCTATTATCACTTCTCATATTGGTAATTGTACAGCTCTGTTCTCAAAATGTTACAAACTACTAGATTTGAAAATTTGGAAAGATTTTTCCTAATAAATTTACAATAGTACATAAACAACATTTCAAACACTTTATTTGTTCAGACAAAAAAATTGTTAATTCGCACACAAAGAGAAGAGCCTATCCCTATCTTGTGTTTTAGTATCATCCTGATCTTAAGGTTCTGAAAACGCACAAATCATTGAAAAAACTTATTTAGTATTCCCTTTGAACTTTTGTATTTCTAAGTCCTATCTGTTTTTGCACAGTATTTTCTTTTTAAATGAGGTTAAACTGAATGTTTTGCAGTTCCTACGGCTCCACCTCAAAACATAGTGGTCCAGTCCTCCACAGCAACACAGCTGGACGTAACATGGGACCCCCCACCTCTGCACGCTCAGAACGGAGACATACAGGGCTACAAGGTATCAATAATCTAACTGTGTATTACTCACACTTACATCATGCCTTTCCTTATTTTCATATTTCCACTAAAGAAAAAGGAAAAACAGATATGAATTGTGTATGCTGACGTCTTTTCCTCTGTTTTAGATCTATTTCTGGGAGTTTCAGCTGCAGAATGAGACAGAGCGTTTGCGCACGCTATTCCTGCCTGAGCTCGGGGTGAAGCTTAAAAACTTGACAGGCTACACCACCTACATGATCAGTGTGGCAGCCTTCAATGCTGCAGGGGATGGGCCACGCTCCCTGCCCACCAGAGGGCGCACTCAGCAAGCAGGTAAAAAGGGAAATCCAGATGTTAAAACTAAGCAGAGCAGTCTTTGGAACCTGGGTGCCTTTTTCCTATTACTACACCAAGGCCATGTTGATTTTCACAGTCTTTTTATGTTTTCCTTTCAAGCCATTTTTCTCTGTTATGTGTTATTGATTTCTTAGGTTCTATAAGGATGTTATTTATAGCACTACAGACATATTTCGCTTCAAGGTTTCTCTACAAATTGATGTCACATTTTAGTATACTTATACTGTGTCGCTACTCTGGCTCTGTTAAGAATGAATTAAAGTTTGCTAAGTTGTTCTTGCGTAACTGTCTGGCTGCTGTGTTAAGGATAGTCTCTAATGTCTGTTATTGAGCAGTACAGCGATGAATAAAAAAGTGTGGGGGGACACAGCAGATTATTTTGGGCCACAATTGCACAAAGATGTCTGTGTTTACCAGTTAGCATGCTTTCCTCCTCTGCGATTTCAGCACAAAAAATGGTTTACTGTACAAATGTCCGCCCCCTTGAAGCCTGTGACACTGGCGAAAGGCTACAAAGTGCTGAGAACTTAAAAACAGGGGTTGGAATTTTGGCTCTCCACACTACAGGCTACTGGGAAGCGGGCCAACGCAAGCTTTTGTGAATTCTATGCAGAGCGGTTGCTAAATCCTGACACTTAGCTGGATCTGAGCTGGGTCAGCAGGGTAAATTCTCACAGCTCTGGTTCAAGGTCAGCAAAAAGAATAATTTTGCACATTGTAATCTGTCTGCTAACTGTTGGAGACAGTGCGTTTAACACTGGATCTGAAAGATGAAAATATAGTGGGGCATGAATGATATTGCAGTGTTTTGCAATAATATTGTCATGATTTCAGTTTGTTTTAAAATGTAAAAATAGCCACCCTTTGCTTTTTACCACTTTGCACTTTAGCATATCTTGACCCTGAAAAGCCACACCTGTGAAGCAAAAGCCATTTCAGCAGACTTCGTCAAGAAGCTCAATGAGAGAAGGCCAAGTTTGTGGCACTGTTGATAAAGCAATACAAAAACAACTTTCTTTTGCCAATATTTGTCTCTCTGTCTGGCCATAAAGAAAGTACGCCCAAGCTTTCCTGTCATATATCACTTTTTTCCCCAAATTATCCCATACATTGTAAATTCTCAAGTTGCACAGTGGTACTTTTTCATATGAAGTTTGTATTTAAAGGTTTAAGTTTATGCCTTAATTACAAAATAGATCCATTTTCTTCTGATGTGACAAATCCTCTCCTCTGTGATGGCATAACCAGGTCACCACATGCGGCTTTTGTTAGTGTATAAGTCATCTGAAGTCGTCTCTCTCTCTCTCCCTCCAACAGCGCCCAGTGCCCCAGGCTTCATTCATTTTAGCGAACTGACCACCACTTCTGTCAACGTGTCATGGGGTGAGCCCAAGCAGGCCAACGGTATCATCGAGAGCTACCGGCTGGTCTACGAGCCGTGCACTCCAGTCGATGGTGAGAAAGAAAAAAAAACTGCTTGGAGCTTAATTCTCTCCTCCTCCCTCCTTCATAACATTCCCTCACTTTGTAGATTTAAAGCATTCAGCAAGCACACTAACCACATTATTTTAACTCAAACTCCTTTGCAAATATTCTGATCTGTGACAGCTGAGAAGTGTAAAATGCATGAGGTACAGCGCTGTACCTTCTGTGTAAGTTTTGGTGGGAACAAAAGTATGGTGTATTTTTTATTTGCATAGGGACACTGTACAATAAACACTGACCAAAAGGAAAGATGCATTGTACCAGATTATAGCAGAAAATGTTAATTTCCACCTGTAGTTTCTGGGCAGGTCGATGTAACAGAACAATATCAACATACATCACATTATCACACATAAATTACTAATATTATTTTACAATACAAGTGGTCGTGCTTTTGGACCAGACATAATAAAACTGTTAAGTGCTAAAATATTTAGATCATAAAACTGTAAGACCTTTTTAGATCCAACAGTATTTTAAGCAGCTCAGTTGTTAGAGGTATAATCTCAGTATTATATTACATGGAATCTTTCAATACAAATTTACAGAGAAGATATAACATTATTGACTAAAATTTCATGTTTAATGATAATAATGATACAAATTGTAGAGATTTTCTTCCATGTAAGGCCTCAAATATATAGAAATCACCAATATTGTGATGTATGTATCAAAGTAAGTATAAAATTGTGAGAAAACTGCACTGTTACATCTTTAATAGATCGCCTTGTAAATCGTCATGTTATATATCTAGTCGAACTTTTCCATTTTGTCCAGTCTTTTACTCTGTGCTGTATGTCTGGTAAAATACAGGGGTAAGATTTACTGCAGCTTCCTTCCTGGGAATAAAATGGCAGACTGAGGTGTAATTGGGAGCATAGGTAAAATTGTGAACCGGGGCGGCTGTGATCCCCTGGCAATTTATTAATGGAAGCAGAGCTATGTAAACTGAACAGCAAAGCCTGGCAACACTGAATGCTATTATAAAGTAACCCCTCGTGTCTGCCAGTGTCGGTATCCTCAAGGCTGCAGGAAAGATAAGCCTTTCATTACTATAAGAATATCTGTCCATCTTTGGCCTAGTTGTTTGTGGATTTGTGTTTGTTTGCATAATGCTAGCCTGCTTGTTGTGGCTTGTAGAAAGTAGCATACGAAGCCTTGTTTTTTGTACAGACTCCTCTCCTCGCACTTCAGGTGTCAGTAAGATAGTGACTGTGGACGTGAAGGCCAACGCCCCCTTGTGGATGAAGTTGAAAGACCTCGCCGATGGAGTCACCTACAATTTCCGCATCCGGGCCAAAACGCTCACATACGGCCCTGAAGTGGAGGCCAATATCACCACTGGGCCTGGAGAAGGTAGGCCTTGGAGAAGAGTGAATTTTATTGTTATGAGGAAGTCTGCTGAATTTCAAAGTCATGGTCACTTGTCATTGGCAGGAGCCCCGGGTCCTCCTGGAGAGCCCTTTATTGCTCGTCATGGTACAGCCCTCACTCTGCACTGGACCAGTGGGGAGCAAGGGCGGGCTCCCATCACACGATACGTCATTGAAGCTAGACCCTCAGGTACCTTCAGGTTCAATAAATTTATGAGGAATTACATTATAACTGCCTGACTGATATTCATTTTGTATGTGTTGAATATCACTGTAACAAAAACAAATGTAACTGTGAGCTAGTAGAGCGAACTGGACTTGACTGTCTCTTCTCTATACACTTTTTTTTTTGCCATTTCACTGTTCCATTCTTTTTAATGACGTTCACCAGTGCATGCTGGAAACCAAGCACTGCAGTTTTAAAATTGCTCTGAGCAAGCAGCAGCCTTTATACTCAAAGTACATATGACATATCATTTTTGCTGACAAAATGTTCACTTTCTCCACCATATAATAGTAAGTGCAATGAAATGAGATTTAGATTCATTTCTATCATCAATTATATGCTTGGGTCTTTTACATCAAGAGGTCTACAGCAAATCCTCTATTAGTTAAAGCATGTGGATTGGAGTAGGGTTCAGACTTTAGAGGAAAAATGTACAGGTTCTTCTGTTAAATGACAGTGATTTAAAGTCTACAATGTTCATGTTCAGGAAATTTATATTGAAAGCAATTTTTTAAGAAAATGAAATTGTTACTCCCCTCGAGTTCCCACAAGGCTCATAATCGTTTTTGGGTTTTAACAAACATTTATTCGGAGAGGAGGAGTCTTCAACATGTCTTCACATACAAATTAGCCTCACAATGCTGATGCATACCGCTATGGAAAAGAAAGTACGAAAACTATATGAAAAAAAAAACTGAAAAATTAACATATGGACTTTTACATATATAAAAAAGTAATATAAAGAATAAATAAAGTAAACATTTGCTAGACACTTAATTACACATTAAAACAAAGTCATGCAGCCTTCACATGCACACGGATAGAAAAATAAATAGTAAATGTACCTCACTGGCTACATTGACTCAAAGGGAATAAAATCCACATCTTAGAATTTCCTCTTAAGGAAACTTGAACTTAAAATAAATGTCCTTTTGCTGGTTTTATCAATGAGGTCAGAGCGTAATTCCTCATGTGTTTCCCAATTAAGAAGACAGTGTACTCGTAATTATTCCCCTCAGAAACAACACTGCAATTGATAGCAAAACAAATAAAAGGTCCCCCTTTTCTCTGTGTTATAACCAAAATAAAATAAATTAAATCAATTAACATGAATTCACTGAAAAATATCACTTATTTCTTACTATTTACTGCCTTTTAATATTTTACTGTATTTTAGTCTAAATATTACAAAACATGAACTTCAATATATGACAGTCGCCTCTGATGGCAGCTACAGAAATTATATTTTGAGATCAATACATCTCGTCCAGCCCTAAAAGTAATCAATAATACAGTCTTTGTATGCCTCGCTAGTTGTCATAATTTTGGCTTCTTTTTATTTGTGTCCTAATGTATTATAATTATTTCATTATGCTGTCTTATATCTATCTTCCTCTTCCTCTTTAGACGAAGGGCTATGGGATATTCTCATCAAAGACATCCCCAAAGAGGCTACATCCTACACATTTAACCTGGATATTTTAAGAGAAGGCGTAACATATGATTTTCGAGTAATTGCTGTTAATGACTATGGATATGGCTCCCCAAGTGCCCCCTCCCCCTCCATTTCAGGTTGGTTGTCATCACACTTATTTAGTTCATAATAATGCAAACTGACTCATATTTGTTACATTATTGATGTTTTGCAGCTCAGAAAGTTTCCCCGTTCTATGAAGAGTGGTGGTTTCTGGTTGTGATCGCACTAGTGGGTCTCATCTTCATCTTGCTGCTTGTTTTTATACTCATCATTCGTGGCCAGAGCAAGAAATACACCAAGAAGAATGATTCAGGTAGGAATAATAGCTAACATCTCCCTCCCCTTATCTCCCTTTTAAGCTATTGACCAAAATTTGTCTTCCTGTCTTGCTGAGAAATTAGGTTTAATGATCACGTCTCAGCATAGTGCATTTTGCAAAAATACGCCACTCTAGTCACGGGTACAATTAGACAAATCCCTTACATCCTTTTACATTGTCTGGCTGACAGTAAAATGGTGAAACTAAAGGTTAGCGCAGATTTAGACAGATGAATAAACATAATTGGTCATGTTGAACTGCAGCAAAGATCGATACAGGAATAAATGGCTTGGCAGTGGTTAAATGCTGAGGTCATTAGTCGGATGGAAAGTAATTATATAACAGCACTCCCATTGGCTCGTACCAGCTGCATTAAAAAGCCATTTCAAAGAGTGTGGTATTTTTCTTATTGAAATGTGTGCCACGTTTTGTGCTTGTTAAGAAAAGGAGAATTCTTTAAGCCACATCTGTCGCGGAGATGCTTGAATTTGTGATAATACACCTGCTTGAGAATGCAACAAGGCTGTGGACGTACTTGTTAAAACTATGATCCTCTTGGGTTTTGTAGTTTTGAACGAGAGATTTAAAGTTGCATGCATTTAAATTAATAACACAACTGGTTGGATAGGAGTTGGAGTGGAGTGGAGTTTCAAAAACATGACTGGCACTTAAGCGAGACAGGTGAAAGGTCAGTTCAAAGCTTTTTAGCAAAATCGGCGTAAAGGACGGTGCTACGGTTCCCAAGGTTACAGGGTCAAGAAAGAGGGTCCCGATTACAAGGACTGTGATTGTGTGGAGACTCAAAGAGGACTTCCTTTTCTCCACTTTCCAAACCAAACCAATAGAGGTCTGTCTCTGTTAACTGAACAGAACTGCATAACAAAACATGTCACACTACAGCATGTGCCACTTGATGAAACAGTGTAAAAACAGTGTGTTAGGACTATTCACTGTAGTCACTGAAACCAAATGGCATCTCAAACTAATCATGTATCTGTTATTAATAAAATACAAAGTAATAATTTATATCTGTTCTTCACTGGATCTAAATAGTGAATGTGAACACTGCAATATTAAAGCAATTCATTCTTGGCCCTATCAGAAGAGGAATCTATTATATATACACTTATTAAAGCTTTCATAGTTTTTCATACTAGACTAAACATTTGAAAAGTTTGAGTGTTGAAGAGGTCATATTATGTGAAATAAACTTTTATGAACTTTTAACCATGTTATAATTAGCTTGGTCAAAGTTATACAGAGCCGACTCCAGGTCCTACAATGTCATGTATCCATTTTAAATTTAAATTTCAAATATGTAAATTACAACCTGTCACTTGCTATAATGAAATACCACTATAAGAGGCAGGACCAATCAGTTCTGCAGTTTTGAAACTAGAAGATAATGGAGCTTTTTTTTTATTTTATTACTAAGCCATTTCAGATCAACATAGCAATTTACATGTCCAAAATGTAAAATTGTGCTTTATGGATGTCATAGTTTGACGGTCCTGTATTACACATAATTGACTCTTGTGAGCTTTAGGCCATGTGTTGTTATCTCATCAAAAACATACCTGGAGTTGTGTTTTGTTTCATTTACACACGTTTGAGTAATCCTTTATTGTCTGTCTCCGTCTCCAAAGCTCAAAATACTCAGTTTCACATTGTGATGTCATGTAGAAGTATTTTTCAAGAAAACAGCTACTTTTTTACCTTTTGTTGAGTGGAGACTGGCAAATCCAGGGCTGAAATCACCCAAATGAAGGTGGACAGAGTTTCAAAATGTAGTGGACCACTCCCTGTATTACCACATGGTGGAACAAAGTATTTTCAGTTTGGGAGATGAACTTAGTCTAACATACCTGAACATTCACACAGACAGTGGCTCCCTCTTTTCTGCATCACTTGAGGAAAAACTAAAACTAAAACACAACACTACCCACACCAGTCCATCTTTCCCACAATCAGGGAATAATTTAGTAGCCAGGCTGGCACCACCTAGTGCCTTCACTCAATTTAATTTCTCTCCAGCAACCAGGTCAGGAATCAGAATACACAAGACAGTTTGCAAGAACCCCGGAAGTGTGATTCCAGGCACAGGCCAATCAGCAAAGAGCCATACATTCTGTGTTGGCAACAATTCTGGAGATCGAGGATTTAAGGCTGAAACAAAGAGAATTTTTGGTGAATTTTATCAAGGGGAAAGACTTATTACCCTTCTTCCTATGGGATTTGGGAAAAACTTTATATACCAGTTAGCTCCGTTAACGGCGCATTACGTACGTCATGACCAAATAGTAGCGAATGGTTAAATTTAAAAAAGTACCCGCCTATTTTCGAGTGAACTAATTCTAATGCTGCAAGGTCAGACGGTTTCTACAAAGTGAAACCGGCTGATGAATCAGGCTACTTTAAAGGTGCATTGTGTAACTTTTCTGGTGGAGGGTTCATCCCTCCACCTTTCTCTATGGAGATGTTATTGCTTTGTCTGGAAACACAGTAACAGTTCACAGTATGGTATTAAGTAACAGATCAGGTCTGTGGAGAGGCAACCCCCCCTCACAGGAACAATGCCTGTTTTGTTTAGTTGTTTTTTTAGGTATTTTTGAGATGTAAAACCACATGTAAATGGATAAATGTAAGGAATAGCTGTTTAATGTCATACCGGGGATCATTCCTGGCAGAGCAATTACATATCTATAGAAACAAGCAGACGACAGAACCTCCACCAGAAAAGTTTCACAATACACCCTTAATAGTCTACCAAATGCCTGAAAAGCAACAATATATCTTCTTTAATAACACCTGACCTTCATATGTTTTCCAGGTAACCATTCAAACTGCACCTCTCTGCCTCTGACCCATGGGGAGATGGTGCGTATGGATGAGGGCCGTTTTCCAACCCTGGAGCTGAACAACAGACGCCTCTCTGTGAAAAACTCCTTCTGTCGCAAGAATGGCATCTATACACGGTCAGACATCTTTATTTCCCCATGTGTCTTTTTACCGCACTGGCCGGCGTGTTCCCTCCCTTTGTTCAACCCAATGTTATATCAATTTAATCAGCGCCCTTTTCAGTATAGAGCCACAGTGACAGAAATGAATCATGTTGCGTTCACACAGATAATGGCAAATCTTGAGAGCGAGCACATGCAAACTGTGAGAAGGCCATTCGATTTTCCCATCCTCATTAATATTCACCATTTGTGTGAAGTAGCATTTTATGGAGACTCCGGCACAATGGCGGCTAATTAGCATTCATCAAATTCTGTGTGGGTTTTCTGTCCATCAGTGCTTTAGAGATAGTCACAGGCTGGCCTTGTCCTTTTATTAAAGACATGTGTACCAGTATGTGAGCCTACTGCTAATCAGTCTTTGCTGTTTGTGTTAGATAAACATGAGATAAGAGAGATTTCTGCTTATAGTGAAATGCAGGTAGGCTCAAACTCATGCATACTAACTTCAGTACATATAGCATAGTTAATTAACATAAAACTACATTGTTTCAGTAAGACAGATAAGATCTTTTTTTATTAATTTAAACTGTATCCAACATGCTGGCATACTCATGCATAATTTATTGTTTTCAGAGCGCTTCCCTGTTACAACCTTCAGCCTTTATCCAGGCTTAGGGCAAACAGCTGAGGACTAAACACCAGCAAGCTAAATTATAATAAGAAATAAATAAAAAATAATAAGTGAAACATATAATGATGCATGTGGTCCAACAAAGCATCAGAAATGTAATTGTACTACTTATTTATGTATTTTGGTCTATCCTTGTACATTGCCATAGTAACAAAAAGGTTTTATAAAAGAGCCAAACTGGAGTTACTGAGGTGAAGTTTCTGTAACCAAGGGCAAAATCAATTCAGGCAGAGCATCTTTAGCTCAAAAACCTTGTCCAGTTGACTAATTTGGAAACATGCTTGTTATAAAAATGGTACCTGGATGACTGGGGAAATGAACTGACCCACAGCACAAAGTACTGGCTTCTCATTATTACATTTAGCTAGTAAATTACAGAGAATTTTGAATGGGGAAAAATAACAAGTTACTACAATGTAAACAAGTTGACTCTGCACATTCTTTAGAGTAACAAGTCAAAAGAGCCTATATTACCGTTAAGGGATATATGCTGTGTTTTCTGGCTGACCGGAGAGGCCAGAGGAGGGGATCAAAGAGGCCTCAGTGTATCTGGCTGCCTTTGAAGAAGTGCCACAGTCTTTACTAATGATCTGTGGACTGAGCACGAGGAGCGGCCGAGGGCTTCCCTGTGGGACATCTGAAAGGGTGCAGGAGCTGGTGATTAGAAGATAAGACAAGAAAAAAGATGGAGCTCTTAAATAATTCAAATTTCGCTCTGAGTATTTTGGAGTGGTCAGGCACAGTGTGAAGAAGCATCACTCCTCTCCACCAAAAACCTGTGGACTGATCTTTTTAAAGTCTAGTCCAACCTTTGCCTTAATCTGAAGCTATTCCCCCTAAAACATTATCCACTTAAAAGTAAAAGTAGACAAGATGTCTTCCTTTTTCTGTCAACATCTTCGACCATCAACTTGTCTTGTCCCATCCCAGCAGCGTGCCTCTCTTGGCAGCCACGGTGCATTTCATGTCTCCTTTATAGTAGAGGTTGTAAGGTTGTCTGCCAAGCACTTAAAATTACACTTGACATCACATTCTTATGCTTGTCTATATACCATTTTCTCTCGCAGACACGTTAAATATTCATGATCTTTCCGGTTTGTGTAATTCACCCAGCTTTTATACTGCTGCCTCAGTGCCCTGCTAGTCAAACTTTCTGATGTGAAGATGTCAGAGAAATGGTCTGAGACACTGTGCCAGTCGTTTCTTTCCTGACTGACCTTGAAGGCAACAGTAATTATTGCACGAAGGGAAAATATAATGGTGTGCACAGATGTTTCCTTTAATGAGTTAATGACTAGAGCCAGAAAAGTCAGAGGTCCTATAACTTGACCTACGCTCTTTAAGAGACTACATAATGTTAGCTCATTTGTTCAGATTTTCTACAAGAGGTCTGAACTCACTGCATAGTCCTATCGAGATGATCCCATGCGCACTTCTTGCATGTTAGCTCAGGTCAAAGCCTATTCCCTGCCAACTCTCTAAACAGACTGAAGCAAAGGATTCTGGGAATAATGGCTCTCTTTAAACTTGATTTGCTTTAGGAAACTGGCAAATACATCTCAGTACATTTTGTCCCCTTTTAGTTAACATTTGTGTTGTATGACAAAATAAATTTTTACAAGAATGTGTTATTATTCATTACAGATTAAGCAAAAATGCTTAAGTTGAACGCTTTTTATAGTTTTATTTTTTTAATGCATTAGTATTAGCAATATCATATTCTCTCATGAATAATGGATAAGATTTAGACACTAACTTTGACTTGAACTTTAAATTCTTTCTCGGTCCAAGGTTACTGTTTCTTATTACGGCTGACTCTACTTGAGGTATAATGAAAGGGGCTCATTGTTCACAACTATATCTATCCCATTAAAAGCGCAACCAGAAGATATATAATTTAATTTGTTTGTAACTAGTGCATGCTCTTTTATTGTCTAAAATACAATTGAATTCACATACACACTCATACAGTGTGTTGTGCATGGTAAATTTCAACTTCAATCTTGTCTGGATTTATATTGATATTTGTACCATGACTGGCCTGCATAGTTACACTGTAAATTAGTAGGCCTAGCTGAACATTCCTTTTCTACTACAAGATCTTCAACCTTCAACTTGACCTAGATCACTTCCTCTGCGCTTCCAGACCTCCGGTACTTGCATGAATAATGTTAACCTCAGTGGTCTTCTTGTTCCACAGATCGCCCCCTAGGCCCAGCCCTGGGAGCCTGCACTACTCCGATGAGGATGTCAGCACCAAATACAACGACTTGATCCCCGCAGAGAGCAGCAGCCTAACAGAGAAACCATCCGAGATATCTGACTCTCAGGTAACTTTTACTCACCTTCTTGTCTGGAATACAAAATGAAGTTAAGTTAAAAGTTGGATGTGTCAATTTGTCACAGTGACACAGAGATCCTCCAGGGAATGATATAACCTTTCCAATCTTAAAATTACAGCTATTTCAGATTTATGGTCAATTTAAAAGTCTTCGCTTAAGTTGTCAGAAATTGTATATTGATTGATCTCACAGGAAGGGGTTTTAAGGACTTCAAACTTGTGGCTGAGTGTGTTCCAGTTTTTAGACATTATCTTTATGCATCTGTGACTTTTCCTTCTTATGTACATTTTACTTGCAGTTCATAGTTTATGTGTGTTTTATTATTTCTGAAGGTTTCTATTAATATACTTTTGAGTATTTTTGTTTTGGAATAGTGCCTTTGATCCAAAGTAGAGTACCAGTGTTCTTATTCTTCTCACCTCTAATTAAAGATTAAAGAGGTGAAGAAGGGTACCACACTATAGATGTCTGTTGTTCATGTTCTGTCCAATCATTTATTTTACCTGCTCAGTAAAAACATTGTTAAAGACACTTTGATTAAACAGTGCTCTCATGGGAGACACGAACCAGTGTTTTTCTTCTCACTCAGCACTGCCCCCTGTGTTTACCTGCCTCTTGTGCAAATAAATGGTGCTTCAACATCTGCTGAGCACCAGGACCTCAACACAGCAGTAAACGAGACACTTGTCTGACCCACAAACCTGCCCAGACTATAGCTCTCGGCATAACTGGTTATACATTTTACAGATCAGGGTTTTGAAAAGTGGTATGATTGTAGGTAGTATTTTTTGTATCATTATTATTAGACAAGTTCTAGCCTAAAAGAGTATTTTCTGTTCCACAGGGTAGTGACAGTGAATATGAGATGGACCAGAGCAGGCAGAAGACACACTCCTTGTGAACCACTACATAAGTGATCCCACGTACTATAACTCATGGCGGCGTCAGCAGAAGGGTGTGTCCCGCCCTCCAGCGTATGGGTACTCCCAGCCCGAGCCTCTGGTGGAGCAGGAGTCCAGACCCCTCCCCCCTCCAGTGCCCCCTCTGCCCCCCCTGCCCCCTCTGCTGCCCCAGAGCGCTTCCACGCCACAGCCCCCAGGCCAGGGCACCCTGTTCAGGCCCAAAGGCAGCCGGACTCCCACCCCCTCCCTGCTCTCATCTGAACCTGTGAGTCAGCACAGCACCCTGTACCGGCCCCCCAGCAGCCTGGGCTGTACGCAGACGCCCAGCGCAGGCTTCTCTTCCTTTGTTTGACACACACTCTGCTCTGACCTGCAGGAGCCTGACGACCCTGAGGACAGGAGGATGTGGCTATGGTTCATTTGATTGTGTTTGTCCTGTTCTGTTGCACAGGCAGAGTTGTTGCTCTGTATTTGGCATTGCAGGCATCTTGACTAGCCCTTTCTCCTTTGTCAGGGTGTCCATGTGTGTGAATGGTCAATTTGTTTGACATATTTTATGAAAAAAGACAATCATTTGAGAGATTGAATGCATTTCAACGGGGCAATGAAAAGAGAGCCCTTGTATTAACACACTGTATGAATATGTTTAATATGAGAGCTTTATTGAACAACAGTCACCTTAGACCACAAGAGAATGGACCACATGGTTAGGACTGGACAGTGGCTGCAGAAGCTCTGGACTTATGTGATATTTAAACAGTGGTGGACTTTGGCACTGGCATCGCTGCTCACTGCTGCCTTCGGCGCAGTTTGAACTTCTGCCTAATCATTGTTGGAAAAACATTCTGTGTTGATATGTACTTGTCCATATTGTTTACAAGATATTTATATCAGACAGCTCAAGGCTCTACATTTTCAGAATCACTAGTGGTAATGTAACAAATCACATTAAAGCGTTGTGGCACCTTGATAGTTGTCTGACAATATTTTGACAATGTGCTGGTAAATACACAGCAGCTTTATTATTTTTTAACTACTGACAGACTCAAGAGAAGACCAAAATGATATTTTATTTGTAATTACGTATATCTATTTGAAATCTGTGCCAGTAATTGTCTGCCAAAAATAGAATGCATCATTTCTGAGGCATCAATCACTGCTGTGGGGATGGGATTGGGACAGAACTGTGTTTATTTGAAAGCTTCTTTTAATGATGTGGTTTTATGTGTCAAACTACCACTGTGTACACTGACACACACAAAACACAAAATCACTTTCACTTTCATTATTGCTTTTTAAAACTTGGGAACTTTACTGTGCTGAAGTTATGTACGGTTCATTTGTCATTCTGTCAGAAATGGAAATTGCTTATCACTGTACATGAGCAAGTAAACATTAAGGACCTATTCATGGTAGCACTTCAAATAAATTATTCTATTTTTAACTGCCTTTCCATTGACTACTTTACAAACACATATGAAAATGGAGTATTTGGCTTTGAATCTTGCTTTTACCTTTTTTAATACCCTCACCTTTCATTTTCATATTAAATGTGACACTTGATCCTTTGGTGCAAAATGACCTAATCCTTTCAGCCACAACAGAAATAATTGGAGGAGGGCATGGAGGTGGAGAGAAGAATTTGCAGAAGAACTCGATCGCATGTGCACAGGCTGAAGAGCTCTAGAGGTCTGGAAGAAGGGAGGGAGTGTGTCTGCCTGCCTGGATAATCTCCTTATTTCAGACCGGAAAACATCGATCTCAAGAGAAGCAAAAGAAAGAGGACCTCTCAGATGTGATGTGGTGGTTTTAAGCAAAGAGAAAGTCAAGCTGAGCCAAGGGTAAAAGATTGTTACTGGTTAAACATTGTAATCAGACACACATGGCAGTGCAAAGCATGTCATTATGCAAACAGAATGCTATTACAATCACCTGAATGGTATCACTGAGTGGTACTTGAAGGAAGTGTACAGCAACTTGTAGAATATTACATGTCTGTTCTTTATAATGGCATTTAGTTTCTGTAGTTGTCCAAAAATGGATAGGCTAAAACTAGTATCAAAACTAGATACTAATTTAAATATCAATCATGACGATTTTTTTACTTGCATTGTAGGGTTCACAATGCTACCATGAAATGCATCCTGATGACTTATTGCCATAGTGATAAAATGAAACATAATAGCTGCTACATAATAATCCTTCTTTAGATATATGATTTCAGATACATCAGACTCTTACAAGCTCTCATAGCTGACCTTGTGTAGTTATGAAAAGTTGGATTGTACACAATAATGGCAGTGGGTTCACTCACTTGAATATTATGAATTCAGATTTGCTCTTGACACTGAGACAAGTTTTTCTGAGAGGCATTCAGTTGAAAAGTACAAGGGTTAGCATACAGTTGAAAAGTACAAGGCATAATCTATTGAAGAAATAGAAGTAGTAGTTGGCTGCGATAGTTTGAGAACATAAACATTTTGTTAAACATTAATGAATAAGAGTTTGAGCTAAGACAAAAAGCATCCGCCTGTCAGTTTTGGGTAAAAGGGCACTGGCCCTCTCTCTGCTGGTGGGACATGCCGTACTGGGAACACTGCCAAAGACACAGAATATGTGTGAATGCCGCTCAGCGCCTTTAGCACTGCCTCATTAAAGCACGACTGTAAAAGACAAAACCGATTAAGTGATTCTAATCAGGTATTTAGGACTACAGACTTGTGACAATTATCAAACAACATTTACACATTCCTCGGAGCTGAGATCAAGAAGGGCTTGTATCACCTCAGGCCACATCCTGCCTGTTAACACCTATTTGTGGTCAAAGGCAGAGGTCATCCAAGAGACCCGCAATACACAAGTTTAAACAAGAGGTGTCACAGCTCTGTATGAAGATGACTGACACTGTCCATTGACATGTCAATAGGGTGAAGGTTTGTTTATTAGGAACTAACTAGACATCAAATGAATCCTAACATGATTTCAGTGGTGTTGCTCTATGTTTGTTGTTTTTCCATTTGAAGAAAATCATAAAATAACACATATCTTAAAGGTGCACTGTGTAACTTCTCTGATTGGGTGTCTATCTCCAAGATGTTATTGCTCAATATGTTCCACACTTTGTTATTAAACTTACCTATCTTACACGTATTCAATTGCAGGTGTTTTTATTGCCCCAAATACCTGGGGAAATACCAATTCCTTCTGTAAGTAAGGTCTCCTTTCCACAGATCTGACCTGTAGGTTGGTCTAAGCTTGTCTACATGGAGATAGATATGTCCACAACATACTGTGGAACATTCTGGGCTCAGCAATAACATCTCCATGGAGACAAACACATGACAGACCCTCCTCCAAAAAGTTGCACATACTTTCTTACTTGTTTACTTATTTACTTAAATCTACTTCTTACTTTTGACTACTTTCTGGTTGGCTTACCATTTATTTATCTTGCCTTAAACCTATAGCTATAGTTTATTCCAAGTAGGTCATATAAAACCCAGTTGACAAGTCACTTAATTATTAGTTCATAAATTAACATTACACAGTTTCCTCCTCGGTGTGTCACGTTGAGTCTCATGTGCGTGTCTCCTGTATCTTTAAGGGGCCATCTAAAGGGGCGTGTCCACGGCGCACACTCCAGTCTCCAGAAGCAGGAGGCTTTGTAGTGAATTATCGCCCTCAGAGCAGCAGCAGTGCCTCGAAGGATGTGCTGCACGTCCCGTTTTACAGAAGACCTGTTTGTGTACCGTTTATATTTCTAACCGTGCGTAAAAGAGCCGCGGTTTCTCCAAGCGTTTTGTTCTGTGAGTGCGACCTCACCATCAAGCCGCTGGGGGGCTTACGGAGGAGCACGCAGCACCCGGCTTTTTGTGAATGGGATGCTTGGTAAGTAATTATACCTATTGTTCTTGACAAACGCTTGCATAAATTAGATCGTATACACCATTTAAGGTTGGTTTATTTTTATACATTTATCCTGGAATATAAAGAAATATGGTTTTACGCAGCGGCTTGGCAGAGCGTGCGCTAACCAGCTGACGCCTTGGGGGTCAGCTACTTATTGTTCTCCTGCCATTGACCCACCCTGGATCACGCTCTAAGGTGTAGGCTGATACTAGCAAGAAAGAAATCACGTGGAAAGAGGGAAATTTGGTAGAAAATACATTCTAATAAATCACGAGACGAGATATGAAGATACAATTATATGGCCTATTTCTGGTGTGGGTACAAAGAGGTGGTTATCAGATACCTTTTGTAGAAACTCGCTATAGTTTTCCAATTTTACTTTATACCATAAGTCACTTTTTCTCCACCTGAAAGGAAATGGTAAAGGAAAATCTCTGTCAAGCACAGTTTCTTACATTCCAAAGAGCCACTTGGTTGGACTCAGTGCCTTACTGACTGTAGCACCCACGATGATCCCATCACAAACTTTGTGACCCATGCGATGTAGACGTATTAGCCCTGTCCATTAGTCACCCTCTTCCTGGCAGTGTTCTGACCTGGTCAGTGCTTTCTATTTGCTTGGCTGGATTGTCATGGGGCCTGTGATGAGTCCATTGACTGGAACAGCAGCACAGGGCCTGCAAGTCTGTCAACCATCACTCCATCAATGCCACCCAGATAACTGCTCCTCAGGTATTGTTTGGGGAGATTATCTTATCAGCACTAGGGCAAAGTGCTTGGCTTTTAAAGTTTTAGGGGGCTTTGTTGTCCCTATAAGCTCTTTTTAGTTTAGTTACTGTGATTAAATTTGCTTTCCAAAATAGCAGTACATTTATTCTATAACTTGGACTTTACTGATCCACAGTGGATAGAGTAGCTCACACATCTCAATAAATATAATAACAAACAGCAAAACCATAAATGGTAATAATAAACCCAACATAAGTAGCAAAAATAGCAAGAGACTGGTCAAATAAGGCATATACATCCATCCTCGAAGAGCCTATACGTTTGTGGAGAACCTTACGATTTCCTGTTTGGTATTTAATTACCTGTATGAGAGGTATATTTATAGCACTAATGTGACAGTTGTGCATCCTTGTAGTTGTTAACACGTTGCTAAGCCCAATATTACAGCCTACAATAAAGTGTGCTCATAATCAGCTGGCTCCTGGCTTGTGTACAGTTAGGATGTACAAATACAAGCGGTAGGTGCTGTTCACTTTCCCTTTAGAGGTAATCAGATGCACCAGAACCACTAAAGTGGGGCTTTACTGTGTTATTTGTGGGCACTGAGCATTTCCCTGTTTGAGCGTGTCTGCACTCTGTCTGCTGTAAGTCTACGAGTGTCCCGTCCTACACATTCCAGGAAATGCCAGAATAAACTGTTATTTTTTTTCCCCATCTGTGAGTGGTGCTTGTAAAAGTGATTACACCAAACTCAGATTTTGTTAATGTTTTATGGATATTTAATTTGCTGATGTCAGTATAAGGTGATGAACTGTCTAATTCGATATCTGATTTTTACATCATGAGGCCGACTGAATTAAAAACAAAAACAACTTAGAGGACCCATATTACGCTATTTTTTTTATCTATGTTCTAATGTTGTTTCCTCATCAAAAACACACCTGGAGTTGTGTTTTCTCTCAAACAGAAAACACTCTGTTCCACCTTGTGATGTCATGTGACAATACAGGAAAAGCTCCACCGTTTTTAAACTCCATACACCATCACCAGAACGCTTTTGGATGATATTAGTCCTGGAATTGCCGATCTTTACTGAACAAACTGTAAAGGGTAGGCGTTAACTTGAAAGCTACCACTACATGACATCACAAGGTGGGACAGAGCATTTTTACATCTGGAGATGTAGACAAATAATAAATGATTAATCGAACATGTGTGAATTAAACAAAACATAACTCTGGGTATGTTTTTGATGAGATAACAACATTACAACATTGCCAAAATCTCTCAAGAGTCAATTTTGTGTAATATTTTACCTTTAAAGGATATGTTCAGATCTGGTTTACGGTGTTGGGTAGGGGACTAAACATTTCGATTTCAAATGCGTCTGCTTTGATGTAATTTTGAACCCTACACTGCAACCTAAAGTTCACTGTTGCTCGTGTTTAGTTAACTGGGGCAAACTCTAGTTCATTGGCATTTACATTCTTAAGGCTCGTCTTAAACTTGAGATTCTAACCGCATACTCTGTGTCATTATGTGAACGAAGAGTTTGTTCCCATGCCTTTTGTTTGCCGCCATTGTTTTTCTTCGTCTTTTTTCCCTGCATGCATTGTGATTGGTATGCTTGTGTGTTGACGCTAGGAAATGTTCTGTTTTTCTAATCTGCCCTGTTGTCACTTGTTGAAATCGGTTTACGTCCACAAACAACACAGGACAAATGGCTCCACAGTTTGTTGCTTCAAGACCACACCAGGACAGTGGTAAACTCATTTACAAGTTTATCAGCATTCTTCAACTTTTTCCCATGCATTTGATCAGTTACATTAGACAGTCACTTAGGCCTATCATGATAAATGCTATATCGACTTATCATTCAATATATGATGGATGGAACAATCATTTTGGGTGGTCAGTATTTATCATGAGTTCTTTTTTTCTATGTAATTGTTAGATTTATTTATTTTTTTGCAGTATGATAAAATTTCAGCTGTAAAAGGTTGAATGAACTAAAACTATACAATCTAATTATTAAAGTTTCTATTTATTTCCTGCAACAATAAGGTACATTTGGAATATTTTTTATAGATAATTATGCTTTTAGTTGCAATATAGTCTATATTTACTTCACCAATATATCACACTTCAAAATTTGGTATTGTGACAGTCCTACCGTCACTTCTTTGCACCAGTCCCAAGCACGGATTCAGTAATTTAAAAAAAAATAATAATCCTGAACAATTTGTCATAATTCAAATGGTTAACTAACTTGTATTTTTCTTTAAGAGCCTAAGTAGAGCCCACATGACATGTGATCCTGCCTCTTTACCATATCTCTGCATTTCTGCTCCTTGACCCTATAATTACACCACTCACTTTAAAGAAACCATTTTCAACATCCCATAATTTTCCAACATTCTTTCCGAAAACACAGGTCCCTGTTCGAGCTTTTGACATATACTTGCAGTACTTTTTGGCACCTGGTAAAAACAGCACCTGGGTCGCAGTGTTGACACCTGGTCATTAAACACCACTAACTTCTTGTGAAAACAATTCTGAATTTGGTTTATGTTAATTATGTGAGTTACCAAATGATCTCTGTCTTGCATTTTGACCACTGAATTCCACTGATTTTGTCATTTAGGCTGCATTCTTGTCATGGTTCAGATTTGGTTTAGTCCTGTTGTAGACATTATTTGGACCTGTAAAGGCTGGAAAAATAGATTGAATGGAGCTCAACAGTGACCACTTGCTTCTGTTCTGGAAGTAAATTTTCTATTCATTTTTTCCCCCATAGATTGGTAGTATATAAAGTTTCAGAACCAGATTTTTTAAATGAAATTATAGGCCTTGTGGTCATTATTTAACATGTAGCTGTTTGGCCCTTTTGAACATTTAATAGGATTTTTTATTTTTAATTTTTTTTATTTTTTTCAGAAAGTGTATGAGGGAAAAATTAATGAGAAATTTAGCTCCAGAACTGGGGTGTGGGTGATGTGTTCCGAAGTAGTCATAATAAGAAAATAATTGTAATGGGCAGATGATGAGGAGAGTGAAACTGCTCCCAGAGGTCAGGCTCTGTGTGAATAACATTCAGACTGAACCAATGAGCTAGGCCAGGGGTTTCCAATCGGTAGCTCAGGAGCCACCAGTAGCTCTCCACCAAGTAGCTTGCCAAAGAATTTCTGAATTATAAGTTTTGTGCTGAATAACAAAAAATTGATGAATAGAATGACTGTTAAAATTGTAAATATATAATTTTCATGCCTAACTTTAATTTCTGCATTAATAAATAGATAATGGTGTATGTTTTGTAGGCCTCTAACTGTTTCTATCTAAGGCCCTGGCTCTTATATTTACTCAATTTGTTGCGATTGCTAAAATGAGTAGCTCTTTGGCATTTCCGTTCTGTAAAGGTAGCTCATCGGAGGAAAAAATGTTGGAGACCCCAAGAGTGGTGATTAGAGTAGATGTGGTGTCCTGTAGGCTTTGAAAAAAATCATGACGTAAATATATAAACAAAAGGAATATATCTTTTGGTGTATAATGATAATAGCCATCTGATATAGCCATCTGACAGAAATGTGCTAAAACATGTATTGTTCAAACATAATTCATCTAGTGCAGGTTCAAGCATGATGTGAAAAATTACCCAGACAAAGTGCACTTTTTATCTTTGTTTGAAAAATTACAGTCCTTTTAATTCTGCCACTTCCTCTTTAGACAGTATGCAATTTTTTAAATTTAGCATTTATTTATCACTGATTTCATACATTGCCCACCCCTTCATATCCCCAGCAGATAACGATAATAATTATATATGTACAAAGTTAATAAAGCAGCTGCTGATGTGGATATGCTGCTGTTTGTTTGCTCAGCCCATCAGTACTACACTACGATGTACTGTACTGTTTATATTATGTGTTCAGGAAGGGCAGGCGGAGTATATTTCCGGAGATGGGAAGCTTTACTACCTCATTTTCTCCCTGCCCTTCCTGTGGTCCCATTGCCACAAACACGCTGCCACATTTCATAATACCCTTCATAACAACTGGGAACTCCGTGCTTTGGGGGTGCACCAGTTAAACAGCTGCAGTGAGTTTCAACTATCCATAATTAGACTCATTTTTGCAACTTGCACTTTCAGAACTGAGCAAAGAGAGAGTGACAGTTACTAATGATGTCACAATGAATATTGCATGTCTGGGGGACCTTTAGTTATTCGCCATCATCATAAAAACTTAAAAATGGCACGATGGATTCCTCATTTGCATTTACTCAACCATTTTGGCAAAATGCTGAGGGCGGCAGTTTAATAAAGATATATTTTCCGAATCCCTATTCATGCGCACATTTGTATTATTTTGATAGGGCAGTATTTTTACAATGTCAACATATTCCACTATATATTCACTAATAGAAGTTAATATGCAACAGTTGTTTCAATCCATAATCTTGTTCAGGAATTATTAACTGGGTCTATTCCAGCAGTGATGTGTATTAGTCTTAGAGGCAATGTAAAAGACTGAACTCACTGTTGGTACTACTGGAATACGGTCTTGTTCTTGTTTCAGTGTTAAAGGTCCTACAGTATATTGCACAAAATTGAGTCTTGTGAGCTTTAAGCCATTTTAGAATGTTGTTAGCTCATCAAAAACATGTTGAGTTTTGTTTTGGAGTTGTTTGGAGTTGTGTTTTGTTTCATCCACACATGTTTGAGTAATCCTTTATTATTCGTCTGCCTACATGTCCAAAACTGAAAATTCACTGTGCCACCTTGTGATGTCAAGTGGTGGTTTTCAAGTCAATAGCTTCTTTTAGCTTTTATTCAGTAAAATTTGTGGGCTTAAATGTTACAAATGATTCTAGTGAAGCTGTATGGAGTTTAAAAACACAGTGGAGTACTTTCTGTATCACCACATGACATCACAAAGTGGAGCAGAGTGTTTTCTGCTTGAGAGAAAAACTCAGTTTAGCCTAAATATACAGAGTTTGTGTGTTAAACATGTGTGAATGAAACAAAACAGAACAGTTTTTGATGAGGAAACATTATAACCTAGATCAGGAAATGCTGTAATATGGGCCCTTTAAGTCTCTATCTTCAGCTTGTTTTTCTATCTTAAAATGTATCTACTTGTAGTTGTTGGACTATTAAAACAACTGACAACTGTATTGACCAAATGCAGTATCCAATTTGTCTTGACATGAATTTTCGTTTAGGATCAATAAAGTATCTTGTCTAATCTAAAGAGGCTGTACTTCAAGGTTACACTTGACAGTAGCTACCATTGCAATCCATAATGTAAATGCTTCACCAGTTATTATGTAGAGTTAATCTCTTGTCTATTTTCATAAACTGCTGCGTGAACTTTCTATTTACGTTTTTAATACTTACACAATAACTTTTATTCCACCAAGACAATGGCACATAGCTGGACTGAACAATGTGACTTGTGTATACACATGCATAGGGGATCCATAATAATGATGTTTATCAGCCTATGAATGCCTCCATTGTTGCCGTCAGTAGCGTCAAAGCACAAACGAATCAAAGATGTGTTGGAGTGACAAATCTGGCATCTGCACTGACTGTAAAAATAAGAAGCAAAAGCTAAAAGGCCTTGTCAAGTACATGTTGAAGTGTACTTTCTGGGTCCACTGTGAAGCTCTAAAATGGTTATTAAGTTTTAAGACTACAGTGGCAGTTATAGTTGGTGATAGATATTTTAAGTGGAGCAAACCAAATAGCCTATGTCTGTGGATGGCCTTTTGGCAATAAGAACACTTTGTTCTTATTCGTGTAAGATTTTTTGAAATTCCTTTTGGCATAATGCTCAAAAGGGTGACTATTCCTATGCCATACTACTTACTTCAACTTATTACATAATGGAACCTTATTACATCCTTCAGATCTTAGGATTATCTGGCATTTAAGTACTCTCCAAAGTGAATCCTTGCTTAAACCTACAGGCTAATATATTAGGATGGAGCTTCTAAATATGTTTAGCTTTGATCCTCACCTAGCTTGAAGCTGTGCTGTGACAAGTCTGATTTTTCTTAAGACTTTAACAACAACTCACTTTCTCACTAGCTCACTTTCCTCCTATAGTCTGACCTCATTCATATCCACAAATGGATATTCCTGGAAAAACGCAGGCCCATTGCGTTGTTCGCCCAGGATGAATGTACAACTCTTCTGTGCCCCTTCTCAAGTCATTTAAAGACCGTAACAGAGCCACATTTTGGATTTGCCTTGCTCCATATAGGACCAAGGATTTCCACTTTGATCAGTGGGCTCTGGGCCTTCACACTGCGTTTCTCTACAGCAGTGAAAAGTGGCCTCAGAAATAAGCGCTAAGGCCAGAGTTCATTCAGGATAGTGTCATGACACTCAGCCGCTTCAGCAGACAAAGGTGCTCAATGGTGCCTTCAAGCACATGGATACAATGGAATCTGTTTACTGACTATTGTAAGTGTAGGGTTTATATGATCAAATGCATAGAGTATGGTAAATAAAATGTGCTTTATTTTGAAATATATAAAGTGCTCATATTACATTATTTTTTGATCTTTGTCATAATATTATATTATAGTTTCCTTATCACAAACATACTTGGTGCAGTGTGTGGTTTCATTCACACAAATCCTTCATGTTTTAGCTGAGTTCTTCTCTTAAACAGAAAATGCTTTGTGATGTCATGTGGTGATACAGTGAGTGCTCCACTGTGTTTTTAGAGTTCACACACCTTCACTAGAATCATTTGGATGATTTCAGCCCTGGAATTGTCATCCTCTACTAAACAAAAGGTAAAGGTTGCTGTTAACTTGAAAACTACCTCTTCATGACATCACAAGGTAGAACAGAGCATTTTGAGCTTTGGAGATGTAGATAGACTAATAATAAAGGGTTACTCAAACATGTGTGAATGAAATAAAACACCACTCCAGGTATGTTTTGAGCAGATAAACTTAAACTTAACTTAAAGCTCACAACAGACAATTTTGTGTCATATAGGACCTTTAAACACAATCAAATCAAAATCTTAATGAGTCGTTGCAATTATCGAACCATTAAGAATGCATTTATTTAAGTCCTTCACACACAAAAAAAAAAATCTTATCCTGTCTTTTCTTAAAAACTCCACTAACCCTAAAGTTTAGTAGCCAGGTTGGTGCCACCTAGTGCCTCCGCTCAATTTAATTTCTCTCCAGCGACTAGGTCAGGAGTTGAAATACACTAGACGGTTCACATAAACCCTGGAAGTGCGAATCCGGGCATCAGCAAATCAGCAAAGAGCCATATATTCTGTGTTGTCAATGATTCCCGAGATCGAGGATTTAAAGCCGGAACAAAGAGAATGTTTGGTGAATTTTATCAAGGGGAAAGACGTTATTGCCCTTCTTCCTATGGGATTTGGGAAAAGCTTAATATATCAGTTAGCCCCATTAGTGGCGCATCACGACTAAATAGCAGCAATTGGTTAAATAAAGTACCTGCCTGCCATCGAGTGAACTAATTGTAATGCTGCGATGTCAGACCGTTTCTGCGAAGTGAAACCGGCTGATGAATCAGGCTAGAAGTTTAGACTGCTATAAACTAAAATACATACAGTATATTAGTTTAGCAGTTCCAGGTTTTGAATGCATATCTTTATAATTTGGGTATGTTCTCAGCAACTGTCCAATCCCTTTTAATTCTAGTATTTGCATGTTGTGTTTCAAGTGTTCCTGGCATGTTATCAGCGCTTATTACTGGTAACTCTCTTTAATATGAGACCAATTTTGAAATCAAATTCTGGCTTAATGTCGGTGGGAGGCATCTCTTTGTACCTCTCATTGGATCATGTTGTTAAGGCCACTCCATTCACAGCAGAGGGTCCAGTGTCAGTGTGATGTCCGCTTGTTTCCTGCCCATGCTGTTGAGATAATGCGATTTTGGCTGTGTCCTTGGGCTGCAGCCTCCTAAATGAGATACTCAGGTCTGCTAACTGAGTTGTGTGGTAGATACCGATCGCGTACAGCCCATTTGTCTGTTTAATTACTACAGCATGTACAAGGCCACAAGCAAGGACAGTTACAGTAACTCTGCATACTATATTAACAACAAATTGACAAAAGGCATTACTCAGTTGGGGATGTAACAATATCCAAATCACTTGATACTATACAAACAACAGAATTATGAAATTGCTGCTTTTCTGTCATAATCCAAATAATTAAGATTTAAAAGTGCTTAATAAGTTATTTCACCATGTAGATTGGAGTGAAACATAGCAAAGGTTCATAGTATAGTTGTTTTTTAGCTGTTGCTACACCATAACAATGAATTTAAGCAACCAAACTTGTAGGGATGTACAGTAACAATAACCGAAATATCATGATATTGTATCGTCAAAGTTCTCACAATAATATTGTGGACCATCACAATATATCGAATTACCAGTCTCTTTTCTTAAATTAAGAGATATCGTATTGCAATTGCTTAAAAAAAAAAAAAAAAAAAGGACAGAGGGAACTACATAGACCATAATCCTTTGCTCCATTTCAGTGCGTGAGCTTCCCCACGCTAACGCAATAAATATCGTACCATGAGGTTCATACCGTGACAATATCGTATCATGAGACTTGGATATCGTTACACCCTTACAAACTTGTAATTCGATTGTTATGGCTCACGGTATTATGTGAGATTTTTGACAATACAATATCACAATATTTCAGTCATTGCTACATCCCTGCTATCAATAGAAAATGTAAAAAATATATAGTAACTGCTAGTAAATGGTCCTCCTTGCAGCCTCCCCTAATGGGAATTTACCTCCAGGTCATAAAGCCGTCCATCCAGGTCAGTGACTTCAAATGGAGCAGACAGACAGAGCCCCAGTGTCCAGACAGTAATAAACACATTATACAAAAGAAGGAGCATCAATACGCCATTAGAGAAATGAACTCTCAGTCAACATGACGGACGTACTAAACCTCCTGTGTATTGGCACACATGGGGCTGGTGTCAAAGTATTGATCATTTGGAAGAAATATGTTCATCTTAACTGCAGATGGCCCCTCAGTCAATACAGGCTCTTTTTCCCCTGGGCTGTAGGTATTGGAGAGAAAACACCTATTGTGATACAAGAGGAAAATAACTTCCCCAGTGTTAAATGTGCATTGTGTAACTTTTCAGGCTGGGGGGTTCGCTACAACGGAGATGTATTGCTTTGCTTGTAATGTTCCACAATATATTTAAGATGCATTTATTCAATTATTGGTTTTATTGCTTGAAATTACTTTCTAAAAACAAGCATTCTGACTGTGAGTGGGGTCGCCTCTTCACAGTTCTCACCTGTAAATTGGCCTGGTGGCATCCCTGCTTGTCCCTGTGGATATAAGTTTAATGCCATACTTTGGAACATTGCAGGCAAAGCACTAACATCTCCATATAAGGAACAGTCAGACCCTCTAGTTGCATAGGGCAGATTTATGATGGATTTTTTCAGAGTTTTCACAAACTGTTGCCTTCTTCTGATTGAAACCTTTAGTACAAAATATCTGTAGCATTTTCAAAACACTTTTATTCATCTTATTGCTAAAGATTGCTAAATATTTTCATCAAATTGGTGAAAGAACTTGTTTTTTATTTTTTTTATACATAATTAAATCCTTGGGTTTTGAGCTCTTGACTTGGTATTTTTTATTGATAATTGTGTTATGTGATCTATAAACGGAGCCACTTTGCCTCCTCCAGGGGTATAAATGCATTTGGGGGAGCAGGATGTAATATAATTTCCCCAGCAGATGTGAAATAGCTGGCGAAGGGGGAGAGCAGAGGAAGCAATGATTTGGAAACATTCCTAGCGCTCAGGTTTATCTACATGTGAACACACTGCTATTTCAAATCGGGTTCAAAGAAGACTGTTTTTAAAAGCGTGGATGGCGTATTTACTTATTTTCTTCTCTTTTTTTTGGTTTCCATCGGTCTATATTGGGAGCGTGAGTGAGTACTGTGAAAAGTGTGTTTGTAAAGTCAATCCTACTGTCATGACCCCACTGTTCCCACGCTGACTGCAGCTCTCCCAGGCCCTCATTCACATGTGTACGCCCCCACATGCGTGGAGCTATTAATGTTACTGAGAATCTGGAGCTACTTCCACTAAACTATTTTAGATGGAAGTCTGAGGATGTATCAGTTAGTTTTGTGAAATACCCAGACAGATAATTGTAAAGATGATCAATGTCACCTTTGCAAAACTGGCTGTATGTTACTTTCAGATAGAGCTGCAAGAGGAATCGCAATCGACTCAAAATCACAATTTCAATGGACGCAATTAGCAATTCACAAAGGCTGCAATTTTTCAAGTACCGTAATTCACCACCACAAACAACAAAATATCCTGTCATTAAAAACTGCTAACCCTGTAATTTAGATCTTTGCAGGCATGTTTGAAATGTGATTCTTGTATTCGATTGTCAGTTCATATTTTAGTATTTTTGTTAATTCTTCTGGAGACCTTCACAATTGGATGTTTTTCAGAATTAGTACTTAAGGACTTCGAATTAGAACTTAAGAACAGGCTCAATACCGATATTCATACTACAATTATAATAACAAAAACACTTTTAAACTCACATTATAGTACTTTGTTTGTTACTATGTGGTCTCATAGTTGTGATAAAGCTTAAAACCATTCTGAAATTGAGATCTTGAGATTCTGACAACCCTTTTGTAACATGTTACTTAAAATGTTCATTGTTTTAACTAGAGAGATGCAAATTTGGGTTTTTCATTTTCAATTCTCAACAGTTAGCTTGAGTGAGCCTGAGTTGTTCAAAGTATTCATATTCACATACTATTTGATACCAGAGCTAGTATCAAAACTCATTTTATAGGGCCACATAAATCAATGGAAGTATTTAGATCTGTTATCTAGTACTGAAAATGACACGCTTTCAGGCCTGTGTGATGTAATAGTTTGAGCATTTACCCCTAAACTGCACGGTCATTTGATGCTGTTCTCAAATGTGTCTTAGATGAACTGTAGTCCTTCTTCTAAAAATTACAGCTTTTTGTTTGGCATATTACTCCTGCACTACATCTAGCAAAACATGTTCCTGACACAACAAGCATGAAATTATACAACTTTTTATGTCAGTTCGTGCTAGAAAACTCTCCTGTGTTCCCGACTTGCACGTCTTTTTGTGTAGTAACATTTAACTAGCACATCCGACTGTCAGAACAGGAGCCCATGTTTTTCTTGTTTCGTACGAAGCCCCGAGCCTTGTGCAGCCCTTTGACAGGAAGCTCTGTTGTTGCAAGAGGGTGTTACTATGGAAACGTCCGCAGGTGAGGGCATTAACAGGAAGAAGAGTTGAGCTTCAGCTGGAGAGCACATGAGGGGCGGGGCTTAGAAAGGAGGTCAAATTACTAAAAAGAAACAACCCCTGAAAGCACTTGACACTACACAGTCAGAAGCCGTTATGAGCAAACCAGACATGCAGACAGCAAGGTAAGCATTTTGGAGATGTAGTTTTTTCCACCCACACCGCTAAAGTCTCAACATTTTCTGACCAGACCACCCATATGCCTCTCCTTTCATGTTCATTTTATACAACAATATGGATTCCTAATGAGACGCCCATGTGTGCAGAGCCAAGGGGAGTGATGCTGATTTGTTGATGGCCTGTGGTGCTGTTTTCCTTCGCTGTACTTTTTAATAATGCATGGGCCTTACATGGCAGCTGTCAGTCAGAGATTTCAAAAGGAAGGAAATGCTTTATCTTCCGGTTGTGATTGCATCCGTCAAGTCTGTCTGACAGCAACCGTGTAAATCCAGGTGACAGGTGGAGTATTGTTTTTTAGGAAGGAAAAGGAAAATGAGATAACAAGTTCTTATAATGCAATAGAGGAAAAGGTCTCAAGCATTCCTCCATAACTCTTGTTGGTCTGTGGTAGTTCAAAATAAAATCTTGTGGTCTTCCCTTGCAATATTTCTCACCATTACATATCTGAGGTCATCTCTTTGCAATGTTGCTTATCATTTTGGGAGCTCATAATAGATGGTTTAAAATGTTGCAGTTAGTGGTAACATTTAGAATTCCCTCAAAATGTTTTTATTTCTGTAATCATAGAGGCGTCAGTGTTATTTGTGGAGGAGCAAGTTGTGTGATTACGTGCACTTTTCCCTCCAATTCCCTAAACCACAATACAAACTGTATTTGTCTTCTTTAATATATCAAGGGTTTCTCTTGTAGTAATCTATACTAAGATCCTTTTATAACTATAGCAAATGTAGAAATCTCACAGAATTTCCCAAAATCACATATTGAAATTGTTTTTAGATAATCTGATACCCTTTCCCAGTGGAACAACATAATATATGTACATTGCATATGTATTATATTACAAACAAAAATGCAAAAGAGCCAAAATTAAATCTCAAAAGTAGCTCGTGTTAGATGTAATACTGTTAGTTTATTATTAGTGGAAATGAAAAGCATGCACTATACAATTAGATTCTAAACCTTTTCTTCTTCTTCTTTCAGGTTTTTGATTCACCAAGATCCAACTTCACAGTGAAAATTATATTGAAGTCTGAAACCAAAACACAACATCTTCATCATGCCAATCCTGAAGCAGCT
This sequence comes from Boleophthalmus pectinirostris, assembly GCF_026225935.1. Classification (NCBI taxonomy): domain Eukaryota; kingdom Metazoa; phylum Chordata; class Actinopteri; order Gobiiformes; family Gobiidae; genus Boleophthalmus; species Boleophthalmus pectinirostris. The sequence goes on along the minus strand of NW_026571115.1, from coordinate 17,961,144 downwards.
TGTGTCCAACTCGTCCCAGACCAAACGGCGCACCCGTGTGGACCTGACCAGGGAGATGATCAGTGCACCCTTGGGTGACTTCCGTCACACCATGCACGTGGGCCGCAGTGGTGATGCCTTTGGTGACACCTCGTTCCTCAGCACACGCTCTGGGGAGCCTCCATCTGAAACCACTTCCTTCCCCCGCTCCCCTCGGCCCGGCCTACTGTCTCGCACGTTCAAGAGCAGCAAGCGCTCCCAGTCTGTGACCAGGGTGGATAACGCTCTGCTCTGCCCTGATGGCTCACCCACATATGTCAAGAATGCCATGTCTTTGCCTTTCCTTAATAATCAAGATGGAGGGGACAGCACGGGACCCACAAGTCTAGCCTGTAGTCCAATGAAACCACAAACAGATGATGGAGGAGCTGCAGCTGCTGCCAACTATTTAGTGGAAATTCAAGAACGCAGCTTTGGGGAGCTGACAGAACTTCCAGAGACCTCTCATCACTTTGGAGGTGGGATGAAGCATGCTGAATCTGTAATGTCCTTCCATGTTGACTTGGGTCCGTCCATGCTGGGTGACATTTTGGGTGTCATGGATAATCAAGATGATGATTTAGGATTCGAGGAAGGCAAGAGCAGTGAAGGCCGCGGTTCACCTCCACTCAGCCACCACGAAGAAGAGGAGAGCCTGGGGAGAGAGGAGGGTAAAGTGGAGGAGATGATGGCAGAGGAACAAGGAGGGAGTGATTTGCAGTTGACACATCCGAGCAACGCTTTTGATCTGGGGCCAGAGAACGGAGGGCCCTACACGCCCGAGTACACTCCGGAGATACGACCCAAACACCTGCAACATCTGGACAGCTGCTCCATGTCCAGCTCCGGCTCTGCTGCTCTGGATGACAAACAAATGAGTCAAACATACACAGGAGATACAGACAGCGCCACCTTCAGTGCACCACCAGAAGAGGAGAGCAACTTTTCTTCCTTTATGGAGGATGAAGATGATGAGATTCGAGTATGAAAGGAAAAACTCACTGCCATGGGCTTTGGAAGATGTTGTCCTTTGACTGCGTGAATGGAACAGTAGGTGTGGGAATGGGATTGTTAAGAAGAAATCTCTCCAAAAAGCGACTGCTCCTTTAGGACGTGCACTTTTTGATCGTCTGTCAATGCTTCTGTGCCTTTGAGAAAGTGACACAGGAGAGACTGCTCTTTTTCACATACATTCCACACATTAGCATGGCAGCAGTGCACAAGTAGGACGGGCTGGAAAGGGACTATTGTAGAGAAAACACTTCTTCATAACTAAAGCTTGGGTTCACGCTTCTCTCTCACTTGATGTGCTGTTGCTTTTCTCACCGTGCTCTGACTCTGTCTCTGGCTGTGGGGACATCATGAGGCCCGTGCTGAACAGAAGGCCCCTGTCATAGCGGGGATCACTTGTGGGTGGTCTGTCACAATGAAAAGGGGACTGTGTTTTTCAGCAGTGTGTGAAAAACCGTCTTACTCCCTCCGCCTTGAGTCGCTGTCGTCTGAAAATATTTTAGCAAAGTGCCATAGATCTGTCAAGAGTTTCCTCTCTCATGTAACTCAGGGTCACAGCGCTCAAAGGCTCCCATTTCCGCCTGAAAATCTAAGCTCTGCTGTTTTAGAATGTGCCCCGTCCACAAAAACATCTTGGTAATGTACTTGTGATTAAAGAGCTGAATAGTAAAAAGAAAGTCTTTTTGGGGCTGCACTAAAGTGGCATTATTACAAAGGAAAGTGTGAATCTCAAAAACTTTAAAAAGCCCTAAAATGTGAGAGATATTTCTGAATGTTCAAATTGACGAGAAATGATTTCAAATCTGTTGTATCAGGTTGAAAATGAAAGGTGCAGCACAACCACTTCCTGTCATGTTTTGAAAAGTTGGGCTATATGTATGCAGCAGTACTGTGCACCCAAGCATCCACTGTGTTCAGAGCATCACTACTTCTATTAAAAGGGCATTATACATTGTTTATGGTCAAACACTACAGACGTCCATAGCCAGTTTCTTAATATGGAAATTACTATTGTACATTTGAAACTGGAGAAGCCACAGCCAGCAAAGCCTTAAATTTAAAAATGCCATTTCGAAGGTACGCTTGTTACATAGTCATTGCATTTTGACTGTATCTCTTGCATCACTAAAACTCATATCCACAAGTACTGGGGCACCCTTGGATTTAATTGATTTTGTTGCCTTAACTATAACTGACACATGTGCCAAATAACAATTTTCTAGCCAAAACTTATTTCCATCATGAGGCTTCTGACTTTTTGGAAGGACCTGTCAAATCTGTCTCTCCACAAGGGTAATCACAGTTAAATTGGAGTAAGAGTTTCTCACACAGGAAAGAATAAATTAGCATAACTGGATGTGTACTCAAACACTACATTGTGATTTGGCTGTGAGTGCGAAGGCTAGGCAGTGTGTTTTGTCTGCAATGTTGGATATTAAGCCTTAATGTCGTCCTTTTATATTGTATATTTACATTGTCTTTCTTTGTATTCAAAATAACATATATTTTGTCAATAAAAGAAGTAATGAACAGTTAAAATGGCTGCCAATTGTATGTGTGCATTCAAGCAAATTGGGTAGTTTTAATATAATCAGCACTCAAAATCCTTAAGTGCTTCTAGTATTTCCTGTCACTGTTGTCAAGGCCGCCTTAAAGTGGAAGGAAGGAAGCAATTGCAGCAATTGAGGCACAGTTGGATCATTCTAGTGGCCATACAATGTAACAATTATCCACTGATTAAATGGCTACGTTACCTGAGGCTAACTTCATATAAATGACTGGCACGTAGCATCATTTTTATTATTAATTGTGGCCTATGAGTTGAATAAATTATAAAGTGTGGATGTCCCTGGCCTTAGAAAAAGAGGGATTGACGAATTGGGTTATACAATGTGCATAAAAGTAACTTAATTAATTGGGCATTCTTCTTAGAAATGTACAAGTATGGCTCAGAAATTTTTCTCTTAAGAGAACACTCACTAAAAGGGCAAATGACAAGTGACCTTAATCACCACCCACTTACAAGTAGGCCTATTACTTTTCAGTAGCACCCTTTAAAACTTGTTAAGGATAAAGGTGCTTTAGTCCAGTCACATTGAAATCATTATGTATTACTAGTTTCTTCAAGAGTTCATATCATGCTACTGTCTGACCTTTCCTCATCACGAACATACCTGGAGTTGTTTGGGTTTTTTTGTTGGGTTTTTGTGAATGAAAAAAACAACTACAACAAAAAAAACCATACATATTTAGGCTTAGTTCTTCTCTCAAACAGAAAACACTCTGTTCTACATTGTGATGTGGTAATACAGGTGCTCCACTGTGTTTTAAAAATGTATACACAATCAATTGGATAATTTCAGCCCTAGAACTGCCAAACTCTACTAAACAAAAGGTAAAAAGGTAGCTGTTAACTTGAAAACTACCTCTACATGACACCATAAGGTATTTTGAGCTTTGGAGATGTAGACAGACTAATAATAAAGGTTGTGCAAGCATGTGTGAAGGAAACAAAACACAATTCTGGGTAAGTTTTTCATGAGGCAACAACATCTAACTGAGGTAAAAGCACATAATAATCAATTTTGCGTAATATAGAACATTTTACGCGTATTTGTAGCTTCTGGTAGTAGCTTTGTTGAGATTCCACACACCCCATCCTCTCCCCTCCGCTACCCTTGTAGAAAAAGAGGACACTAGATGTTCAACAAGTCACCATAGTCTAATCGTAATACGCACGGACGCACCTGCAGCCATTGCCAAAGCTCGTTTCTACTTTTGTGGTTATGCTTCAGGGAGGTGTCTAATCGTAGTGGCCCCCGTAAACAGCAGCCTTTCAGTCACATTATATCAGCATCCAATCCGCCATAGGGCTAGAAAGAGGGCAGAAAAGGCCATTATTCTTACACCGGCGGTAAAATGCAGCGAATTTATATTGATTGCTGTCGTCAATACAAACCAGTAGAGCTATTGATCCTACTTTCCTCTGCTGGTATCAAGTCATTACTCTTTTCAAGATTGTTAGGTTTTTTTTCTTTCTTCCATGACTAAATCACTGCTGCAGTTGCTACTTTTGGATTGGTTCCAAATGGTTTGGGTTTTAATCACCCCGTTCAGCAGATTTATAACTACTTTATCCCATTTGTGTATTGTTGTAGTAGTCTATTGGGTTCGGATTTAAAATTTAATTGCATAGTGCCATCTAGTGGCGTCAGGGTGGGTGTTCATCTCAACTCAAAATGGGTGTGTCATGTCCATAGTCCATAGTAGTTCTGTATATACTATAGTCTATGGGCATGTCATTGTGGCTACAACGAACAAACATTAGTTAGTTAGAGAAGTTAGAGAAGAAAAGTCGGGTACATATATAGGCCTGTTAATATATGTACACATTTTAATATAGGCTGCATTTTAAAACATTATTTATTAGGCAATGATATAGGCCTAAATAAGTTTTATGTAGCCTGAAAGTGTAACCAAACTCCAATATTTATAACCTTTATTTATCACGAGAAATTGCAGTTGTGCACAGTGAACATTATGAGGAGATGCCATCCTCAGTGACTAAGAAGGTTATCTTGGATATTTAGTGTGTGTGAACTACTAGGCATCTGTAGTAAAAAGTCAAGATATGGGCCTCATTCTGGAAGTTATTTGACACCGGAAATGGCTGATTTGTTCGGGGGACCACCACTCACCTAGCTTTGTAATACTACTCTGTCTTGCAGCTGTTTCTCCTTCGTAAAGCAGTGAGATTCAGAGCCTGTCAAAAACCCCATTTCCCTATAAGCGCCTTCGACACTCTTCTTCAGCAGCAGGGGGCGCTATTTCCCTGCCCCTCGGACACTTGTGGGTCGCAGGCATCTACTCCCAGACCTTTTTCCGCCAAATTCCATCAGCAGATTTGCGAGTCTTCCAGGAGGAGACCGACGGCATGCAGCAGAAATCTGGAAAGTATTAAACAACCTGCCGGTGGAGAGGGGGGCTGGGGTTGTGGGTGAGCGGAGGTGGGGTTAGGGAAGGGAGAGACAGGGGAAGTTAAAAAAAAAAAAAAAAAAAGTTCGGGGGGGATGGGGCAGAAACGCTGCAGCAGAATACAAAATTGTTCATATGCCGCCCTTTTTGCCTGGCGCTGTTTCCTCTCCCCTCCCACACGCATTAAACAGTGTGAGCAACCCCCCAAAATACCAGACCACTCCCCAAACTAGTGCATATCATTTTTGTTTGACATTTTTGCATCATAGCAGCTAGTGTCCATAGCATTCAGAGTAGCCTAGTCTAAGGAACAGAACATGCAAAAAGTTCAAGTATTAGTGGTTAGTGAAGTGGGGAAACTGGATGGCTTCCAAACATCCTTTCCCAAGCTTTGATAGATGTATTGCTGACCGTATGTGAAATGAAATGCCTAAAGGACAGATAGAAGCCAACCAGTGGAGGCTATAGAATGTGAAAAGGGGGATGGAAGTGTCAGTGAGCTAGTCTAATGAATATATTGAGGTCATACAAGCTATAATTTGCTATTTCTTTAAGTTACTATATACTGTATACGGTTTAGTCATTAAAAAGTTATGCACATTTCTATGCATTTCTGTGTACTTAGTGTATATGTTCTTAGACAGATCATAAAGCCTACCCAGCATTGACCCCTTGACTGAAGACCACACACACACGCGCACACACACCCCCACACACATACACATACACAGAGAAGGAGGGCTGAGGGATGCCATACGTCTCTGGTGTCTACACACATACCATAGAATGTAATGCAGTTTTCCTTTTGAAATTCACTTCTTTGTATGTTGGAAGTTGAAAGGATGTTGTGGAATTGTCAATTTCAAAATGACAGTGACAAAGACAGGCATCTAGATCATTTTAAATTAATTAAATGGCTGAAATCTTTGAAAGTCTTTGTAGTATTTGCTTTTTGCTCGTTTCTCAAAGATTGTTTTCTATTGTATTTTTGAGCTGCTGTCTCCAATTTGCTTCACAGATCAATAAAGTTTGTCATAGTCTTAGGTCTGATTTTGCTCAAACATTTCTATTTGCTCAATGTTTACTGGCAATTTACTGACTACTGGTAATTGCATTCTTTAGGAAATGAATAAGAAAACCAAGATACATTTTCAAACCGATATTAAATTAACTCAGATGCTAAAACTGTAGTCCAGACCAAAATTTCCATTCGTCCCTTTCTGTCGTGTGTTGTAATCCTGTTTCACTTCAGCAGATCGAAAAGCAGTTGCAGCCGTGAAGGTCCCCAGGAGGTCCGGCCTGGCCTGCACTCATCCATGACCACATCCCACAGACCAGAGCTGGGGTCTACACCGTGCTCCCCCCTTTCCTCAGATGCTGGCCTGAAGCAACTCCCCTTCAGAATAAAAATCAGGTTTAGTACGGCGTTGTGCATACTTTGTACTCCTTTTGCATGCGCTTCACAGCAGTAAGTATAGAACTTCTATAGAGTGTGCAGTCTTTAGATTCCCATCACATAGTACCTCCTGCCAACATGGACTTGGCGCCATACCAACGAGGGCCGTATGCCAACACAATACCGGCTTTGTTCCTACATGGCACTGCCTACTGTAGAGTTAAAGACTCCAAAGACGAACCAGGAAACGTGGTGTCACGAAAGGTCACTTCCCATAGGCCAGTCTTAACCTTTGACCTTCTAGTTCTTCTTCAACTTAATCATCCCTTTTTTTCCTCCAAGAAGCGATGGCTCTTTTTATTAACTCAAGGTCTCTGACTGAAAAGCCTCAGAAGATTGATGCTTTCAGGCAACCAAAGTGACAATTATCTGCCAATAAGTGTCTCTATTTTAGAACACATTTAATTTCCTTAAAAGTCTGAACTATTATGCTGGCCTTGCATTCATAAAGAATTCTCTTCTGAATGCATGCACATATTTTACTAAATTAATATCATATTGAGTTTTAGTCCCTTAAGGTTGGTTTTCAAACTGTTTAGTAAGCTGGAAGGACATGACATGCAAGATGCTCATAATGTTACTTTTGAATTCTCTTGTGCCACATACCCTTGGGTGGCTATGGCTGTTTATTTGACTTTGTTTAGTTCCTGAGCAGTTTTATGTCTTTTCTATCTAGTTTAGACAATGGCCCGGTAAGCCCATATGTGCAGCCAACAGGAAAGACTCAGTGAGGGGTTAAGTAAATAAACAATTCATCAATCAATCACTATACAAAGAGCAGCAGATGTTGGACTGGGGGCTGCTGGGAGTTTCTAATAGCATTAGCCTAATGCTTTTGTGTAAAATTTGACACTTTGTATTTTTTTTAGCCTCATTTAGTGACAATTATTTATCAGAAACAAACAGACAAATGGAGATTGTTCCACATAGAAACTGACATCCTTTTTGCTCCTTACTATTTATTTAGTTTTTTTCTTATTTCCTTTTGAATCTAAAGATATACATGTTTGAGGAACTGGTAATATCCTGATTGATATCCTGTTAACAAAAACTTTTAATTCTTGCCTATGACTACCAAGCACTTGTTTATTGAGCTACAGATGTTGTGTGACACTTTTAACATAACTTTATATACACGCTCTTTAAATATCTCACTCATGCAGGGTCTACTTCACAATCCTGCCCTGATGTTTACATTATAAACCTGTCTTTCGTCACTGGCATCATACTTAGTGAGGTCAAAGGTCATCCATCCCTGTACTGTTTTCAATAAACACAGTGTAAGCTAGACTTAAACAGGCCATTCTAGTGTGTGTCCACTGATATGGCCCATGGCACCTGAAATGTCTTTCCATTACAGTCCATTTACCATCCTGTTTCCATACAAATCATGTTTTAGCACTAGAAATCTCAACAACTGGCTAAAGACATTTTCCTCCTCAAAATCCCTGCTGCATCATAAATCAGGGTGTGTCTGGAGATAGAAAAAACAAGCCTGGGTGAAGAATCCCAGATCTGGATGAGACAGAGAAGGGGGAGTCTTGAAATCGGACTGTACTGGGTGTTGGCTGTCCATTTAACAGCTCCTCCGTCATAGAGCACCCCTCCCAACTGTGGACGCAGGCTTCCCCAGAGGCAGAGCTGGACAGGAGAGGGGGAAAAGTCCATGAGATACTGACTCTCCTCCCTCCCTCCTCCCCCTTCAGCTCCTCGTCCGGGTCCTGCTGCAAGTTTATGACCAATCAGCGCTCCCTCTGTACACAGATGCAGCGTGTGTTATTGTTTCACAGTGTGTGCAAATGTGTTTATTTTATTCTGTCGGTGTGACTTCATCAGGCTAATGGATCTTCAATGGCATAATTAAACACTTGATTATTCATGAGTCACACATGCATTCGAAATCCACAAAACCACTGAGGTCAAAAAGACAAACTTAATATGCTTCTGATGTACAAATATTGCATGTACTTCAAAGTAAACTTACCACACTCACTTAGGCTATTCTATTTGAACTGCTTCACACTGTTTGTTTTGGGTATAAACATTTAACATGATGGTCTGCATGTGATGTGCAGCTTTCCTGGTCTGGATCTCATCTTGGAAGACGCAGCTAAGCGTGAGGTTATCTCCTGGCTTTTCCTGTATCAGACAATTGCCTTTTGGCCCTGTATGCTGCATGCTAAAGCTCCAGCTAAAGCCCTCTACATCTGTTTGCTGTTTGTTTTGATTGACAGCTCACTTGGACGCTCAGAAACATAGTCAAAGAAAGTTGTACCACATTCACGCCTCATTCGCACAATAATCTCCAGCCCAAATGTCATGTTGACAGCGTAAACCTCAGATGTTATGGGAGCGTGTGTGCTCTGGAATGCAGGAGTGCTTACGTGTGCTGGCGAGGAGGAGGGGTCCGCTGATTTGGTGAGTAACGGTGGACCAAATGTGAATCAGTGCAAGAGAATGGAACAAATACAGTGGGCATGGTTAAGTAATCATCCGAATCACTCTGCTCTCTCCTCTCTGCCGCTCGATCCAGCTGTGGTGAAACTTTTGGGACAGCCAGGAAGTGTTATGGGGGAGTGTGCGGGTGGAGGCAGGGTGAGGTCACTGGCTGTTGGCCCCTGGGATGGGAGAATAGTTGAGAGTGCAGACACTCAGCCCACTGTTACAGCTTTATCTGTTCCGCTCCTGACCGGATTGTCAACTGCCCCCTTCATCACGAACATATGGCCCTGTTAAAAGCCTTGTGGAGCTCCATTCAGTGCGACAACCATTTTGGACACTGAACCCCTCTTTCACACAGTCACCCACCACGGCGCTGTAGGCATATTTAGAGACCTCTGTGTGAGTGCCCGGCCCTGCATGCCTGGGATGCTTTGGGTGTGACCGGGGTGGCCTGCACTGTGTAGTAAAAGTGTGTAGTTGTGTAGAGTGTGTTTTGGTAGTTCCAGCTGCCTGTTGTCTGCTGCTGCCCTGTCCCGTCCTCTGCAACGAAAGCCAGGCACAAACTCAAGTCCGACCGCACACACATGACATCCAAGGAGGAAAGGCGACTTCATGGAAAGTGCGGCTGATGCAATTTGGAATTTCCTGGTCACCACAGCTTTTACAAAAAAAACAAAACAAATGACAAACTCAATTGGTATTGTTAACTATTAAAATGCCAGACATTGTCACTGCGTAAAGGATTTGTACTTGTACTTGTACATTTACTTGTACATATACATTTATATAATTATGCCTTATTTTACATCATTCTCTTGCTACTTTTGCTACTTATTTTGCATTTATTATTACCACTTATATTTTTGCTCTTTGTTATTATAATATATTGTGATGTGTGAGCTACTGTGTTCAAGTAATTTCTTTTGTGGATCAATAAAGTTTGTCTAAGTCTATTTAAGTCAGATGCCCTTACAGATTCATCCTTTTCCATTTATTATGGTTTAGGAGCAGCACCAAGAGAACTTGTAGAACCTAAACCTTGCCAAATGACAATTATTAAATGTATGTCCTCTTTATATGCACGGAATCTAAATTAAAAGTAATTTGTTTAGGTTTTTTGCCTTATTGCCCAGGCCTAGTATCCCTGAAGAGATCTATGACGCATGTTTTATTGCACTTTTTATGATACAAAACCCAAATAAATTCAGTATTTACAAACCAAACAAGGACCTAAGAGAATACAAATATTCTTCCCGGAAAACCCCAATGTCCATAAACAGTATTTTCACCCATGGATTACTCTGGGACTAGAGCCGTTTGTGAGTGACGAGAAAACAAGGGAACAGTCTGTGGTTTCAATGGTTTTCCATGAGCAGGCATCTTTGACTTGTCTCCACTATCACGTGCTGGGGATCCTTGCTATACATTAGTTATTAAATCCTGACATTGGGTTTGGCAGAGGCTGAAGTTTGAACAAGCTGAGGGTAAACTGGTGGCCCACTGTAATGATAGGCCAAGTAATTGTTTTGAAAGGAGTTTATAATGGAAAAATATAAAAACAAGCTCTGTTTTTAATTAGGCTTTACCATCCCCCACTACCACTCTGCAGAGGGACTGTTGGGCACACACACTGCTATGCTATATTTTCTTCTCTGTGAACCACTCGCCATATGGCTAGACGTATAGCATTTTATATGTTAGTTTGTTCCCTTCTTCAAGCAGAACAAGAACTAAAAATGCAACCTCCCTTTTTATAACAATGCTTGTTGTTGTTGACCACACCCAACTTCTCCTTTGTCATAAAAAGTGTGGAAATTTATCACACGAAGGAACGCAGAAGAACACATGTTTGGAGACATGGGTGGAGGAGGAACAGGCGAAGGTCTCATCTGGAATGCATAAAGCATAACAATACATCCCAACTTCTCTCATTGCTGTGGATCAAGAGCTGGGTCGGTTTAGGATGGGAGTGGGCGGGTTCTGTAGCCTGTAAAATCCTACAGGACTATAAACTAAAGCTGTGGCCTGCATACATCCAGCTGCTTATCCTGAATCGTACCACTCCTGTCCTTCACATCTCACTGCTAAATGTTCAGCCGCTATGGGGACAAACTTGTTCATTTAAACGCACTATAGATTAACCTTTGAGGCTAATTGACTCATGTTAATTATCACTGTCGCACATTTTAATTAAAGCCTTCTCAGCTTCATGTGCATTAAAGCAATTATTAGAATTCTGCCACACGAATGAGCCTGGCTTTAATAAGTACATGGCGTTCTGCATATTGTGAGCAATGATTATTTCCTTATAGCATTGCACAGCAGGACTTATGTAGTTTATCAGACACAGAAGTGAGGAAATGGTCTTGTTGAACTCTACACCTAAAACTTATAGATTCATAGAACATAATATTGTAATGTAAGACAAAAATGCAAAACGTGAAACAGGACCTTATGAATATACATCAAGAGTACTCACTTTGCTACCAAGGTCAGAAACTACAGACGGGTTTAACGAAATCGAGTTAACCTTTCATCTCCGTAGAACATCGCAATATTAATGTACAAAATGATTTAGTGCAGGTGAATAATCTATTTCCATGAATTCCTAATGGTTAAAAAAGTATGTGAAGAATTACTTAAAAATTTTAATGTTTGTTTTTGCAAGGCTATCTCTCCAACAGCAGCAGTTGCATCCTAGTAGAGGTGGGACTGGGAAGCTTATCCAAAAAATGTGAATGTTGTGTAAAAACTGCATAATTTGTGTATTTAGTTTATAATAAAAATGCACCAAACGCTGATTAAAATTAACATAAAAAAGCAAATTGTTGTATACTTCCAAATAAATACAAATAAAGTAATATTTCAGCACTTTTGTGAGTAATTTTACAGGCATTTCACATACATCTGATCATTTCACACATAACTTCAACTGATACATTTAAAAATACATCTAGTATTTTACTGTTGGGTTGACATAATATACAAACATGTACTGTATTATTATCAGTATACTAATAAATGAATGAATATATAAATTAAGCAACTAACTTTATCCAATATCGCCAACGCCACATGCAGTCCTGCCAGTGACTAATGTGATCCAATCTTTCTTCACTTTTACATTATACAGATTTATTGTGCATATACAGTATATCACGCTCTTTGTCCACTGTCCTCTGTAAATCTCAAAATTACTATCTAGTCTTTGCTGCAACTGTAATTCAGGTGTCTTACTGTAGCTCTGTGGTGAAAAATCTACTGATGTCTCTGTTGTGGCACTCCTGGATTTGTACCCTTCTTATCGGCTCATAAAGCTGTAGACCACAGAGATGCCTCACAGAATTGATCAATCCATCCTCACCTTGTCCGCATGTGGCTGCTGAGGGGAGCTGTCATGGGCCTAATCCTGAATCTCATGGTGGTTTCTCTGGGCTGCAGTCCAGACCAGGCCCATCAGAGCTCACACATCACAAGCTCCTAACTCTGCCTCTTGGTTTGGCCACAACTTCCTCTGGCCAGGCCACTCGCTTAGCAGTCGCATATATCAAACGTGACATTTGACCTCACATTGAATGATAGAGCAATAATAACATAACAGTAATCGAGGAACAGTCGAGTCTTTGTGTATTCATTGTGCCAGATCCAAGTGTATAAATAAATAAAGAGATCTGCATTGCTGGGTTTCAGATAACATCACAACATTTCATAAGCTAATATTATTTAAAGGTCCCATATTACGCAAAATTGTCTCTTGTGAGCTTTTTGCCATGTTAGAATTTTGCTACCTCATCAAAAACATACCTGAAGTTGTGTTTTTTATCATTCACACGATTGAGGAACCCTTTATTATTAGTCTGTGTGCATCTTCAAAGCTCAAAATGCTCTGTTCCACCTTGTGATGTCATGAAGTGGTAGTTTTCAAGTTAACAGCTACCTTTTACTTTTTGCTCAGTAAAGACTGGCAATTCCAGTGCTGTAGTTATCCAACTTATTCTAGTGAAGGTGTATGGAGTTTAAAACACAGTGGAGCACTATTACCACATAACATCACAAGTGTTTTTAGTTTGTGAGAAGAACTCAGCCTAAATATGCAGGATTTTTATGTTTAAAATGTGTGAATGAATCAAAGCATAACTCTAAGTATGATGAGGACATAAGATTATAACATAGATCAGAAGTTATTGTAATATCGGCCCTAATAAAGATGGGAGCAGTCAAATTTTATATTGTTAAAATGCAGCTTTCTGTTGTAATACAGTGAGTTCTTGAGTCTAGTCACTACTACATATTGTCAGGTTCCACATTTGTGCATCTTCCATTCAGATATTTCATGTCAAAGTACGATGTAATCAATTCTTGTTTAAAGCTGTGATTTTTTACTTTTACTTTATTTTGACTTGTACATTTACATTTATATAAGTATGTCTTATTTGACACCTGTCTCTTACTATCTTTTTGCTACTTATTTAGAATTTATTATTGCCATTTAAATTTTCGCTCTTTGTTATTATATTATATTATGATGTGTGAGCTGCTGAGTCCAGATAATTTCTCTTGTGGATCAATAAAGAGCCAGATTTCCCTATTAGACTTAGACTTAGACAAACTTTGTCTAAGTCTAGCAGCCATGTGTGGTTACAGGATCTGGCAAAGGTTGGTTGTTAGATTTCTGTTTTGACCAGAGCATACTGTTGTTGTGTTCTTTGGCAAGACACATTTCTTAGTTATTGATGGGATCAGAGGGCTCAGTGGAGCAGATTGGGAGTCTAGCTTCTGTCAGTTTACCCATAGGCATATGTGAGGTGATAAATATATACTTTTTTCATCCCAAAGGAAACAAGCATAGCAACATAGAAAATATATGTATGTCTATAGATGTCATAATGTTGCGATGAATAATATAAAAAGTATTTGATTGTCCATTAGAAGTTCTTGGAGAAATTGTCTTAGCAACAGAAAGAGAGGCTTCATCAGTTCTTCATCAGAGACTTTTCTGGTAATGTTTAAACAGCCGTAAAGAATAAAGATTAATATTTAAATGTAATCCATCCTCTAGGACAGTGTCTCCAACCAGAGGTACAAGGACGCCCGGGGATATACACAAGCACTTAGCGCCGTGTACTTTCAGATTTTAAAGAATGTCAAAATAAATAGTTTATGAAAATAAAATCTCATGGGGTACATGTTACATTTTTCTGGTTTGGTAGGATGATTTGTGACAGAAATATAATTAAAACAAGGCAATATAATAGCAAGTAGTAACTGAATAATTTAAGTACACAGGTGGGTACTCAGAGACAAACTTGGGGGTAACTTGGGACAAACAAGATTGAGAACCACTGCTTTAGAGAACAAAAGATAGTGTTCTTTTTGTACCTGCACCAAGTTAAAAATACATGGATATTGAGAGAAACTTGGAAATGTTTCTTCTTTAAATGAGTTAATCAATTTTAAAGTGTAAAGTGTATCTTTTCTGGTGGAGGGTCCGTCAAATGCCTTTCTCCATGGTAAAGTTATTACTTTGTCTAGAATGTTTCAGAGTATTTTTTTTATCTTTATCTTTATGTTTTGAGCAGTAAAACCATTTGAAAATGAATAAATGTACGATAGAGCTGTTTAATGACAGGGTAGAACAATCACATATCCATAGAAACAAGCAGATGGCGAACATCAACTAAAAAGTTACATAGCGCACCACCAAGAAAAAGCCTAAATGCTAGACCAAGATTTGAAAAACTACATTCCACATTTGAAACAACTTTTATGCAAGTAATTTGGTTTAATTTATTCCACTGGCAATGTTGTTTACCCTCCCCTTTTGTCAGTAGTTATACATCATTCATAGTAAAAACAAACCACCTCACAAATAGTTAAGCAGTGGGGAGATTCTGACTCCTTTACACACCTCTATGCCCAAGTGTAAACATGTGTGAAGCCTCCTGTTGACCTCTGGGTATCTGCTCTGCTATTTTTGTCATTAACCACATCAACACATGTAAACAGCTCCGTGCTAAGTGTTTATGTTAACCTTTCATGCAACACTACCTCTTCAGATAACAAATCCACAACAGACAAATGAGTTAAGCAGTGGCGTAATAGTAGTTAGCGAACTCCTAACTCCCCAGGTGAACCCGAGCGTTGGAACTTGAAAGAGCTGGCACTACTTTTGGAGTGAAAATATTTGCTGGCACATACTTCGAGTTCTCATAAAGGAGAAATTGGCAGCGTTTTGAGGAAGTGCTGTCAAAGAACCACAGTTACTCTCAAAGAAGATAGCGAAGCCCCTGGAATGAAAGAGGTGCTGATAACAAGTCGAAAAGGATGAATTCTACTCGTGGAGATGTAGGGGATGTCTCTGCAGATATGACAAAACAGAAACAAATCATAAGACTTTTTAGCAGAAAATTGATTAGACTTGAGCAAAATATCAGCCGTGGATGCGAGGATTTAGCTGTAAAATCGTGAAAGCATTGCACTGTTTTATGATGCAATTTTGAATATTTGACATTTTGTTCTTTGCTATGCTTTAATAAGTTGTTTTTCTTTTTCTTACAATTGATCAGTGATGGAAGAAATACTACATTTTGTTACATAAGGAAAAGTACAGACACCAGATCAGAAAAATCACATGAAAATATATACTTAAGTAAAACTATTTAAGTAGTTTAAAATGTACTTAAATAGTAAAAAAAAGTATTTCACACAGATTTTGAGGTCTTATGAGGCTTCAAATGTAGAGATTTTATCCAGATTTGTGCTGCATTTGCTTCTACAGAAACCAGTAGCAGTTTTATTTGTATATTTTTGTTTGCTCATGCTATGAATGTGTTTAAAAATAAACCCTCAGCCTTTTCAGCAGGTCTCAAATAAAAAATACTTTTACATTTCAGTCCTTTTCAAAATTTAGAGGAGAAAGTACAGATACCTGCTCTTAAATGAAGTGATGTAAAAGTAAAAAGTATCCATTTTTAAATCTACTTAAGTAAAGTACAGATACCTGAAATGTATACTTAAGTACAGTACTTTACTTTGTTCCACCAAAGCAATTGACAATCATTTCTTTCTTCTGTTTTATAGTGATATTAAACCAATTAGCTCAGTATGTTTACGATTGTATGTTTTTTCTATTGTTTTATTTTTAGAAAACTAAAATTTCTAGCAACCAAATCAACATTCATTCTCATTTTCTGAGCCCCCCCCCTCTATTCCACACTCATATTTAATCGTACTGTGAAGTTATGTCGAATTAAAGGCGGTTCCAGTTGAATTTTTCTTTTATTGCTTTCATACCAATGTCCTGAGGCTAATATCAGAGTGATTTGAAGCAACAGTTTGTGTGCGAGGGTCCCGTCGGTGGGGAATGTGTGTGCTGATGACATCTACTCCGACAGGAAGGCAAGGGCGTAATGATTAGCACATGTTTAGCATCAGCAGGGTGCCACAATCTGGAGTTCGTCAGGCCTTATGTCTCTGATTTATTTGCTTGTTGTTGCCTCAGAGGGAGGGGCAAATTGGGCATAAAGGGAAGAGAGTTTGTCTGCAGTCTTCTGCCCCGATTTCAATCAACTGGCTTTATCTTATTGTGGACATCTGTAATTCAGTAATGTTTGGAATGTTGATAGATTACAGTTGTTCGAGAGTCATCTTGGACAGAATAATAATGGTAGATTTTATATCAATAACATATTTGTTTTGTTTTTATCGTTAAGGGAATGGTGTTGCTAAGAGTAAAACTGTTCAGCCTAAGCCCTGTGGGCTAAAGAAGAGGCATTACTCAAACAGAAAAGCATCACTGGATATGTACAGTTCTTCTCATCCTTTAAATGAGAATAATTGAAATACATTTTGAATCTTGCTTGTAAAATTTGAGATTACTTTTGGTAGTGTAAGTTCAAATATGTTGGCAGTTGATCCTTACAAAATCCTGTAAATGCAAAGAAGAAGAGAGGCGTTGTCAGCTACTCTCGGATCACTTGACTTCAGAGCCTGAGCGTTTCCTCTTGTTTTGGCAGTGACCTCTATAGGATCTTAGGCTGGATGCACTGAAGGGTGTTCCAACCATTGCTTAATATTCCCAAAGGTGAAATATCCGTCCAGCTGTCCCAATGTAAACCAGCCAAACCTATGGAGAGACATCCAGAAACCTACTCCCAGATTGTCTCATCCAGTCGTAGAGTTGGAGAGGGAACTTTGGCCACTCCTGCAGGTGGAGCTCTGTACTTTACACTGACAGGACTGGTGTTGAACTGCAGCTGACTCATTCACAGCGGCCTATTTCAATAACCGCAACATACTGCAATCTAGTTGAAGCTTGTCTCATTGTCCTTACATTACGTAACTGGATAAGGAAAAAGAAAGTGAAAGTTACAGTGTGGATAAGGATGACATTGGTTTAAGGGTAATGCTACAGTGCCAGGCTCTTTCTTTTTGTTTTTGTTAGTCGTGATAGTACTATTAATGTTCTATATCACCTAAAATGGATGCCTTTGAGCTTTTAGTCATGTTATAATGTTGTTATCTCCTCAAAAACATACCCAGAGTTGTGTTTTGCTTCATTCGCACATGTTTGAATAAGACTGGTTTATTAGTCTGTCTACATCTCCAAAATTCAAAATGCTCTGTTATACTTTGTGACGTCATTTAGCTATTTTCAATTTACCAGCTTTTACCTTTTACCTTTTGTTTAGCAGAGTTTGGTAATTCCAGGGCTGAACTTATTCACTTTTCCAAATGATTCTAGTAAAGGTGTATAAAGTTTAAAAACACAGTGGAGTGCCTTGTGTACTACCACATGACAACACAAGGTGGAACAAAGTGTTTTCAGTTTGAGAGAAGAACTCAGTCACAACATGTATGAATAATAATAAAAAAAAACATTACAACATACATCAGAAAACAGTGTAATATGGGCCCTTTATATATCTTTTCTAAGTCTGGTAGGTTTTATGCAGTGGCTCAAAATGTGGGTCCAAAACCCAAAGAATGACATTACAATTCCTGCCTAGAACAGCACACACTGTTGCTGTGTTCTTGGGTATGACACTTAGAATGTGACAATGTATAAATGTGTTATCTGAGTAATTGGTGTTGATACGTAGGCTGTTGGTGCAAATTTGCAGCAACAAAAGTATGTCTATATGAGCGATTAATAACCCCTAACCCCTAACCCAACCCTAACCTAACCGTAACCCATAAATAATGCTGTCTAAAAAGTTGTATACTGTAAATCTATTGCATTATAGATTTTCCCAGCACCTTGATAGAAATCTTTTTGGCACTGAAAATAATACATATAGTAGAACCTCCAGTGATGCTGCTTTTTCGTGATAATGAAAAGTCCCGAAAAAACAATTGTGCCACCTGCGTCCCTGTGAATCCCCTGCTGAAATGTGGCGTGTCACTTTTAGTTTTAAGTTTCAACTTGAGCTACTCCACAATGGCTGTGACTATAGTTACCAGTGGTGAGCCTGTCCTGCCTTGTTTGTTATGTGATCTGTCACTTCCAAAAGAGGACAAGCTGTGTGTGTTTAGGTTAACTCTGTTGTGTGGGTATTGTGCCTTTTGGAAAACCTCCAAGAAAACAACATCAGGAGAGAGTGCCAAGAGCCAAGAGCCATCACAACTTTTCAGCATTATGCCTTTTAATTAGCCAAACAACAATACACTAATGGGGGTTAGAAATTGAGCTGCAGTAATTAAAAAACTTAATTTCTTAACATTAAGGACGTAAATAATGCTATAACTTTGGCTATAGTTATTATGTCGAATAGTAAACTGCAGCAGAAGAAATTTCGAGGAGACAGAGAAGGGTGCGGTATGCATTATGTCACTGGAGCTTCATTTGCCAAAGAATGTGTCACAGATGGTGTAATGTGAGACAGTGCTGCAGACTAACAAGAAAATCTGAACTTTTTATAGTTTCGTATTATAATATTTTGTAGTGATCTGCGTTTGATGAACATTCCAGACATTTTCGGATATATTTGAATTAGATGCTCCTCAGTTTTTGTTTGATACCTCTTTAGTCCTGGTTTAGACTTTGATTGGACCTATTCTAGTCTCAGTAGTGGAACATAACAAAATAAAAGTAGTAAAATACTGTGCTTAAGTATAAAATTTAGGTACCTCTCCTCTACTTGAGTCAGTTTTAAATTGAATACTTTTTACTTTAACTTCACTACATTTGAGAGTTATCTGTACTTTCTACTCCACTACAAAATTTCGCACAAATCTTTATTAAAAAGCACGACATTTTAAGCTTTATTAGACCTCAAAATCTGTGCAAAATACTTTTTACTCTTTAAGTAATTTTTTTATGGACACTTTAATACTTTTACTTAAGTTGTTTTTTCTTGTAATTCTTTTACTGGAGGTTTTTTGCTCCAGTATCTGTACTTTTACTTGCATTATGTAACTTTTCAGTCCGTGGTCCGTCATCTTCTTGTTTCTATGGATATGTCATTGCTCTGCTTTGAATGTTCTACAATATGGCGTTAAACAAATCTGCCTCATATTTATTCAATTACAGGTGTCCATGATGATAGAAATGTTTAAAGCAGGGTGCGGACCCTCCACCACAAAAGTTACACAACACACAATTAAGCAACAAAACTGAATACTTGTTCCACCACTGTCTAGTCCTGGTTTATTCCTGGGAACTTCTTGGTTCCTTTGAAATGGTGTATACTCAAGTCCAAACAAGTATTTCTAACAACAGTATTAACTCTTGAGTAATTTGTGAAATGTTGTTGCCATCTACTTCACTGTCCAGGGGTGTGTGGTAACAACCTCTGAACAGAATTAGACTTTTTCAGTGTGCACACCTGCTTTTGCCTGCCATCTAAAATTCAAGCTCACTCCCCCTGCTGCTGCTACTGGCACAGCCTTGCCCTTGACCACTGGAGTACTTACATATTCATAAACAGGGCGCTGATCTGAAAGTTGGCCTGATGGTCAAACACTCTCTCCCTCTCTGCTTTGCCAACTCCAGCTCTCTGCAGCGCCGCCTCACCCCACTTTCTCCTCGTGGATGTTTACAAACACAAACCACAGGAATCCAACTGATGAGCCAAAGCCAGCAAGACACAGAGAAAGAGAGAGAGGCCGAGCAGCTGATCACTATCACGTTTAGGTCAATCACGTTTCAAGTGGGCACGTTTCTTTGTCGCTCCTAACATCTGCGCTCTTGAAGTTGAGTTTACAACTTCGACGCTCGTAAGGAAGTTCCCTGGGACCACACTGCAATCTCTATCACTCATCCTTGACTAGAATGTGTGTGGAGATCCGAGCGGTTCCATCAATTTAGCATGAACAAAACATTACACCATGGCAACTCCCACTGGCACCAGACAAGCCAGCTTTTCTCTCTCACTCCACACACTCCACTCGGGGCCAGATTCTCACTCAGAGGCATTCGTCGTAACAGGTGGCGCATGGACGTAGACACAGACGCATATAGAATGGGGATGGACAGAGACATATGCGCGGCTAAACTCAAAGTGGACAATTGAGTTGAACTAATGAGGGGGCACGTGGGGGGGTCACTACCACTTAATTTTTATCCAGTACACAGCCGCATGATGTTATAATATATCTGGAAATACACATCTGTTTATTATGACTGGGAGGCTTAGTTGTAGTGTTATATTGTGTTTACTATGGTCATACTATAGGCCTGTAAACTATGAGAGTTATGCACTTCAATGGCCTGAAATCTTCACACAACCCTATGCAGTTTAGTTCAATCCAGATGATGAATGCCACGGAAAGGGGGGGAAAAAAATGAAGTTTTGGAGCGGGCCTCTGGTGACGTGCGGGGCCTGTAGGGCGGTGTTCGCAGGCGGAGACAACGGCAGACTGGGGTGTGTGAGCCACATCTGGAATAGTAGCTACAGAGAAACAGTCCAGAGGAGCACAACTTTCTGAGACTTTCTGCAACTCTTTACTGCAACACTCATTTTCCAAGGAACCAAATCTCCTGCTTTGCTTTTGTAAGTTGGATTACTACTTTGGAACATTTCGTATCCTTATTTGGTCTGTTGTTGTTTCCATAACGCGCCCATGAACAGGACGTTCTCTCTGGACCTAAAATCCATTTTGGATCTATTATGGGCGTGAAAAGGCAGTCGTGTGATACAAGTCACCGGTTTTTCTCGTCAAGTTTTATTTAACTTGAGTTTTTCGCCACTTTTCATTTGAAAGTAAAAGACCAACTTGTGGCGCACGCATGGCGCCACTACGCTGGGATGTTTTTTTTTTTTTTTTTTTTTACGCAGCAGATGAATCGAGTTTGTTTTCCAGCAGCATGTCCAGATTAGGCACGAATCGAAACTTGTCACTGTTCTATGGTCTTCCTGGTTTTCCCACCAGTGTTTCCGCCTTAACACATTCGAACATTTAAGTTCTAAGGTTGAGGGTTTTCTTTTTGTTGTTAATACTACTTTTAGATGTTTATTTTACTCACAGTAACTTTGTGAAGGAGATTATGTAGAAGTAGCTCCAAATTACAACTGTAAACTTACCCTTAAAAGCTGCAAACAAGCTGTAAGTAGCCTTTAGCTTCCATTTAGGATTTGAACGTTTGGATGTAAGGCGATACTTTCACATTCAAGTAAACATTGCGGTCCTCGATTGAGTGGGCGGGTGGCGCCATCTGGCGTTCTGAGTGTCCTGTTGGCTGTAGATGTGTTGCTCCTGAGTGGATTTGAACTCAAATGTAGTTTTATTTTGTACTTTAGATCTGCTTCAAAATGATGCTCATTCTGCTTGGCGTGCTTATCCTGCACCTCATCATTCTTATTCTCCTTATAGTGTCGACAGCAGCCAGTGTAAGTACTCTTTCAGCATTTGCATTACATCACAGGACAAACTGTTGAAAAACAAATTTAATGTGATCTCAGGCATGGCAAATCGGGGGTGGTTCCAGCAAGGATCTGTGGTACTCCTGCCAGGCAACCAATGGAGGGGTCCACTGCAGACCAGCCAGCAACGACGGTCTATATCCTGAAACTATAGCTGCTTAGACCCTTACAAATGTGTGTTTAGACTAACTTTGTTCTCCTGACCTTTAGATTGGATCCAGGCGGTACAGGCCCTCATGATCCTGGCTGTTCTCTTTTGCTTTTTTTCCCTCATCGCATTCCTCTATCAGCTCTTCAAAATGGTCAAGGGTGGACGGTTCTACTTCACCGCCATTTTTCAGATTTTGGCCAGTGAGTATAACTTTTGAGGTTCACACCCTAGAGTTCTAGTAGTGGGTGGGGTTGCACAATACTCAGAGCATTTAATCTTTCTTCTTAGGTCTTTTCGTGATGTGTGCGGCCATCATCTACACTGCAATGAAACCAGATGATCAGAACATGACCTATGGTTATGCCTATGTCCTGGCCTGGGTGGCATTCCCCCTGTCGCTGGTCAGCGGGCTCATTTATATTGTCCTGAGGAAGAAAGAATGAGAGGAGCAGCGAGGGAGGAGGAGCGGAGCAGGGGGAGCTTGGGGACCCCTTTAGCAGAACATCGCACTGTGCCTACTGCCCACAGACCTTAGACTTACAGACATCGCCAAAATTCAAGTGGATAAGTCACTAACAATTGTACATAAGTGGAAGACAATGTAGTTGACAAAATGCCTGTCATCATCTTGTGTTTACCATCAAGTGCCTTAAATTTCACATTTCAATTGTTGCTGAGGTATCGACTGGTGTTGCATGCTAGAAACTTTTTAAATTTGAGATACAACAGTACAGTGGTGTACATAGTGTCTGTGGTTTTTAGACATATTTATAACATTGTAACATTACAATTGTTTTGTACATAGTCTTGTCAAGTTAACATTTGTCTAATTGCTTTTGTATGTGATAGAGTTTGTCTCTCACAGATCATGCAGCTGTGCCAAAGAAATGATAATGCTTCCATTTGCCAGATTATCAAGCTTCTTAAACTGTCTTATTTCTGAGTGTTTTTGTGTTTTACTCTTAGTTAGAATCTGTTTTTATTGAAGGAAAAAAGAAAGGAACAACACGTGTTAATTCGCTCATGAAGTTTTTTTTCTTCTTAATAGTACTTGATATGTCAAAATATATTTTTTTGCATTTCCTACTCATTTTTTTTTGAAAATGGTGCTTTTTTATCTACATTTATTGAAATGTATAGCTTTTGTGTTATGCCGTGTGTCATGCATTGTGATTAATTTGCATTGTACAAACCCAAGTTTGCATTTTTGTCAATATTCTTCTAAATAAACAATATAAAAATAATATATATTTCATGTTTATTTGCATATTTTTGACTGCACAAAATAATCTTACGTGTTGGTTCAATCTACAATATTGCTTTGTACAATTACCAGTTAGAAAAGACTGCAAACATGTATTTACAAAGAAATGCAATATATAGTATTATTCATATTTCATATTTTGTCTTGCATCATATACGTGTACAATGTATATGTTTTATATCTCTCTCTCTCTCTCTCTCTCTCTCTCTCTCTCTCTCTCTCTCTCTCTCTCTCTCTCTCTATATATATATATATATATATATATATATATATATATATATATATATATACATATATATATATATAATAGATAGATAGATAGATAGATAGATATAGATATAGATATAGATAGATAGATATTATATTAAATTTTGTATTTATATTGTAAGACACATTCAGGATAGAAGTATGTAAATACAGAATACTGCAATTCATGTTGATTGCAGAGACACGCCACTAGGCGGAGACTCTAACTTACAAATACGCTCACCATTCAGTACAGTTCCTAAAATTGCCATAAAGCAACTGTAAGGTATACTTTGTGAGTCGTTTCCATTCCATATTTATCTGCAGTCCCCTTTAACAACATTAGAATAATAACAAGACTGAAAAAAAGTTGTTAAGATAAAATATAATGCCTGCAATGTCAACAAATGATTGAAGAAACACACATTTCAGGTCATAATAATATGAATTAGCCTAAAAACAAGACTGATGATGGTTGAACAGTGTTCTGTTGTTAAACATAACAATGTGTCATTTGTACAACATATAAACTATTCTATGACCTGTTGCTACTGAGTTACCCTCAGGTTGACACAGTTTCATGCAAGGAAAGGTGGCTGTATTGTTTTCCTTTCAAGAATGGATGAAACTGACTATACCATCTCCATTGCAATTTGTGTTTAACCTTTTGTGAATAAACAATTTCTCTATAGAACTGTACAATAAAAAACAACAACAACTATGAACCTAAAATTATGTAGGGTTATGTAGAATGGCATTTTTGGGCTGTATTGGTAGTGCCATGTAGTGGGTCATGCTGGGTTGCTGGTCTCTGTGTATGTACCGTACAACATAAAGGAGCTGAATATTTTAGTGGCATGCCTAGTAGTATTAAATGAATTGCCTCCGCAAACTGGGATGTTAGAAATACTTGGGGAGCTGGAGTTTGGGAGTGCGCAGTGAGGCAGTGGTTGTGAAGGGACACAAACAATGGACTGGAGCCAGCTGATGAACTTCTGAAGAAACTCTCTTTTCACTGTTTAGATTTGTTGCCTTTTTATTTGCAGTGTCTGTCTCCCAGAACAAACGCAGGCAACTTCAGATCCCAGTAAATGATATAGAAAACAACCCTGCCCATTTTATTCAAGGCACATTTCATCACGCCCATAAATCTAGCAGAAATCAAAGGCGTTGCTATACTCAAGTTTCTCTGCTGTCTTTGTCTTGCTAATTCGCATTAGAGTGTGGCTGGCTGCCCGCTTTGACAGCAGCAGGACAGGAGCTGGGTAAAGTTGCAGATGTGAAAAACCTGGAGGCACCTTTGACCCTTGAACCCTGCTGTTAAATCCCTGCATCCGCCTCAGAACATGCACAGAAATCCTCAGATGCATTTGTGGCACTCAAATCAAATAAGGAAAACAGCTAAATAGTTTTTCTCTTTCTTTTCTCAGCAAATATATATATATATAATATATATATATATATATATATATATATATATATATATATATATATATATATATATATATGTGTGTGTGTGTGTGTGTGTGTGTGTGTGTGTATGTGTGTGTGTGTGTGTGTGTGTGTGTGTGAATAATTATGTCTTATTTGAGTCCCTGTCAGTCCCTGCTATTTTTGATACTTATTTAGTTTTATAATTTATTATTAGCATTTATATGTGACATGCATCCAAATAATTTCCCTTGTGGATCAATAAAGTTTGTTTAAGTCTACAGTAAGTCTAATATTTAAATTATTGCAAGTGTGTCCATCTTTTTGAGTATATAACAACTCTATAGAGATCTGAACTTCAAATTTGCATCTTCTGATGGTAGTATTTCGATTGTTCTCTGTTCATACCAAATGCAAACTGTGGAAAGTTACAATATTGACGTATTACTAGTTTTGTGTACTATTTTACAGAGAGAAGTCTGATTGATACATGAAACTCAGAAACAAATGAATAACTAACTAAATAATCAATAATGCAATAACCAGGAAATCATTCTCAACATTTATGCATTATAAATTAAATGAGTGCAACAATTCACTGTCATTTAAAGGTGCACTTTTCTTGTACAAGTCCAGCACCTGCTTGTGACCATGGAGATACTTGTATACTAAGGACATTGCTTTTCCCTATATGTACCACAGTATGGCACTTAAAAATAATGCAGTATGGCATTAAACTTGATTATTATTTAATTTTAAGTTTTATATGCATTGTACTTTAAGCAGGCCCAGCTCTCCACAAATCCGACCTGTAAACTGACATGTTGTTTGTCTCCATGGAAACAGATAAACTTTGTGAAAAATGCCAGACAAAACAAAGTTATGCAGTGCACCTTTAAATGTTGTGTTGCATTGATTAATGTGTTTATAAAGTAACACTATCACTGTTAGCCTCTAATACACCTGTCACTATAACCAAACTCTGAGGTGACCAATGTGCCCTAAAGACCTTGTAATCCGGTGCTGGTGGCTAACAAGTGGCTGTGTACTAAACATTTCTCCTTTAATTACACCACAGGCATGTCTCTGGTGTTTTCAGCCATGCAGCAACCCAGTAAATGAAAGAGCAGAGTGACAGTGCGAGACACATCATTTGACGTGGTTACATGGCGGTTTATACAGGCATGGACTTCAGATACACGTCCCAATCTGAGTTTAAGGACTGAAATATGCAGATAATTTAAGAGGAGATATACTAACACAGGCAGGCACATGTGCGTAATTACTAAGTGTTACTGAAGTGATCTATGGCTGATAAGAAAAACACGGAGATGGCCTCACATGAAAAGTTGTTGAGGTAGTAATTTAAGATTGAGAGTTATGTTGACCATATGTGGGGATTTGAAAATGTACAAGATGGAAAAATATGATTTGGTAAAAGCCTCTCAGTAAATTTAAAGGTCCTATATTACACCAAAATTGACTGTGGTGAGCTTTAAAGCCTTGCCAGAATGTTCATCAAACCTCATCAAAAACACACCTGGAGTTGTTTTTTGTTTCATTCATGCATGTTTGAACTTTGCATTATTGGTCTGTTTACATCTCCAAAGCTTAAAATGCTCTGTTCCACCTTGTGATGTCATTAGTTTTCAGGTTAGCAGCTACTTTTTACCTTTTGTTCAGTAGAAATAGCCTATTCCAGGGCTGAAATTATCCAGACGAAGGTGTGTGAAGTTTAAAAACACAGTGGAGCACTTCCTGTATTATCACATGACATCACAAGGTGGAACAGAGTGTTTTCTTTTTGAGAGAAGACCTTAGCCTAAATATGCAAGATTTGTGTGTTAGACATGTGTGAATGAAACAAAATTAATGAAACAGTCCAGGTATGTTTTTTGATGAGGAAACAACATTATAATATAATAATATGGATCTTTAAAGAAGCAGACACAGTGGCTCTGACTATGTTTCATAAGATATACTTTTAATAATAATAATAATAATTTTCCTAAAATATGTGATATGCAGTGTTTTAGTAGATGGTGTACCACAGAATATTTTTAACCAAATAATTGTGCCATGATAAAAACAAAAAAAGTTTTAACAATGCAGCTCTAGCCTATATGATATACAGAATAGCTCTTGCTTAATGTATCGGGAGAAGCCTGTATCCTTGGCTATCCTGGCTACACGGGCTAGTGCCTAAATTTGACCAAAACTAACAGAATTCTGCACTAAACCCAAAGACACATTATTCAACATCTAATTACTGTTTTAGCCATAGATATCTGTGGTCTGAGCTAAGTTTGCCAATGGACAGAGTGCATATGTCAGAGAGCTAAAGAGACCAGAGTGCTGTGTGATGTGTGCTGGCAGTCCGACTGAAGGATCGAGGTTGTGGCCCGATCAAGGGTCAAACTGAAGTAGCTGTGTTTTTTCAACCTCACTGACCCCTCACACTGGGGTCCATAACCACACTGGACTGAACCAGGCTGATGGGGGACAGGGAGGGGGTGGGGTAGGTGGGGCAAGGGGGTGGGGGGTCCACTCAGAGAGGTGTCTTTGTTGTCTTTGTTTGTCTTCAGCTTGGACACCCTTCTCCAGTGACGGATCATCTGAGTCCCAGTGGTCACCCTTGGAAAACAATCCCCCACCCAAAGGTGCCACTTAAGTGGCGGGGAATAGGAAGAGTAAATCCTATGAAGATAGCTCTCTATGATCATGATAAAAATCTGGACTTATTGACAGATATGTCAATATAACTTTTCCCAGTTTATATGATCAGCTCAAACATGTACTTTCTGTTATATTTTACATCTGTGGATTCCGCATTTCAGATTGGCATTTTCATATGATGCATATATCATGGCATTTTCGTAGTGACCCAGCCTACTACATGAGTTTATTACTAATCCTTATAAAAATGCCATAAAAATAATTGCTTCATTTATTTAAAGCAAACAACTTATTTCATCCAATAAAGACGCAAGCTCCAGACCACCTTTGAATTTTGAACTTTACATAAACCCTATTTGTGCATTGATGTCATCATACCACAGCATAATGAGCCATGCCAACTTGTAGTCAGTCAGAATCCCAGCTTGACTTTAAGACTGTTTATGCTGGACAATGGGCAGTGTTATGACCAGCCCAGAAAAAGCTTTTAAAATCTATAAACTCATAAAAACAGAGAGATTCCAGAACGAAGCCTTGTACTCATGTTGTTAACCCTGTCAGAGGATGGGGACATTACACATAGGGAGACTGGGGTGAAACATCTACTAATCCAAATATTGACAAGACTTTGTTTGTGAAGCCGAGCTGGAGGAAGTTCCCTCAATGTATTTAAAAGTGCTGCAAAAACAGCCTTACTCTTGTAGAATTTATACTGAGCAATTAATATGTAAGATGTTGTTATATACTTTACTTACTTGGTCAGCCTTAAGCACACACTTTGAGCAAACCTTACAAAGACAAGTGGATCTGGTGCCATGTCCTGTCTCACTGATTTCAGTGGGTGTAATTGACAGGAGGATTAACCAATCAGAGACAGAGAGTCAAAAACAAACATGACTGCATTCCCGTAAAAAGGAGGACAGTGTGGATTTTCTCAGAATCAACAATCAAACCATCAAACTATTACTTATCTCAGGTAAAAGAAGTTACATATTCTGTTCTGAATGTTACAAGACTTTCCAAGGGGAGATATCTTCCACATTTGAGAGCGATACAATTTAATGGCTGTGACTGGAGCATCTCAAGTTTGGACAGTCCAGTCCCATCTGGATTCAAAAAGAATGTAGAAGAGACTGGCCGGTTAGGCAAATACTTTACTGCCATGACAGCTACGGCAGCCAATGTCTACATTACCACCACTACTAATATGTATTTGATCAAAAGTACAATTATAACTCTTGCTCCAGTTGATAAAAAGAAACTCAAGTAACTATAATGATCACCATTAAACCTTTCATAGTGCATGTATGTGTTTGTTTGAATGGAGAAGTTGTTCAGACATTAGGTTTACCACGATCTATTTCTGTATGATCACAAACATTTCATTTCATTTCACTGGATGCCCCACCTTCTCTCTAAGCAAATAATAGTTTGAATACGTGATTTCAATTATGATTTAGGTAATCATGATTGTTAATTTTCCATAATAAAGCACCAACACTATTACTGCTACTATTTTACCAGTTAAATTACCGTACAGTATCTTGTTACTTGCAGGTACACATTATTACTCAATTAGAATTTAATCTGAACAGCAGTCATTGTCTGCCATTAAATCAAAGTGGATATGTCAAGGTAATTGTAGGAGATTTTATTACTAATGCAATATGGTCCCAGTTCAATCAGTGCATTATTGACTTCATAATCAATTCATAATATCAAATGTTTAATAGAGAAATCCCACATACTAAAACCACTCTCACAAACAATCTTCTCTGATTGCAGTGTAAACCATTACTGCGATAAAATAACAGTTAACACACACCAGGCATGTCCTATCAAATACGTTTTTTGTTTTTTCAAATTTAATTCAGGGAAGATGTTACATGGGGAAAACGCCTCAGGACTGAATGCAGCTGTGGTGCTTGTAAATTTGTGTTTTGGAAAAGTAGAGAGTGAAATGTGGTTTAGGAAGAAAGCAATTAAACTTGTTAGTACTTCAAGTAGTTAGACACACATATTCCAAAAAATAAAAAAATAGTAAGTAAAACCTGTATTTTGTTAAATGTACCAATGCATTGAACACAGATCCTAAACAACACAAGAAGCAGAAAAAAAAAAGTTTTGCTTGTAGTTTGCACCAAATTGTGTTTCAGGTGCAATGACACTATGCAGTGGTTTCCCTATAAGCTTTGTCACACTCTCTGGGTACTCCCCAACTCTGGCACTATGGGTAAATTATTTAGGCAAGTAATATTTGCACTAAATGAGTTATCTTGATCCTCTGCTGTAAATAAATGTTTTCTGTATTGCACTGTATTTTTATTGTTCTCAAAAATCACTTATTACTATTATATTTTCTTGTTTAACGATATTGATTTCTGAAGTCTTCCAAATTTGTCTTGTCTTCCTAATTCAATTTGACCCTGTTTTTAAACCATTAAATGTACACCCAGGTAACTGCTTGTGTACCAGTAACCATACACCTGATTGGAAACCAGTACAATGACTGTGAAAAATCAATGGGTATTGTACACATAGTCTAAATAAATGGTTACGATTAGGCAGAGTGAGTTAATGCATGTACATCAAAACAAGCACTTATAACAGACTTATGACAAGTCCCATTAATCATGTGTGAGCCATCTTCATCATAAAGGTGCATTGATTCTGAGTGCATGAACTGGACTAAACAAGGACACTGCAGTGTGCAGTATGTGACACACGTGTACCTTTGCCCTCTATTTCCCAAAGGCTCAATAAACATCGTAAATCTGATGGCACACTCTCCTCCTCATGTGGAATATATTCACTGGCTTGTGTAGCCACAGTTTTTAAAATTGTTTCCATAAAACCCTTTTCACTTCCTATATGCCTCCCTTTGAGGTTTACAAGGTTGTCAAAAAAATAAAATAAAATAAATTATAGCCAGATACAATACTAAAACTAGTAAAACAAATATACTAATGTGAAGTCAATGTCGAATATTTCTCCTCTCCTGTATGGTTTTAGTGTGACCTTGATATGAGGAGTTCCATAAGACCACATTGAAACCACTTTACTCATTTTGTATTGAGAATTTTAGTTTGTTTTTATTATAACTTTGGCACTGAAAACAAATATTGAACCTTAGCATTGAATCTGAGTTTGAAATTTTAGTACCGTGACAACACCAGAACTTGGTGGTGTGCCTTGTGGCTTCCTGTCTTAAGAGGCTTTTTGAAAGATTAATTACTACAGACCTGCTCTTATAGTGTGCTGCAGATTTGAGCCTTATTATAGTCCCTTCATTATTGGCTGGACAAGAGGAGAGGATATGAGACATGTCTTTGATAGAAGCTTAAGCTACATTGAGCTCAGTAAGGCTTCAATGAAGTTAAATCAATACTTCAGGAGCCAGAACTCTGCGTAAAAGTCAGTGGAGTCTGTGCATCTATTCACGTGAATACAATCCTTTTAGCCACGGTAACACCTACCGTATTGCCGGGTTTCAGATTACATCACAACATTCTATTGTCCAGTATTATTTAATACAGTTGGGGGCAACCATAGATTGAATATATAAATGGACATACCTACTCACTTGCCATCGCGTTCCAAATAGGAAGTGAGCATGGGGGCGCTTCTGTCTCCATTTGAAACTTGTCGCCCATGTCTCTGTGACTGCTGCAGTGAGCCTTGTCAATTTGGTCTTAAAATGTTCATATTAACCTGCTCTATATGATCCTGGTGTTTTTATTTAGCTATTTTGTCTGTTAATAAATTCTTATTCCTAATATGTACCCCGTTTTGGCTGGAGCTGAATGCTATGGATGACACGTTATAATACAGTGAGTTATAATACAGTGAACTCTTGGGTATTATCAGTAATAGAAAATTATCAGTAATAGAAATTATGAAGTTCAAGATTTGTTAATTTACCTTTTGAGTATTTCATGTCAGAATACAGTGTAACTGATATCTGAATTGACATCTGGCTCTTGCCCAATATCTGGAACTATGGCATCCTCATATAGAATTTGAAAACTACCAATTGTCAAAAACCTTGAAAAACAGTAATTCTTATATTGAAAAGGTTTGCCTCTCCATAAGTCTGATCCGGACACATCACCTGCTTGTCTCCGTGGTGATAGATAAGTTACATAGTGTACCTTAAGGATACTGTTTAAAATATTGTTCCATAGTTTATTTCAATTTTGTGGATGAAATAAGCTTATAACCAGCCCACATGAGGTATAACTAACATGCCAAGGTGAATATCTCTCCAGGTGTGAAAGTACACATCAGCAGTCCTTCACTTTATATTATACAAACCAGATTTAGCCTTCAACACCTTAGGGGGAGGGGCCTATAGGTGTTCAAACTGCACCATCTGGCTTAGCTCAGGGTGTGGATGGGGCTTTAAGATCAGCATTTTTCCTGAAAGTATACTCTGTGGACTGAACTAAACTAATCTTTTAAATCCAAGTTTAGGTATTACCTCTGTCATATGGCCCACAAATGAGCATCAAGATTCACAAGGTCCAAATTACAACCTTACATCAGTCCCTCATCTTTTGTGTTATTAGTGACTGCATGTATAATTGAATTAGCCTGCCTGTCTGTCCATATACAGAATGAGCCCAACGCCCCAGAGCCATGGGTCAGGGGCTGGTGGATACTGAAGACAAAGTAGCACTAAAGCAAATGTGGGATGACATTCACTACTGAGTAAATGTGTTGTATTTTTGACCAATGGTTGCCATTACATCAAATCTGGGAATTATCTGTGATCTAGACTGCATAATAATAAATTGTTCTTTAAACTAGACATACTGTTTTCTTTTTGTAATTATTTCCATTTATTTGTACAGTGTTTTATCTTTAGTACTGGATTTTTGGTAGTTAACATTTTCTACAGTTTCACCTCCTACACTGGTGGTATGGTTAGTATTTGTCAGACCCATGCCAATTTCATTATTTCATTATTTCATTATTTATTCATTTATTTATTTATTTAAAACTCCATACACCTCAACTAGAATAATTTGGATAATTCCAGCCCTGGGATTGCCAATGTCTACTGATAATAATAATGAATAATAAAAGATTACATATGCAATTGAGGAGGTAAAATTATAACATGACTTAAATTTCCAATTTACGTATTATATGACCTTAAATTTGATTAAACAGATTTTTTGGCTTGTTAGAAATCTTTTTTTTTTTATTTCTTGAATGCAGGCACTAGAGTAAACCTGTAATGGAACTGTACAGTGACACCAGGGACAGAGCTGATGTGCCTCCCACACTCACAGGAAACAAAAAGAAACAACAGTGAAAAACAGAGACAATAGATCAACAGAGTGACCTAGATATCAACCTGATGTGTACTGCTATTAACCCAACTGTATTACTGCATTGACTCAACATCAATAACTGATAGAGTAAAACACGGTGTACCAGGAGTTCGGTGTATAGGGTGCTTACTGTTTACTGAGGACCTAATGCAAGAAAGGAGCCTGGCAAAAGTCTGCAACCTATGGTATATATCATAAAGAACAATGAATGTATGGTAACTATGTCAATAAATAAATCAGTAAATGAGAGAGAAAGAGAGAGAGAGAGAGAGAGAGAGAGAGAGAGAGAGAGAGAGAGAGAGAGAGAGAGAGAGAGAGAAGAATTTAATCTTGAAAACTTTTCTGTTTATGTTTAGCCTTGAACGTCAAAAACTCTACATTACTAGAATTCAATTAGAAAACATAATAATAGCAAAAACACTAAAAAAATCTAAAGAAAAGAGCTGTGAAACCTGATAAGCTGCTGCGTCACTCCTTGTAAATACATGTATCACTCTATACTGAATAAACACAAAATATTGTATTTAGCATCTTAAAATCTCCATTAGACTGGAAACTCTGATGATAAGTAAGGACACAAACCTAAGATCTAACCTAAAACAGTTTACTAAAGGTATATGTGAGTGACAGCACTCGCCTGATTCCATGGCAACATGAGGAATTCTTCTGAAAAGAGCCGTGACGAATCAGGACCTTGATTTTCCCTACTGTGGTTCAGTGGAGCAGGGGCGGAGAGCAAGGACACAGGCAAGGCT
This sequence comes from Boleophthalmus pectinirostris, assembly GCF_026225935.1. Lineage (NCBI taxonomy): Eukaryota > Metazoa > Chordata > Actinopteri > Gobiiformes > Gobiidae > Boleophthalmus > Boleophthalmus pectinirostris. The sequence goes on along the minus strand of NW_026571115.1, from coordinate 17,927,517 downwards.
GTGGAGCACTATCCAAGCTAAACGAGAGGGACATTTAGGAACAGACTAATGGCATCTAATGTACTATGAAAGATCACTGTCATGAGGATCGAGATTGTTGAAAGTTAGATCAACAGCTTCAGTGCCATCTACACGAGGTTGGGCATATGTCATGTTTGCTGAAGTGTCAACATTGTTTTATTTATGTTAACATGAGTGAAGATTTACTCTTGAGTCTTATGGGCTTAGTTTTACTTTATCATAACCTGGGATACAGACTAGTTCTCTATTCTATATCTTCCTGACTACCCATAGTTCATTTTTGTCCTCTCTAGTGGACATTTCTTTACTAAAATATTTCCAACCAAAATAACCAACTCCCTCTGTGATTTAAAGAGGACATTCAGAGCTTTCAAATGATACCAAATTTATAAGGGTGGAGCTTTTAAAAGACCCTCCTCCTTTTCAAGAAAAATGGCTGCCATCAACACAACCACATTTTATGGAAAAAAGAACAGTAAGTGGTATACCTTTTTTATTAAGCAAATTTTGGATCAAAGTTGCATTGTATATTTTTATGAATGTCTAATGAACACATTAAAACCATTTTTAAAGTAAAGTAACAATATTTTACAATGAAATTTGAGTGTTTAACAAATGTCCTCCGAAGTGGACATTTGGAGTCATTAATTTATTTTTTTCCAATTTGAAGGAATTGGTTCTAGGTCAGAGGCAGAGAAAATATTACTACAAATTGTGGTAGAAAACTCAGATATTGAGTTGTCTGATGATGATGACCAGGATCCATTGTTTGAGGGAGAGGCTGAGAGCTCTGAGGATGAGGATGAGGTTGAGGAAGAAGAGTCAGTGTCCAGTCGCTGTCCGCTCTGGAGCAAGACTACAGTGTACATCTTGATCTTGTACTCTCTTAGTATTATGTATTTTACAATGTATTTTATATATTTAGTTCATTCAAATCATTTTGCAAAAAAAACTATTCAGAATAATTCAATTTTGTAATAGTTTACTATAACAATCTTTCACCTTTAAAAAGAAAAAACTGACATTTTTTATTGTTTTCCTTAAGATTTAACCCCCAACTGGATGATCTTCCAATTATTCTAAGCAGTGATGCCACAACATGCCAAAACTGGACCCCACTTTGTTATTTTGAACTGTACATTGATGACTCTGTGTTTGAAAAAATGGCTATGTGCACAAACCAACGTGAAGTCCTTCATTCTGGAACATCACTAAACACTACCCCTGGAGAGTTGAAGACTTTCTTTGGGTGCTCCATCTACATGGCCTGTTTGGGTTATCCAAACATTCAAATGTATTGGGCTTCAAAGACACTATGGAGCGCTACATCTTGCAAAAATGGTGGATGAACCACATGCATCAAGGTGTCGTAGATCTGGCTGTAACAGCAAAACCTATGTGATGTGCACTAAGTGCCAAGTCTTTCTGTGTGTTTCAAAAAAGGGGAATTGCTTCCTCAAATATCACACAAAGTAAACCAGAAAAAGTTCAAAGTGCAATGTTCCAAAATAAATGCACTACACATCTGTATTGAGGTTGTTGAGGGACATAAATCCTGAGTTCAGTTACTCTCTATGGAATTGAATTCTATGGAAATTGTTAAATTTGTACATCAATAAAGTTCTGATGTCCGCTATAGTGGACATGCTGTATTTTTCAAATAAAAACTTGAAAAAGAAAAAAAAAGTTTTCAGTATAGTCACTGTCTTCTAAATAACTGGGGAAACTAAAAAAAAATTAAATTGGAATACATTTTTTTCTCTGGTAGTCAAGTGTTTTTTTTGTTTTTTTTTAATATCCCTTCTAGGCAGCCATGTTTTGATGTTTTGACTTTTTTTTTTTTTTTGCTTTATATTAACCTTGGGATTTGTTGGCCTTACTGCCTCATGGTCCAAGTTAGTCCCTGTGTAGACTAGACTAAAAATTGTGTTGATTCCAACAAAATACATAAGTGATTTGATTTTGCATTACTGCAGTTTATAATCTGTTCAAAACAATGCCTACTGTACTGTTGGTCATTTAAACGGGGTCTTGGGTAATAGACCCACACGTTGATCAGATTAGCCATATTTAAAGGGCAGACAGACGACAGACCAAACAGCAGACAGCCCTGTGTGTAATCCACTGAGAGCAGCTCATACCCCCAACTTTAAGTTCAAATGGTGGATTATAAAGGTGACCCGGGTCCATGGAGAGTCCCCACTCCTCACTACAGAGAAAGCAGATCAGACCATATGAAGGCATGTCTGAGCTGGGCTCGTGGCATATGTGTCTCCAGTCTGAATCACTAAACAGATTACTTATGTAAACAGAGTTCATTAATAATTTTAGGTAGATCCTGAGCTGAGTGACTATTGGGAAAATTGTAAAATATATTGCCATTATCTGTCTTTTATTTGTCTTTTACTTTTGATTGATCCTTTTACATTTTGATTGATCGGGCATGTGGAGGATTATTAAAGAAGACCTTGAGATAGTGCAAGCTCTGCACCTCTCAAGGAAGAAATCAAACCTCATTGGTGTGAAGTGACAATGTTGGCCAAATGTGTCAACACAGTTGGTCCACACAGAACCAGGTAGACAATCCAAGAAGGTCCCATGTGACAACATGCTGCTAGCATCAATTAGAAGCCTGTTCCCAGTGCACACCGCCTCTGGAGGCTGTCTCCAGTTACATACTGTTGAATCAATAGAAGCTGATGCAACAGCTACAGTGAGCAGCAGTGATCAAACCATGTCACCATTAATCCAAGCTTCAAAAGCATCTTCAAAGTAATCACATGCAACAGTCTGTGTATAAGAATATGGGGACATGAGTTTGTTGATTGCTATTGTTATCTATTTTGCAGGGTGATGTAAAAGCTTTCTTTTCTTAAAATAATATGACACACAAATGTTCGAGTACCATCAGAAGGGAGTGGCAGCTCTTCCAAACATATGTTTGTGGAAAGCTGAACATTTCCCACTCAGTTTTAATTGAAGAAACATTTCTCAGGTACATCTCACACTAGCGCACATCTGAACAAGTAGATTATATGTGAGAGCTGGGTCAGCACGTATGCCAACTTCAAGTGTCTCAGATTAATGACAGCCTGTACAATGGGATTAGGATTAGGGACTGGACAATGTAGGTGATGATTAGGGCCCAGGAAGAAGACTATTGTCCTAATGACCTCAGGAAAAGCAAAAACTATTATCTTTTGTCTAGAATTACAAATAACCTGTTACAAAATGTATTTTTATTGTCTAACATTATGCTTAACATATGTTCTGCCATTAATTGCATAACCAACCTACTGGAGTGCCCTAATTTAATATGTTCTCAACCTGGTTTAGTCCTGGTCTAGTCCAGGTTTGGCTCCAGGGTTATATTGTTTCAATTTAGGCCTAAAACACATAAACTCTGTCTGACTTCATTTGGTGCCTGACTCTTGGAGCGTGTGCCAAGAGTATGTTTACCATATCTTTCTGAGCGTTCAAACCAAAGCTACCGCCTAAAATACCTGCAGGCCTGTGTGTAAAAACAATGATTCAGGAGTTAAGTACAACCTAGCAATTACCTCTCTCTGGTAGTGATTGCAATGAGATCTGCAGCTTCCTCATCTGGGCATGCCACCAGGGAGAATCTTACCTCATTTTACGTAGGAGCCTCAGGTAAACAGGTTAAATAAAGGTTGTTTGTTAAAAAAGGGGAGAGATTTATGTGTTATCTGCTCCATAACCTTTGCAGTAGGTGATGGAACAAGTGCAGGCTTGAGCCTCTAAAAGAAGGAACAAATTATGTAGTGTAAAAACAGATAACTGTTTTCAGTGAACCACTGATATCAACACAAAAATCTAAGTTCTGCAATCTGGGTCTCAAATAATCCATAATTTTTGCATTGGATGTCATATAGAGTTCACGCTCCAAGTGTTACAGTTTGAGGGAAATGTACCCAATTTTATTTTATTTTCATATATTTTTTAGAATGTGTAAAATCTGTAAAGAAAAAGTATGAAAAAATGGTTTACTTATAACAACATAGTCTGTAGTAGTGGTTAAAAATATATCTTGCCGAATGACTGCAATAAAGGTTCTAACTTTAGAAATAACAGAATTTTTTTGTATCATATTATTTTTATGCACTAAGTGTGTGTAGTATTTTAGCTAATATAATGGCTTGATAAGTACTATCTGGCAGTAACAGTACTATAGATAGAACTATAGTACTAATAAGTCGAAAAACAAATTCTAACTTCAGATATTTCTAATTTTCTCTTGTACCCTTTTTCATTTTATATGCTTCTTCCCCGTAGTAAAGTGAAACTTGATATTGTGTTGTTTACATAGTTGTCATGGCAACCAAGCCTGTAGTGTAAATCCCAAATGACTAATGAACAGTACGACGCTAATTAACCTGATATCTTAGCTAGTAAATTACTCAGGGCTCCTCCCTCCCTACAGGCATCACAGAGGAGGTGAGGAGGAAGAAATGCAAACAACATTTTAGTGCACTGATCACTTTTATTTGTGTCAAAATTGCATTGATGTATTGGAAATGTCAGTCACCTACTTTACAGAGTTGTCTGTGGGAATACAGTGAATGAGAAATAGAACGCTGTTGTCTTCTCCTGTCAATCATCTTATTATTATGCTGTATATTACTGAATCTAATTGTTGTCTATAAAAGAATACCTTGAGTCTGGCTAACCTTCGTCATAGCAACAAGGATACACTATTTAAGAATGAATCATGCACTCTGGCTGAGTAAAACACAACCAATAATTTCTTCTCCTTTTACAGATGTCTACAACAATTCTAAAGCATCTGAATAACTAATAAGAATGTTTTGTTAAATAATTGTGTGAGTTTTGGATCTTTCACGCTTCTTTTGGATTTTCTAAGCCTTGTTTGATTGTGCACCTTGTATAAACAGCGCTTAAGCCAAAACAAAGCACTGGAAACAAATGTTATTGTATTATGCCGAAGTTGCCTCCAGGGTCAACCATAAACTTGCAAGCATTAATATAAGAGCTTCATGTTTTATTGCGCTGTTCTGGAGATGGAAGCGGAGCCATCACTCAGATCTAATTGACATGATGAGGAGCTATTACTGTATTGATTCACCTGTGTAGTGGCACTAGATCAGCTGGGGCCAGTATTGACCTGCCTAAGTGGTTACACAGAGGGTCGCACTCATGTTAAGGGGAAATTACCAACTGTTTGCCGTGTAAGATCTCATTCACTTCCAACATGGACGTTAAGCTGCATTTGGGAGAAGTCAAATAAAGTTAAAGAGAAATAATTATGCTGTTTTATGTTTATTTGGGACTGAAGATGAATTGTGGGAGTTGTTCAAGGATTTTGCAAAGAACCATCACCTTTTTATGATGTCAGAAATTGGCAACAAAAAACAAAAAACTTTGATTTTAATTTGCTTTTTTCTGCTTTTTGCATCATCAGGTTCAAAGTGAATACATTAACAATGCATTATGTAACTGGTGGAGGGTCTGTCAAATGCTTTTCTCCATCATTGCTTTGTCTGGACTGTTTCACAGCATGGCATTAAACTTCTACCTTCAAGGAGACCAAACCAGACCAAGTTATGGGTCAGATCTGTGGACAGGCAACCCCGCTCACAGTTAGAATGTTTGTTTCTGCGAGTATCTTTGAAATGTAAAACCACCTGTAATTGAATATATGTAAGGTAGAGCTGTTTAATGTCATGCTGTGGAACATTCCAAGCAGAGTAGTGACATATCCATAGAAACAAGCAGGTGAAAGACCACCAACTAAAAAAGTGCTTCTTTAAAATGTCTTGTCTATTATGTAAACTGACTGATCCTATTCACCAGCGGGGTCACTAATGAGTCGCTCTCCGCTATCAAACAACAACTGCTCCACGGGAAAAATACTGCAGCCAGCGCTTTAAATGACACAATAGAGTATTTCCACTATAATTCAAATGCTGTCTTTTCCAATGTCAGGATAGTTACATAATTATAATTTAGTCAGTTATTGCCCCCAGAACAAAAGCTTAATGTTACTGGCATGTCAGCAACAAAGATAAAACATATCCATGACTCATATTACCCGTATCTCAGTGTGATCAAATGAATGGTGTGTGGGTAGTTAGACAGCACAGCAGAGTGACTTGACAATAAATTATCATAAAATAGATTTCTCAACTTTTTACATATTTCCCCAATACTGTACATTATAAAACATCTTAATTATAAAAACAATTAGTCTGCCATATGATTTTTTTTTCAATCCCAGCCAAAATGGTGGCCAGTCATCTCATAAAACTTCATATTGAACGGTCTGTAAAAGTCTCGTAGCTTCTGCACCACATCTGGGTGAATGTTGGGGTGAGTCCTGCCTTTGGTTTTGCCCAGACAGTGTGGTTTGCTGGTGCTCTCTGGTCTCTTCAGGCATGGAAATCCCTTCGCTGGGTTAAAGTGGAAGTACTTTTCATCCACAACCCTCTTCAGCCCTAAAAAGTCCTGTACCCGCGCCATTTCACCAGCAGGGTCACTAATGAGTCGCTCTCCACTAACAAACAACAACTGCTCCATGGGAAAATACTGCAGCCAGCGTTCCAGGTGCTTAGCGTACATCCCTATCTGCACAGCACTCCACGAGGTGTCTATTTGACCTGAGGACATGTTTTTAAAGGTGAGGCTCTCAAAAGATGGGATGTCCGGTTTCTTAGAGCGAGTTTGGGTGTAGTCTGAGATGGCGCGGGTGACAGGATCCCGGACCACCACAATGAGTTTAGTGTCTTTGGACATGTTGTAGATCCGAGAGGGGATGTCCTTGGTCACATAGTAGCTGGGGGTCTTCTCCATAGTGAGCTGGCCCTCCAATGACTTTGGCATCAAGTCTCTGAAAACAAAACAAAACATAGTCTTTAGTTATTACTGTTACATCAGTCAAAATGAAAGAAAACAAGCTCTATGAACATGGATATATTGTTGCTTGCTTTGGAATTTCCACAGTATGACATTAAACTTATTAAATTCAACATGATTTTATTGCTCAAAAGAACCGTGATTGTGAGTGGGGTCGCCACTTCACGGATCTAAGCTGTAACTTAGGCTGGTGACATCACTGTCACATCACCATAAATGCCACACTATGGAATATTCTTGGTAAAGTAAGAACAACTCTATGGAGGTAAGCAAGTGGCAGACCATCCACCAGAAAAGCTGTTTTTAAATACAACTTTGTAACATATTTTTAAAAAATGTTTCCCTCATCAAACTTCATAATTTCCCTCTAAAGTCCAAATTAAAATTTTTATAAACATAAACACAGAGAATACATTGAGTAAATCCCACAAAATCCCAATTATGTCTTTCTTAATCAAAATATCTATGAAATACCTTTAACACCATTTAGCACATTCTGGACACTGGAATGTCTCAATACTATGTGTGACATTTGACAGTGTTCAACCGTACCTAAAGTGACAGGCGCTGTAGACAGGAGCAGTCCCATCCATCACCTGCCGTCACATGTGAATACAAAATCTAAAGCACTCCAAATTCAAAGCCTGGAGGAACACATTTATCTCACAGACTCCCTGTTCAAAACAGGCAGAAAATCCACTCTCAATCAGGATATTCTACACACCCTTTATTACACAATACAAAACACAGGTTAGCGGTGAATAGGCAGCATAATGTATCTAAATGTCATGCCAAAACCTGTTAACCATTTTGTTGTCAGTCAAGATGCTAATATTTGGAGAACGTTCCTTTAAGATGCAGAAAGCTGTCTCTTGCTAGAAGTGCTTATTCTTTGAGACCCAGGGTGGCGGCGGTTGATCATTATAACTGCGGCACTGACTGGATAATGGCTATAGTAAGTCAGGGGGGATTAGGAGTAAGCCATAGGAGTATTATAGGGGCTGGGAGCATGCTTGGTTGGGGACTCTGAGCTGAGGATGGTGTGTCTCTGGAGACAAGAGAAAAGAGCAGAGGAGTCAATGCTGTGACAAGGAGAGTCAATGTTAATGTTGGATATATAGAAGATGTATAGCCATGTCTGTTAACTAGGCTTCATATAATCCAAACACATGCAGGGAAAGTTGTAAGCAGCAGTTTATATGCCCATATGTATTGTATATACAGCGAGGGGATTCAACTAGTAGATGGTGGTTCACTTTTGGACCATGGTTATAGGTCAGTTCCCAATTAAATTCATTGTAAAATATTTGTTAAAGTGTGTAGTAGTGACAGAGTGACATATCTGGCCAATATTTGCACTTTTTGGCATATCGGCCTTAAATCTCCAGCACAAAGAATACAAATGCCTAAAGAATACACATGCATATTTTTTTCACTTAAGTGTGAAGAGATACCAACAAAACATTACTACACAGCTCTCTCTTATAGGTGTATGGGAAAAAAGTCCTTTAGTAATTTTGTAGTAAATTTAAATCATAGAATTTGGGGAAAATAATCTGAATCTAGCCTACATATCAGCCCAAAAATATCGGCAGACCTGATAGACAATTGGTTTCTCTGGATTCTAAGCAATAAATATTGTATCGTTCCACAAAAAAACAAAAAACAAAAACATATCAGTCAATCTCTAGATAGCAGGTTCGTCATGATAGACAATATAACTCAGGCTCGCTATAAATTACACATAATGTCTCTATAAAAGAAACACCTCACATTGTAACAGATCTTAACTCTAATATTTATACAACCATAGACACAGACACAGACACAGACTGCTAAATACATTACATTTTGAAGGCTAGTTAATGTGACTTGATGTGAGAAGAATCAAATCTGTGGACCTATTGATGTGAGGGAACATTATTTTCTACTGTCTTTAAAATGTGTTTAATTCACCCATTTAGAAAAACATTATTTGCACTGATGAAGAAGATTGAGGAATTATCAATCTCTGACTCACTTGATGTGGAGCTGATGTGATGTTTTTCTTGCAATTGTAGTAAAAATCACAAAAGATGCATCAAAATAGTTGTATGTCCTTCAGTAGTTAAGAATTTAGATTTTTATTTATTTATTTTTTTTTGTGTGGGTTGTTTAAGTTCATGCATTTGGATCTTTTTAATGCCGATGTTGATGGATGAACTATAAGCACATGACATCACTTTTATGGCTTCCACTTCAAACTTTAACATCTGGAATTGACGTAGTGAAACTGTTAATCCTATTGTTATTACAAAATGTTTTATTTCAGTGGCTCACTGATACTGACATAAATCTAAGTTCAACAAATACCTGTTTAATCTATTGTATTAGACTGAGCCATCTGTTAGTACATGTACAAGGAGCTGCTAGTTTGTCTAACTGCAAGAGCTTTCATCTTAAATAAGAGCTGCACAGAGGAATTATGGGAAAAAGTGAGGGGAGGGGAGAAATATGCATCATCTGTTCTCATTACAGTCGCGGTGTGGGTTTAGTTATTATTATATTTCATCACCTGCTTTCACCTGCTCTTATGAGACCCTTAAGACTTCCTCCATCTCTTTTTTCTCAACCCCACAGAGACCAAATACATGGAAAAAAAACACAGCCACCATAGTCACACTGCACGAGACACAACTCTATCAAAAGCATCACCAATTATCTCGAACTACCTCAAACATGTGCAGCGCTGAGAGGGGTTTTCAGGCCACAGGGACATGTACAACAACTAGGAACCAATCAAACTTCGAAGTGGGTCCCAAAGCAAAATAATCTGAGTTTGAGAAGTAGATGTATTATTCATCTTTGTGGAGACACAGAACTGAATATTGAGCATGTGTGACAGAATGAGCGGAGGGAGCCATGCCTAAAGGAAGCACATGGAGCAGGCTTTCCAAATTTGTCCTGCTTAATACTCAAAATGTTGCCTGGAAACAGAAAGCTACATCAATCACTTATGAGAACAAAAAAGCAGCATATTGTTCATGGACTACAAGATTATAAATAAGGACTGTATGTATTTGGGAAAACTCAAAGGAAACATTATGCTAAGGTTTTTATGTATTTTATTCTTTACTATGTGATAATAGTGCTTTGGTGCTCAATGGATACAGTAGTTAGTCTATAATTAAAAGATTGAGAGTTTAGGTTTTGGCACTTAAGAAATAGGCCCATTGTACTATTGTACTCTTTGCTTTGTGCCTATACACCGTTCAATATGAAATCCAAAACAGTATTCATTGTAGTATAACTTTTTAAAATATAGTATAACTTTTCTTGTAGAGGGTCCACCACCTGCTTGACTCCATGCAGATGTAATTTTTTTTTTTTCCTGGACTGTTCTGATGGCATTTAATTTAATTTTATCTCCATGAAGACAAGCAGCCACATCACATCATCAGGTCATGTTTCAGGTGAGATCTGTGGAGAAGTGGGCCCGCTCACGGTAATAATGCATACTGTAGTGGTTTTGAGAAGGAAAAACTCCTCCATAAAACTCCTAAGTGAATAAATGCAAGATATACTTGTTTAACACCATACTGAAGGTTCGAGGCAAATCAATAACATCACCATGGATACAAGCAGATGGCTAACTCAACCATAAAAGTTACAGATTGCACTTTTAATTAACAACTGTTACACCCACAATGAGATCTGTACAAAATCAATAACACTGCATGGTACATGGTACTGAACTCTGCATCTGAAAACTATAAAAGTGATGCACTTAAAAGTTTCAAACAGTATGGAACGGCGGACATACCTCATCCCCTTTAATCTGTGCTGTGTAACTGTTTTGTCTGTGCACCAGTCAGGTGTGTCCATTAGGGATGGCTGCTGTGTTTACATTTGTTGCTATCAGGCAGTCGGCTCAAAGGCAGGAATTTGTGGCATTATAGATAAAACAGAACCTTACAAGGAGATTTGCTTAAGAGTATTGTGCTTGACAGTCTCTAATTAGCATCCATCTTCAGGAGCCTTCCTCCTGAAAAGCAGTGTTATCTAGTGTCATGATGACTTATAATCTCAAGGTGGTCAACGGCAGCTAGGACGCTGTGGGAATCCAGGATGAGAGGTGATGGTATGTGGCCACTTGGACTAATCAAACCAAACAAAAAAATCAAAGCCCAAATGCACTTTGCAAATGTGTCCTGTCTTTTTAGAGCTAATCTTATCCTGTGTTCAAATGCTGTCGCTATCTTCAAAACAACAATGCGGCTGTTGGGCATACCAGAGATAGAGCGTTTTTCAGCAGATTGAGAGAACAGACATTGTGCTGAGTCCAAGGCCACCTGGCTGCCGGATGGTCCAGTTTAAAGATGGCGGAGGAGGATGAGCGAGGCATGACTTCCTTCACACAACTGCCAGCCCTACATTAACACATAACAGCTCTGACAGCCTGCTGTTTATGGAGGCAAGGAGAACTTTGTATAAGTCTGCTCAAGTGAGACCCTTCTACATCTCAAATTCAGGGGGAGTTTGTAATTACCACTTTTTAGAGGTGTAACGATATCCAAGTCTCATGATATGATATCGTCAAGGTACGAACCTCACAGTACGATATTTATTGTAATATTGTGGAAAAGCTCACGGTATGGTGGAGAGGCTCACGATTAGGGATGTAATACAATATCCAAATCTTGGTACAATATTTTCACAATATACATCTCACGGTACAATGTTTATTGCAATATTTTGTTGAGGCTAAAACTGTTATACGCTACTGTTTCCACTTAAAATGCCTTGACAAGACTTAATCCAAAGACCTAAGACTTAAAAGTGCTTAGAACAGCTGTTTCTACACTGAAATGGAGCACAGGATCATGGTCTATGTAGTTCCCTCTGTCTTTTTTTTTTAGCTATTGCTGCAGCATAAATCTTAAGTTAAGCAAAGAGACTTGTAATTCGATATATTGTGATGGTCCATGATATTATTGTGAAAACTTTGACAATACAATATCATGATATTTTAATTACTGTTACATTCCTACTATTTTTTGACATAAGTATTTTTTCACTGCTACAATTTCGTTGCTTTGTTAGAGAAAGGGAACGTTTCAATACAATACATTAGACAAATTAACTGTTTCGATATTAAAAAATGGTTGTGCAGGTAGTGTTTTAACATAGAAATATTGTCATAAAATGAAATATTGTCATAAAATGAAATATTGTCATAAAATGGAAATGGTTCTTCAAAAAATATTGTATTGTATGAATATAATTTGCATCTTATATGATTTATTTTTAATGTATCAGCATGAGAAGGTAAACACCTGTGAAATGATGTATTTAACAAAGGACCAACCTTTAAACCCAGTTTAGATTATAACATAGAGTATGAGTCAACAAACATTGTGTTTATTGTTAAGTGGCTCTAAAGACTGTTTTGCGCAGAGCTTGTTTTAGTATAAAAAAGAGGTCATGAGTTTGCAGTCAACATATTATGACGTTAGGTGTCAGTTGGATGCTGGTCTTACAGAATCTTCAAAGACGTCAAAACAAAGATGGCAAAGGCAGATAGGAGAGCTCTGAGGGCGCTTTGACTGGAACTGGGGAGGGAGTAGTGGAGAGAGAGAGAGAGAGAGAGAGAGAGAGAGAGAGAGAGAGAGAGAGAGAGAGAGAGAGAGAGAGAGAGAGAGAGAGAGAGAGAGAGAGAGAGAGAGAGAGAGAGAGAGAGAGAGAGAGAGAGAGAGAGAGAGAGAGAGAGAGAGAGGAAGAGGGCAGGAAGCAACACATACAAAAACTAAAACTACAGCATTTGTAAAATCTACTCCTGGGGACCAATGGTGAAAACTTTGTATTTTTGTGTTTTGGGCTTAATGAGCGCAGTAGTTCAGCAATTTTCCTCAAACTGAAGCACTGGGGGGTTGATTGGGCAAATTTAGTGTTTGGAGGTGAGTTTTAGTATCAAAGAAACAGAATCAAAATCTTTCTGTTTTCATATTCAGTAAAGAGTTATTTTTGTAACACAGCAAACCAGTCACATGGGGATTAAGCAGAGTTGTTGTACTTGATGTTTCCAGCCTTTGGAGTGGGTACAGTACAGAGACACAACTATAGTACATAACACCACTACTTCCATTAATTTACCAGCATTTTGAACATCACCAATTGCCACCAACAAGCGTATGGACATAACTGTACTATACTTTAAACTCAACCAGTATTCTATCATTATATCTGGGAGAGAAGTTGCATTTCTGTGATGTGTTATCTTGGCCTACATTAACAGAGGTATAATACTCCCTTCAACAGAAGCATTGCTAGACTTGAATGGAATGGACAGCACTATCACAATGTCTCAAGGGTTTATTTCTCTGGGTCCCAGGTCCTGTACTGATGGTAAATAAACTTCTCCTGCATCATGCCTCTTCTTTCAACTCTCAGGCTATTTTTATTCTACAACAATATAAGACAGCCCTGGTTTGTAGAGTGCTGTCCAGAAGCAATGCCCTGACATTTGAAAACTATATCAAGAGCATGTCCACCAGGTTTGAAGTATGAGTACTGCACCATTTTTTAAGGTTGTTTGCTCAAAAAATATGTGAACCTTTGGGCTTTACATTTACAGTACGGAACTATTACCACATGTGCACTAATGACTAATGTGAAATTGTTGGAATAAATTGATACATACACCTAAAATGTTCTCTTTTCCCTGTCACAATCTATCTATCTCTGTCACTTTACAAAGAAGTGTTGAGTACGCAAAGCACCTAAACATCTAACACACATCTATGGGACTGAGCTGCACCTACAAGAGGGACGTGCAACTTTGAACACAAGAATCCATGAAGTCGACTTTTGGGGGAGCTGAAGGAAAGCAAATCTTTTTGGGGGAAGATTCCACTGAATGCCTCTTTCTGATGAGCTCCTGCTGGGCTTTGTCAAAGGGCACTTTCACCCTTCGGAGCACATTTGCATACAAAGTGGAGGCAGAAAAAACATGTTTCACACTAATTGTCTGCTCTTTTATTGTTGGGGTTAATGCAGTCCTCAGGGGTCCTCCAGCATCCTCTTTTATCCCACTCCATAATACTGTTGCACTTTCTAAAGAGTGGTTTTAAATTTACTGCCCTCTATCTGCCACTGGGAAACACTAACGTCCCACTGGGCTCCAACGGGATTACATTGGCATTTTGGACGTACTCAAAGTGGGAAGAAAGGTAAATTAATACTGAAATATCTTTTTCCACTAGACTTACAGTGGAAAGAGCAACAAAAACTTTTACTCAAATAAGAGCACTGTCATACTGTAAAATATAAACACCATGTGTAAAGTATGAAGTCTAAAAAACGCTCTGATAAGAAGTGCATTTTACCACTTCTGCTTTTTAAAAAAAATGAAACGGTCACAGGTTTTTATGTACAACTAGTGAACACATGCATGTTGAATTCCAATCCTGCAAGAATAAATGTTTCACAAAGCCACACAAAATGACATGTCCAAAATACCCCAAGCAGGCACACTAAAAACAAATTGCACTATTCTTATTCCAATAATGCAGCATATCCTCGCTGATATCAAAATATTACAAAGACACTCATCCTCAAAGCAAGAACCATAGTTGAAAGGAAATCTCCCCAAAAATGTTCAAAAGTATAATAAAGTAAAGAAACAGTTCCCACGACTTCAGGCTTGACTTTTGTGTCTTGAGCATGCACATTGGCCTCTGTTTTGATCCTACGTGGCAGAAAATGTCTGTATTGTCCAAGCTGTCCTGCTGTGCTGGGGCCTCCTCTCTCCGGAGCGCTCCATAAGGATGAACAGAGAAGACCTCCAGAGGCATGGACACACCAATCACAGCAGATAAATGTGTGTGAGGACGACTTAATACCCCCGCAGGAGTCCAGCAGCCCACCCACCACTGACTGTCTGCTGTTTGTCCAGAGGAGCTGTGCTCAAACATGGGGTAAAGTTGACAAAACACAGATGTAATGTGTCAGCCAGTGCATTTGAGCTCCAACAATGAAGTTCGGGGTTCTTTTGCATGCTTTCACACCGAGACCATTGGCCTGACACAGTGACAACTATACAAAAGTAATAATAATGGAATATTACAGAATAATTGAAGTTAAAAATTTTTTTATTAATTAATAAAAAATTAAAAGTACTTCATTAAGTACTTTTCATGTCACTAGCTACCCCAGTGACAGGACAATTTCAAAATCAGTAGTGAGCATTGAAATAGTTTACAACTGGAGAACAATCTTCCCATATATTCCCCTTTGGCCACTTTCAATCACCAATTATTTGTTTCAAGACATGTACCACGATTAGGGTTGTCAAAAAATCAATAACAAACAAATTTATATTGATACAGATTTGAATATTTTCTGAATAATTTCATAATGGTTTTGGTCTGTATTAAAAAACACATGAAAATATTAAAGAAACCGTGTATTTTGTGTTGAAAATGGCATCTGATTGCATACAAATTCTCATTGTGGTACCAAATATCAATAGCCTGATTCATCAGCCAGTTTTACTTCATTTCACTTCGTACAAACCGTCTGACCTCTTAGCCTTAGATTTTGTTCACTCGACGGTAGGCGGGTACTTTTTATCATTTAACCAATCACTGCTATTTGTCTTTCCCCTTGATAAAATTCACCAAACATTCTCTTTATTCCGGCTTTAAATCCTCGATCTTGGGAATTGTTGAACTTGCACTTCCGGGGTTTTTGCAAATCGTCTATTGTATTGTGATTCCTGACCTAGTAGCTGGAAAGAAATGAAATCGAGTGGAGGCACTACGTGGCGCCAGCCTGGCTAAAATATCAAGCCTTTAGAATCAAAATCGAGAGAAGAACTGACCACCAAAATACCATTAATAAAATGGGATCTTCTTAACTTTCAAGTGCCAGTAACTGAACTCTTCCTCAGTGCCCTTCTGCCCTAAAATACTTCCTAGAACATAGCAATACAGACATCAATGGGCATGTGAGTTCAGCTCTTAGAAAGACTTAAAAATGAAATTATGACTATGAGAATTTAGAGAAAATCCAATGTGCTACAATGGTGTGCTGAATCTTTAAGCCTGAATAGTTTTTTCACTTAACGGTCATTAGGAGTTGGTTGTGTCACGCTGCTCTTTTATACCAGGTCAGTCTGTGGCACTGCCCTCTCACTGGGACAACTCAAGCCAAGTGGTTTTAATTGGCCATATCAGTTCTACTAAGCCAGCCATTATTTTACAAGCAGAATGTTAAAGGTATTTTTACTTCTAACCAGTGGTGGAAGAAGTACTCAGTTTTGTTACTTAAGTAAAAGATACCAGGGCAAAGAAATACTCAAGTAAATGTAACTTAAAGTACCTGTTTCAAAATGTACTTAAAAAGCAAAAAGGATTTTGTGCATATTTTGTGGTCTTATAAAGCATCAAATCGACTGATTTTGATTTTGATTTGAAGATTTGTGCTGATGTTTGTTTGCCAAAAACTTGAAATTATTTTTTTCCCTTGCTGTTTTTATGTGTATATTTTTTGTTTGCTCAAACTACAGATGTTTTAAAAATAAACCCTCAGACTTTTCAGCAGGTCTAAAACTATAATAAAAATACTTTCAATCCAGTTCAGAAATGAAAATGCTGTAGAATAGATATGCTCTCGGATATAGTGAAGTAAATGTAAAAAATATCCAATTTAAAATCAAATTAAATGAAGTACAGACACCTAAAATTGTTACCTAAGTGCAGTACTTTTCTACTTTTACTTTGTACATTCCAACACTGCTCCTAACCACAAGTTAAACCTATCAATTAATGTGTCAATCATACAACCACCACTACTTGATACTAGGGCTGGTGGGGTGATATGCCAATACGATTCATCACATTTCTACATGTTCCTCGTACTGGTCAATCTCGATTTCATTTTCATTTTATCTAGACTTTTAATCACTGCTATTTTGCACAAAAGCAGTCACATTTCTTCCTCCAAAATCTGAACTTTGCTCCAAACCACAAGCTTGTACGAACAGAGTATTGGCTGTAGACCCTTTTGAAACTCAATCTGATCTTTGATGATTTGTAATGACTCTCTCTCAATGAATCTCAATCTAGATTAAAATGCCATTAATTGCAAAGCCCTCCTTGATACTACAATGTAAATTTAGTAGATCATATAAAAGACACAAGGGATTTTGCAATGACTGATCATCAAAAAATATCCTAAATAAACCAAGGAAATTCTTGAAGAAGCTTAAGCGAGAAGGTCTTTGAACCATGCTTGGCTTCACCTGTTGAGGTGCACTGGAGCCAGCCCTGAAACACTGTCTAGATCCCTCTGACTTGACTTCTAATCCTTCTGCTCAGATCATTGGACACTTTAAGTCACGGCATCAGCTTTTATCTAAAGTTTACATGATGACGTTACTTCCCAGTTAAAATCATCCTGAAGTGCTATGACAAATCTTCAGTTTGCAATAACGGACTTGTACAGATGTGCAGAATAAGTTATGAAAGGAAACAGCTGGTATCTCGGGGGCAAAAGGTAATCTATCAGAACATTAGTCAGGGGAGATAGATGGACAAGGTGAAGGTTGTCTAAATAAAAGAAATCAATGTTAATGCAAATTTTTGCTTTTTACTCAAATGTGGGCTAGTTTGGACATGCCTGTGTAACTGCAATTACAGCAGATCCTGTGGTAGACATCTGAGGTCTGCAGTATTTAAATAAAAGTAGGCTACAAGCTTTTTATTCTTAACAAATATTTAATAATGACAAGAGCTTACTACATCATATGCTCCAAAGCGCACATAAGCTGTTTTGTCATTGATGAATCACCGATTAAGTTTCAGGAGCTTAGAAAAAAAAATCTTATAATAAACTTAAAGCTCTCCTGGTTTTATGTGAATGCTTTAATTGCATAATCAGGATATCGCAAATCGCAAATCTTCAAACACTCACGCTTTGTTTTATACAGGTAAAAAAAGAAAGAAATGTAAAGTGTGGGCTGCATTGCACTTATAGAGAGGATATTCCTTTCTGGTTAAATCTTGATTAATTATGTGGTAGGCCTACTTTTGTTTTACAGCTTATTTTAATTCTACAATTGCTGGAATTGAAAAAAAAATATAGGCCACTTAACAAAAAAACATTCATTAAGCTTGATAAATTGATATTGGACTACTTGGATTTGTACTTAAAGCCACAGTCTGTAACATTTTCTTTTCTTTTTTTCTTTTTTTTTTTCATTTTGGTTTGCATCTCCACAAACCTGACTCTTACTTGGCCTTCTCATTTCCATAGAAATTTAACAAAAATCTTTCGCAATATGTCATAAATAAATCCATGCAGAATATCACGGATTGAATCATGCAGGCAACGTGCCACCAACAGAAAGTTACACAGTGTACCTTTACTTGTTGGTTTTACATTGTGCTGTTTGTTTATGCGGACTGGTCAAGATGCGTTTATGTACCTGTACCACTCGAGTCCCTTGACGTAGTTGCGGTCAAAGAAGTGCGGCTCTGCTCCTACGGCTCTCACGTCCGGATGCAGGCGCAGAAACTCGAGCAGCGCGCGGGTCCCTCCTTTCTTCACCCCGATGATGATGGCCTGGGGCAACTTCTTAGTCTCATTGAGGAAACCTGTCATGGCATTATCATCCAGCGCCTTGCTCTCGCTCCTCGGCTCGTCCCACTCTTCCCCTCGGCTGTCCAGATCGTTCTCATTATTGTTCAGCAAGTCCCTGGACGCGCCGAGACTCTCCACTACATCCATGTCGTTCCCGTGCCTGTTCACGTACCTCAGGCTGGGCACCGTTGAGCAGTAACCCACGCAACAGTAGATCATGTACACCCAAAGGGACAGCATGATGCAAAAGACGAAAAGTTTGTTTTTCACGTGGGGTGATGGCACAACATGTAGACTGCTTAAGATCGGGCTATATTCCATAAGACCACGGTGTCAAAGTTACATCCCAGTCCCCAAGCATCTTTGCCATTGAGATTTACTCCTTTGCCATCGCGTAAATCCAGGACAAATCTCGACTAGTAACACATGATTTACTTCTAAGAAAGTTAACGACTTACAGACAATACAGAGTGAGGTCCAATTTAACTGCACTGTAAGAAGAGAACTGTTGGTTTGGAAAGTGCACCTGAGCGTTGGGCGCCAGAGTTCACGCTCCCATCACTTGCTGGATCTGTCTTAGAGCGCGGCGCACAGAGGCACCAAATTATCTTCATTGGACACGCACCAGCGTCAAGAGCGCACAGGAGACAGACTGAGTTCCGGTTTACCTTTTCACATTAAAAGCAGTTCCGACAAGCTGTTTCAAAACATGTCAAAATAAATGGGGCAAGAAATAGCCTAAAAGCATATAAAAGAAAGAAGAAACAATATGTACCTACCTACTACAGTACAGTTTTACAGTCAATTTTGTATTTAAAAAACAAAAATACATCTCTATGGCATGTGCTACCACTGCTAAACATTTAGTTATCAGCAGTCTATATTTTAATTTATGCTAAATGTATCACACTTTTGATTGAGAGCACAGCCAAGCAAAAACGATTTCCCATAAAGGCAAGTAAAATTGTGATAAACATTAATAAATAAATAAATAAATAAATAAATTTGTATTTTATCAGAATTTAGATAAATCAATCAATCCAACCATAAAAGCAATGCATTATAATTGCATGAAATCCTGATAACTTTTGTGGACTTGACTAATCTCGAACCTGACTGTTGATTGAATCACCACAAACAACATGAACACATTGCACTAACCTAAACCTATTCTTTTTTTTAATTTTTTATCCATAATAGTAATCACTGGATAACCGCTGATGTGTTTTGGGCTGCACTCCTGAAGATTTCTGAAATGCCAGTGCAAGTTCGGGGCATGTGAAGATAGAGGAAGGGTGTGAGGATGTGCACATTGGGGTCAAAGGTTGCTGGGTCCCTCCACACCCCTAGCGAGCGAAGGATTAGCAGGATTACCCCCAAAGCGACCATGTCAGTCAGACCAACACCCCATAGGCACCCCCCCCTTCACCTAAGCCCCTTATCTCATCTCTCAGACACCTCCTTATATGATGATATACTATGTGTGTTGTGCTTTCTAATCCTCATAGTTGCATTTGCACAGTTCATGAGCACAAGATAAGCAGTCATGTTTGGGGGATTTTATAGATATAGGTCCTGGTTTGCCCTCTCTGCTCTGTGCACGGCTCTTATTTGACTTTGCGATGTGTAACTTGTGTAACGGCTCATATAGACCTATAGATTTGAGAGTGGAACAGCCCAAAGAATAAGCATACAGGTTGTGGCAACATATAGGTGCTTAAATAAACTGTGTGAATCAATATCTATAATATGGTCCATAAAATGACTTCATCTTTAAAGCTGCACTGTGTAACTTTTCTTGTAGAGGGACTGCTAGTTGCTTATCTACATGGAGATGTTATTGCTTTACCTGCAGTGTTACAGAGTTTGACATTTAATTTATTAATCTCCATGGAAACAAGCTGGAGATGCCACCAGGCCAATTTATTAGGGGGATCTGTGAAAAAGTGACTCTGCTCACAATAAGAATACAAGAATGTGTTTTAAAGTATTTTTCAGCAACAAAAACACACATAATTAAATAAATGCAATTTAACACCATATGGTAGAACATTACAGGCAAAATGAACCCCCAACCTGAAAAATTACACATGTGTAAGTGCTCTTTAGATAATATGCAATTGTTGAGAGAACAAAACAACAACAAAAACAAAACATATCTATTGCAGTATGGCAGTGTTTAATAGCTGGCATATTAGAATAGCCTTAAGGTGGAAGAAAGCTAAATAGATGGTAAAATTACTTGCAGTTATACAGTTTTAAATAGTGTGGGATCCAGCTTAAAGCTAGAATTTAAATGTGTGACAAAATCTCCAAGGTATCAAAAGCTGCCAAACTGATGTGAATGTGATTTTACACAACACAAACAAAGAGAATGTCCTTGAATATAAATAAATACTCCTTTTATTGTATTCCATTTCTGATGCTCTTCAGATGCAGTCCTGGACCACATATAAATATATATATATATCCTGTATAGTCTATGTACTGGACACAAGGAGCGTAAGCAGTGGTTTACACAGGTCTTCATTAGACACACACAAACACTCTGTGCACCATGTCATTTCACAAAAACACTGGACATCACAGACAATTACCCAGAGTGCTCTTTGTTAACACAGCCCTGTCTGCCGCCTAAACACATGACATCGTCTGTTTACTGTAGCCCTCTAAACATACTCTTATACCAGACAGTTATAATGCCAGATATTGTGACACTGTGGTTGTAAGAGACTGTATTTAATTGTTTGCTTTAATACATAAATTGGCTATTAGCAACATTTAATTCATAGTCAGATGCTACATGGATTACATACTTGAAAAAAACTGAAAGAACAGAGTCTTCCACCTGTTTGTTTCCATGGAGATGTTATTATTTTCCTGAAATGTTCCACAATGTGCCATTAAACTGATTTACCTCCATGGAGACAAATATGTGACACCATCATGTTGTGTTAGAGATCAGATCTGCGGAAGGGCAACCATGCTTGCAGTAAAAAGGCAAGCTTTTGAAGATACTTTTGAGTGATAAAAACACCAGTAATTGAATAAATGCAACATGAATATGTTAAAGGCACTGAGCAGTCGATTTTTGGACCTTCAACCTGAAAAGTTACATCGGTTCTTGTGTATACTTTAAATTTGTACCATTTACACAATTTCAAATTCCACCAAAAGACAACAACAAATATTGACATTATCAGCAATTTAATCAAAATGTTTGATTGCATAAAACAGTGAAAGGTTTATGCAAACGTTTAGCTTTTGCTTTAAGCCATGTTATAGTTTTGTAACTTAATCAAAAATATACCTGGAGTTGTTTTGTGTAATTTGAGTGTTTTGAGTAATTCTTTATTATTGGTTTATCTACATCTCTATCTTAAAGTTCCACCTTGTGATGTCACCAAGTGGTAGTTTTCAAGTTAACAGCTACCTTTGTCCTTTAGTTCAGTAGAGATATGATGTATGTTGTTTACATCACAGTGGAGCACTTCCTGTATTACCATATGACATCACAAGGTGGAACAGAGTGTTTGCAGTTTGAGAGAACTCAGCCTAAAGACTTTTGTGTTTAACATGAATGAAACCAAACACAACTCCAGGTATGTTTGAGATGAGGAAACAACATGAAAACATAAATCAGAAAGTAGCGTAACATGGGTCCTTTAAAGTTGGCATATACACTGTAGTTTAAATGAAAAACTAGGTCTATACACTGCAAGAGCTTTTTGTAAAATGCACCAATCCACTTTAGAAACAGATGGAGAGAAAAGTGTGCTGACAGATGATCTCACTGTGCTGTCCTAAAGAGCAAACAAAGCTGAACAACAGCAGGACCGGCCCAAGCTTTATGCACTAAAACCATCTAATGACAGGGTTATGAGGTGAGCCAAGAGGCAGATCTCATCCCCACTCCTCCAGGCAACCGTCAGTGTCTTGGGCTAAGGCTATTTAAAATGTCTATAAATTCTCTGGAGCCACCCTGAAGAGCATCTTATCTGCTCTAAGGGGATGGCCTGAGTGGATTTCTGCACTTGATCCTGTAAAAAGGTCTTATCCCTCAGTACAGCTCCTGGATTGGGACCAGAGCCTGTGGCAGGTTGGAGCTCACCCCGGCTTAGATGCTCTGCTCCAGCTAAGTCCTGCATATCGTGCAAAACATCCACCTAAAGAGTAGTATTGTATTATTTAGAAGGTAATTGATTGTACTTTAAATGTTTTTTTTTTTTTTTTTTGGTATTGGATTACTAATAATCCACAATAGTTTGGTGAATATACAGTATATTTGAGGACCAAGTATTTTGATAATGCAGTGACATTGCCATACCTGCCATAATAGAGTAACTATATAACTATATAACCCCAGTTCAAAATGCTCTGTTCCACCTTGTGATGTCATGAAGTGGTAGTTTTCAAGTTAACAGCTACGTTTTACCTTTAGTTCAGAGACTGGCATATCCAGGGCTGAAATTATCCAAATGATTCTAGTGAAGGTGCATGGCATTAAAAAACAGTGGAGCACATGACATCACTAGGTGGACCAGATTATTTTCAGTTTGAGACAAAAGCTCATCTTAAATTTGCAGGGTTTGTGTGCATGAAACAAAAAACAACTCCAGGTCTGTTTGTGATGACGAAACAACATTATAACATAGATCTGAAACAGTATAATATGGGCCCTTTAATGTTAACATATTACAATAGACTTTTGTGGCAAACACAGAACTTTCAATTGCATTTAAATTCTTCCTTGATTAATCGTCTGGACATGTTTGTTAGTACAGGTCTTGGTAGTCATTCACAAGTGACAGTGGACACTAGATACTGCCGAGTAGAGGCTTGAAGGCTGTGGGTCCCTTGGAGAGTTTGTCCTGGATCAAAATGTGGCTCATTGTTCCAGTGGAGAACAGGTGCTTTCAACAAAGATGCAGCCCTGTGGGAAATTAGAGAAAATATCAAGGACTCGCAATTTCCACTGTGGCCTTTTGAAGAGAAAGCAGGCTGCATAGGCTCAAATAGTGGAAATGTGTTTTCTAAATGAATCACTAATGTGTCTATAGAGGAGACAGTTTAGTGAACCTTTCGTTTTGTGTTGGTAAATCTTTGGCACCACTCGTGGAAATTAGGACAGCAGTGGCTTTGTGGTTAAAGAGCTTGCCTACCACTGTTCAGAACAGTAAATGTACTCACCTTAGCTTTACTCAGACTAACAGCCTTGCTTCCCTCAGTCTGATCAAGAAGTTATGTCGCCATGAATAACACAAAATTATAAAGTGAACACTAATTTTGAATAATACTTTTCATACAAACCTTAAAGGTACAAGTGCAGCACCTGATTGTGTCCATGGAGATACATTAGGGAGATCAGAGTATGGCATGACTACTAAACGTATTATTTTATTATAGGTGTTTTTTGTGATCAAACCTTGGAAACCTTGAAAAATATGCATTCTACTGTAAGTGAGCCCACCTCTCCACAAAACTGACCTGTAAATTGGCATGGTGCTTGTCTGCATAGAAATAGATAAGTTTAATGTAATACTGTGTAAAATTCCAGGCACAGCAACAACATCTCCCTGGTGACAGACACACCCTGGAAAGTTACACAGTGCAGTTTTAAAAGTGTTATGTCTGTGTATAGGTGTACCAACAGATGCTAACTGCAGTGAGCTTACGCAAAAAAATAAAAAAATACTCTCTGTGTTAGATGTTCTGGTTTGGACTCTTGAGGTACTTAGCGCTGTCACATACCAGAGTTTACATTACAAATCTCCATGTAGGGTTACCTGTGTGAGCTGATGGCAGCCTTGAGAGCAGCCCTTGCCTCATTGACTGCTCCCTTTTCGGTTGATACAAGGCTGTGGTCCCTGTCAGAGAGGCCTGATGTCTCTTTGATCGCAGCCACATGACAAGGCTGTGTGGTCCCAGAGCCCCAGGACTCGTCTGTCCACAGCTACAGTTAGACAAGGTCACAAAGGAGAACAGGGACAGCACCTGACAAGAGACTATGGACCTGTATGAGTGGTGCACTGGAGGAGATGTAGAAAGTGCTTTGTAGAAGATTGTTTTTAAAATTGCTTTTATCGTATCGTTGCAATTCTTGATAACATTAGGATTTGAAATGGCAATTTTTTTTGTAATTATTGTCTATACTTTTAAAAAAAATATTGTCTATACTAATTATATATACTCAGTCATGTTCATAGACTATATATAAATGACATAACTAACCTGCTAGCAACTCCCATAGGCTCTCTTCAGGCGTACGTCACAAACCAGGAAGACTTTGGGAAAGATGCGGTTACAACTTCTTGTGTAGTTACTGACAATGGGCTTGCCTAACACGAATCTAATAAAACTGACTGTGATAAAACCCATTGATGTTAATGTCATCAGTGGTAAAATGAAGACTGCATATGTATGTGCCGTTTGAAATTATCTTAAATTTGGCACCCTCATCTCTTCTAATCACATGTACCCAGTGAGATTTGAGTTGTGTGTCAGTGGGGAAATGATGATATCTGAGGTGTGGTTGCAATTGTTGATTAGTCGAAAATAACGGAACACTACAAAGACATTTAGATGAAGAAAACTGAGCCTGGGAAGTTGTAATCACATCTTTGCAAACGTCTTCCTGGTTTGTGAGGTACTTGTGAATAGAGCCTATTGGAAGTGTTCATGGAGGTGCTTCCAGCTCCTTTGGCTCTCACTGGCTTTACTTTGAGAAACTGTTGCCCTCTTGTTGTAACTGCTGCTGTGAGCCTCGTCATTTTTGGTTTTAAAATGTTTGTATTTTTTTTCTGTGCATGATCCTAGTGTTTTCCAAATAAACCCCTATAACCTCTAGCATCGTGAACTTCATTTGACTGGAGCTGAACGCCACTTCTTTATGCAGTCTATGATCATTTTACTAATAATTGTTAAATAGATAAATGTCAAACAATTTTAATTTTTAATAGAATTTATGCATGTTCACTTGATTTGGTCACCAGTCATAATCTACTGGTTCAAATGGCTCTCCACACAAGATAAGTGAGTCCAAATTGTTATACACATTTCATGGGATTTTAAAATGTGGATGATTATTTCAATTTGTTTATCATTTTTCTAAACTATAAAACTTGGGGAAAAAACTCCAAACAAAACATATCTTACTCTTCAGTTACAAATCATTACCATACTGTATCTCAAAGCTCTGCAGTTTTGGGCACGGTGTCAATGCGGTGAGGAAGACCCAGCACAAACATGATAAGAGGTTGTCGGTTAAATTACAGACTGCACTGCGCTAATGGAGTTCAGCTCTGGGACGAGGGAAGTGTAAGGTCACTCAGTCATTCATCCCCTCTCTCTTCTCTGCTTCCTACATTCCTCAACACCAAGGAGGAAAAAACAGCATGATTATAGGGCCCACCTACAACACACAACTTTATGTCCAAAATCCACAGCGACTGGATCCAAGTGAGAATGCACGCAGGACGCTTTGAGAAAACAAGTAAAGGCCAATGCAAACATATTATTGCACATTATGAAGTCATTCTTAAAGGCTAATCACACTCATTAGCATTGGGTAAATATTACACAATGCATAGTCTGGGAAATGTATGCCCTATTTTTATTATATTATCATTACAATTTATTAACTTTTCTAGACAGTTTCCATTCAAATGTTAACACAGGTCAGGACACTTCAGTACACTGACTGACCAGCAAATGAATGAGAGAGTGAAGGTTTGTTTATATATGTATGTCAACCCTGTTCTGCTACTGTCCCAGGTAAATCCCACTGAAGGCCCAGTGATGCTTTGAGAGGCTCCACTGATCAACCATAAAACATATTTAATAGAACAATGTTGCAAAAAAGTATTGCCATTACCGTTACCCATTACCCATATATTTGTTCTCATAAATTTGTAAATTATGCAGAACAAAAATCAGACTCGTAGACGCTGCTTCAATTAATTGGAAAACATTTTATTTATGACAAACTTGAGCCACGAGCCATGTGAGTCACTACATGATTGGCTGTTCAATGATGGTCCACTGTGCATCACTTCTCTGTCTGAAAAAGCTGTGCTAAAGCTGTGCTAGTGACCAAATAGTTCTTGCATGTGAACACTAGTGATGTGTCAAGACATTTGTAAGACTCAAGATAGAGACTATTTAGAAAGATTTAAACATACATCATTTTTCACAGTTTAAACATCAGGTAGCCCAACTTTAAACTATTCAAACAGGATCCAGCTTTTTAATTAAGATGTATTATTATCATTTCCTCATGGTTATGTGCCTATAAATCTGTCCTTGCCAAACCTGTGCCAGTGAAGGGAGGATCCAGCCTGTCCTTCAGGTCACTCGCTTCATGTCATAAATTGTGAGCTGAATAAGATCCAAGACGATCCGTGAAATGCCAAGGCTTCCTTGAGGCATTTCTATTAAAAATGCTGTGTCTGCCACATGCTTACAAACTACTTGATGTGGATGTAAATTTGTTTCTGTAACCACTTTTCTATCTTGAAAAATATTCCTAAAACTCAACATGTTTTGGTATTAAGGCTAAGGTACAGTTCATTGTCCCTGCAGAGAAATTTCTCTTCTGCATTTGCCCCACATTTCAATGTCACTGCGGCAACCTGTCAGGAGCAGTGCTGTTGTCAACTTGGTCAACAAACTTTGGTTGAGAATTAAAATCGATTGATATGAATATTGCATATTCATAAAATAGCACATCCAGTAAAATATATACAGTATATTTTTAAAGCATTTGTTTCTAATCTTTCTCCTTTTCCAAAAATCTTGTGAGCTTAGTGTCCTTACATAACCAATCCTAAACACAAGCAGACCCGTCTTTGGAGCTCTGTGTGAGTAAAGCTGGAGCTTTAGGTGTGCTAGCGTGTGTGTGCATGTACAGTGTCAGAACAAAACAGAGTAATGACAACATGAGTGCAGCTGCAACACAGCCACACCTGGGCAAACACTCACAGCAGACCGCTTTATGAAGAGGTGGCACTGAGGAGAGGGCCACAAGCATCAAGTATGGCAACACTTACACAGACAGCACTGTACATGTCACTGTATTGTGCTCTTACTGTAAAGAATGACACTGTTGTGGCTTTTGATGTTGCTTCAGAACAATTATAGCTGGGGTCAAGTAGGGTTACGTTTGGTCTGTGTTTTTAAAAAATGTTAGTGATTTTTTGTTGTTGCTTATTCTGAATTATTGGTTGTTGGGACCTGTCATAGAGGTTGCCTTTATTGTCTCCTTATGAAAAAAAAAAAATCATGTTGAACAAGTAATGAGCATGAAGGCAACAGAGCCCAATCACTACGCATCCATAACATACAACTCGAACAATGGATGGTTGTTCAAATTATTGGTACAAAGATAACAGCAGTGGACAATTTTTTATGTATGCCAAAGTAAAGGTGCACTCTGTAACTTCTGCCACCCCCTTGTTTCCGTTGAGATGTTATATATAGACCAAGAAACACCGCAAGTGCAAGAACAACCTGATTAAGATTGCTTTGCATGAGAATTTAACCCACAACCTTGTAGTTAGTTGCCATGGGACAACTTTTACAGTTATATCTACAGCTCAACACCAGTTTATTGCACACAGAACATGAACTGTGAGCCTGACCATAGTTTGTGCATTTGTGTTTGATCACCATTATTTAGCTGTGCATTTGAAACAGCCCTGTATTTTGGTGTCGTTTTAGAAGGACCAGTGTTTTATTAGCTCTGGCGCAAACCTGGCTGTGGCTCTTATGGCCTTAGATAACCTTTTAAAGATGCCCTGCACAGTCTGCTGTTACTTCTAAGCCTCACCTGAAAGAACACAGAGCTCAGAGAGTCCACACCCACTCTTCAAAAGGCAAGTCAATGACATGTCTATCTCCTGTTTGTTTTTGCTGTGTACATTTAATTTATCAACATTTCTTTATGGAAACACCAAAGGGGAACAATCCCATCCATCATTATTTGATTGGCAGATCTTTATAATTGTGTGGTGTCATATGCCTTAAGCCTAAACATACACTAACTTAAAAAAGACAAGAAAATCTGGAAAATCTATTTTAATGTGAGTTTAAAATGACTTCCACAAATATTAACAGGAAAACAGCAAAAACATTCTTTGAGTCATACAGCATTTGAGAACTAAGGGTGCGTTCACACATTGCACATTCACCACAGCAAAACTGAGACTAAAACCAGGACTAAATCTGAAACTATTCTCAGGACTAAACAATAACTAGAACAGAACCAAACCAAGTCCACATCAAGACTAAACTAATATGGGCAAACTCTATCTAAAACCAAATAGTGTGAATGCACCCTAGGTCTCAATCTCAAATAGGTCGACATATGCAAAGCCTGTTTAGAGCAATACATTATCCTCTAACCTTTCAAATTTGCTTAACCAGTGCATCATCTCAAAGCAAACGCATTTATTTCAATGAATCAAACTATATTGCCTTGTAAGAAAGCCAGGGGATGGTGCACAGGTCTCCATGCACCCAATAATTTATGCGCCAAGACCTCTACTCAAGCCATTTTGTAATTGTTTTGACCCTTTAGAAATATTACCAGTACTGAACAGAGGGTTTTCTTGGAGCGCGAGTCCCACATATCAGTAGCACTCTGGGTCATCAGGTGGAGGGGTTATGACCTGACCGAAGGCCTCATTACCAAAACCGGGAGCCAATTAGTCCCCAGATACCGAGGCAATAGAGTTAGTGACAGGAAACAGCGGGAGATTGGATGAAAAATTATCATGCATTTTTGGATACACTATATTTTTTACAGCATTCCTAAGTTGAAGCCCCTTGAAATTTAGCCTTGCTTTAGTTTTCTCTTCTGGTCATGGTGAGAATATAGATGGGAGAAAGTATGGGATTTGGGTCCGGATGTAAGAAATCATTCATGCTTGATTTAGGACTGTCCAGAGACTACATGTACCATACGTTTTTGGGGGTAGGGTCTGAAGCAAGGAAAGACCCCTGGAGATCCACATGCAGCTTTGGCAGTCTGGGCTGGGCTGAGTGGGGGACTAATGAAAACAAATGATCAAACAAGGTCAAAAGGTGGAGATCAAGGCTGAGGCATGGTCCGCCCCTCTCAGTTTGCAGCAAAGGAGATTAATGAGGCCAGACAAGAGCCATTTCTCTATATCATTTACTGCCTGAAGCCTGGAGCCCACGGCACACTGGTGTGACCCACCTGTTAAAGCGTTCAGAGTCTGAGCAAAGAGGCATCTGATAAGAACGTATGTGTCTCATCTTCAAGCAGCCATTGTCACAAGGCTTATCCATATTGTGCACTAAATTTTGGGTCTTATTTTTTGTCTAAACAAAGGAAAAGACAGTCTTTGGCCAACATCATTGACTGACAGCATCATTGACTTCACAGGTTTCTTATCCATAATAAATTGTGTTCTCTCAGTGATACAACCTTATGGTAGTAAAAATGTGTCAACTTTTGGAGTCAAATGGTGCACGTCTGTGATAATTTTTAGTACTGTGTCCCTAATGTTTTTGTTTCACCTTCAAACAATTTGGATTAGTTGGGGCTAGAGCTGTGCAGAATCTTGCAGAATCAGAGCAGCAACTGCCACCTAGTGAAGTAACTATGCTAAAGCAATTTTCCTTTAAGAGAAATGCATGTCACGCATAAACGCTCAATTAAAAACAGTTATTTAAATTACACTGTTTAATTAAAGGAACACTATGTAAATTTCTGGTGGTCGTTCTTCACTATGGCATTAAATGTTTCCAGCTTACATTTAATCATGGCGTATTCAGAGCTCTGAAAGAAAAAAAAAAAAGAAAGAAAAAATGCATTGTTACTGTGAAATGGATCACAGATCTCACCTGTAATTTGGCCTAATGGCGTCACCTGCTTGTTGCCATGGAGATGGACGGACCCTCTAAAGTTTAGAGGGTCCGTACGTTTAGAGTCTAAACGTTACATAGTGCACCTTTAAATTATACTAGGCATAAATTAACACAAAATACTAACACAAGTAACATGTATTTGATAAATATGCTTGGCTTTCTTTGTTTCTGTAGTTCGGCCCAGACTATAGAGGCTATTTAGAGCCTGAAGAACTTGCCATAACAAAAAATACATAGGCTAGATAACACACAACGGATAAAGGCTGACTCCTGGTGGTCATGTTTCGCCTTTACACTTGCAATCACAACTGAAAATGGCCAAAGACAATTTTCATAATTTGAAAAACAATGCATGGCTTTAATAAATGCCATATGGTGCTAAGTAGCATAATAGCTAATATAGGCCTAAATGGTGTAGCCCAGTTATGGCCGTATATCAATTCGTGCCAATCAAAAAAGAATGAAAAAGCGCAGATAAAAATGTATATTATTGTTGCTATTATTGATTATTTTTCTGTTACAAAGTAGGCTATTAATTGTTCAAACTAGAACAATAGTCTGGCCCAGAATATTGCCTGCGCCTACATACACTGACACTGGTAAACCATACAATAAAATAAAAATAATAATAAAAAAAAATTTTTTATAAATAAATATAATAAGAAAAATGCATTTCCAAATATAATTTCAACCACATATACAATGGTTTTATTGACCAATGATTAAGAAGTAGGAATACGCAGATTAAATGTATCTTTGCTGTTCCTACATTTCCCAGAGTTCCTTGCTGCGCAGCCGCCCCTTATCGCAGCCGCTGCTCGGTGGTGCCTGTGTTCGTAGCGAAACGGTTCAGCATCCCTACGCAGAGCACGGCAATGGGGCTAATATAGGGATGATAGATCAGGATTCTGGAGGAAAAATGTAACCACTAAACGAGATGAGGAAAGAGGCAACATGGAAGACAGGATTTTGTGTCACACCGCCCTGGAGCACAGACCGTTATTTTGAGAGGAAATATGCAGAATATTCATCCTTACAGTAGGTGCTAACGCAAGAATATTCAAGATGAAGAAGCAATTCAATCGGATGCGACAGCTCGCCAACCAAACGGTGGGAAGGTAAGTCGACACTTCGCACGCGCCGTCTCACCGGTGAGGTGAAAGCAATTAGAGAGTGCTTTTATGCGCTTTTGGTAAAATGTGAATTAAGAGCCCCTCTTTTATTGTGCGTTATCAGCCAGTTACCTCTGGCATGTAAGTGAAGTGGGGAACAAAAGATAAGGCTGATCCAGAGCCATCAGTGGCTCTATGCGTAATGTCCATTGGAACAGGCTACCGCAGCAGCAGCGTGTGGGCGCATTGCTCTAGTACCTGCCCACGACTATACATTAAATATAGCATGAACACGCCGACACAAATGCACCATTCACACCCCAGTGTCCCTTAAACCGCGCTGCAGTGAAGATATGGGACTGATTAGTGACTGGATTTAGCCCCTGTCATCAAACCTGCCAGTTGGAAGTGATGCACAGAGATGCGGTGTGGGCTGCGACGTGAGAAAAAAGGGGATCGGCG
Source organism: Boleophthalmus pectinirostris (assembly GCF_026225935.1). Lineage (NCBI taxonomy): Eukaryota > Metazoa > Chordata > Actinopteri > Gobiiformes > Gobiidae > Boleophthalmus > Boleophthalmus pectinirostris. The sequence goes on along the minus strand of NW_026571115.1, from coordinate 17,895,514 downwards.
CACTGTTTTTATTACGCAGTACAGTCAGCTGTTAGAAGGAGGGAAGCACCTTAAGGCGTGGGTTATCGATTCAGTGAATTTCTGAAGGTCGTATTGGCATTTAAACCCCATCTGCTGCTTTTCATTAGATTGGGCTGTAAATCATGTTCCAAACTTTAGGCTACACGTTGGGTTACATTTACACTTAATGATTTTTTTGTCAGTCTATTGCATTCCTGATCACAGCCTGCCTTAGGTGAGTGAGTGCTTTTGGACCCTGGTAGTCCACCCCTCAGTCTTCACCTCTGAGCTGACAGTTGGACATATTGGTCTGGACCGTTGGTTAAGTGGCACATATGGCTGTGTTATGTGTGGACACACCTTGCAGGCTCAGTTTGTCCTATCACTGTAACTCTTCTACTCTCGTCTTTTTAATCCAAGGTACAGTGACTCATTACCAGGGCCATGTGGGTGTGAGGCTGGAGTGGGCAAGAGGAGGGCCTTATGTGAGAGAATGGGCCAGTCTGCATATCTGTGGATCTGATAAAGCTCAATACTCTTTAAGACAGTAGCCATTAGTGCTTTTCATGAGGCTGTCAGTGACCAGCTGAGCAGCCTGCTGAGTCTGATTTTCTCTTTTAAGCTATAATGAGAAATGCCGTATTTCTATTAGAGATAATTTGTATAGCACTAGAGCAGATTCATATCTTGCAGTACCTCCAACTGATCTGAAGTCTTGACTTCAGTACCAAGCCAGACATTACTGACACTGATCTATGACCAACATGTTAACTTACATCAACAGCTCATGGGTGCTTTGGGTGGTTTCTTTAGTCATCTGTAATATAATTGGTTTTAACCCTGCCCATCTTAACTTAATCTTAACTATTCTTGGAACATGGTTTTGACAATTCCTAATGAGAGTAGTCAACAACTTTACAAAGGCGTTGCTATTACAGATCAAAAATGTGCTTGGGCATTATGCCTACAACAGTGTCAATTCTTCTGAATACAGGGGAGTAAAAAACAAGCCAGTCTAATAATCATTTTGCATTCTTGTGGGTGTGACTAACAATTGTATTGTCATCTTAAGGAACTTCTGCTTGGTTTGACCCAGCCTCTTAGAAGTACTCACTGTGACTGCAGTATCTGTGTAACCTTCTCTGATCTTGAGCTACGCTTGTGACCAGAAGTGCCCTTTTTATGGATTACCTATTGTACACATTTTAGGTTGATGGGTAAATAAGGCTCATAAGAAAACCCACCCTGACACAGAGAGAACATGCGATCTTCACATAGCACTAGTTGTCTGGGAGTTGAACCTGGGACCATCTTGCATTGAGATTAGAAATACTAGGAGACCAGTGTAAGTGTAGTAACTTCAATAACTTAGGTCATGTATTCTACTCACATTGCTAGGACCACCTCCTTGCATTTCCGTGAGTTTAAGGAGTGTTTTATCTCTGATAGATATTGGAAATATAAAGTAGTGGGGGTTGGTGATCAGGTGTGCTGCGTCAGCATCTCTTGGTCCAAGGTTGCTGCTGCTGCCGCTGCTGCCGCTGCTCTGCTTCTGCCTGTGGGTAAGATGTGTGTCATGTGACCGTCAGTTAGACCAATCCCCTCTGTGCATTAAGACTATACTGGAGTATGTGCACTCATGCATATGCTATGGCTCACAGAAACGTGTTATGGAGCAGAGACAACAGCATGTCATGGCTACATGACGTGGAAATCATTTGTCCGATGTTAGCGGTGAGATCTGATGCTAGTTCTAGCGGCTTGTTACAGGACAGTGTGTGTCATGTCTAAACATGCCAGGTTGAAGCAGCTCCAATAACCCTCCCTTATTCTTGACCCATTTCTCGATTCCCAACTCACTGTCCTATTTAGGTCTAGGACAGCATGGTTCAAGATTGTTTTCAGCATATCATAATAGAGTGCTGCATATAACAGAGGGAAAGGCCTATGTACCGCTCCATTAAAGAACAATTTCATATTTCTTCCTGACACTTTCATTTCACATTCAGTGTAATTGCAAAATTTCTGCCTGTAGGAAAAGTTTAAGCATCAAGCTCTATAAATCATTTATCAAAGAGTAGCACATGCCAACATTCCTCATCCCAAGTATTCTTTGACGTTATTGTTTTGTGTTGTTTCTTTTTCTGTTTGCCTAAAGCCTGTTAAAGCAGATCTATTATGCAAAATCGACTTTTAAGAGCTTTTAACCATGTTGTAGTTGTTCCCCCTTCTCATTTCCCCTCTTCCAGATATATCTGGAGTGATTTGTGCATGTTTGAGCAGTTACTTTCAAGACATCTTATTTCTGACCAACACTCGTTTTCACTACGGCAGACGCCCACAGCATACGTAGCCATTTTTGTACAAAAAAAAAAAAAAACATGATGCATGATGTGCAAATATCCATCAGAGGTGCCAACAACTTTATGGCTCTTTTTTGTGATGACATTTATGGTGATGTCAGCTCCCCTGGGCACTAATGCAGTTGTTTTAGATGAATATTGCAATTTAAAATGTGCACATTACAAAATAATAATCCACGGGTGTTATATATTATAATTATATAGCAGACATGAGCAGACTATGTCTTATTTAATAATCCTACTGACTTCACAATCTGAGCTATGCCAGTATTTGTGTATGTTTACCATCTATTTTGTAGTTAATTTAGAGACCACAATTGCACAGTTCCTATTTGTATATATGGACCAATTTGTAGTTCATGTAGAAATAATTATTCTTCCTATTTTAAATTCAGTACACTATCACTACAAGAGCACCCCATGGCCTATTCTGAGAAAGCATATGTTCACTGACAGGTAACACGAGCTAGCCCTTGAATACGAATGTGGCTTTTCTCCTTTACCTTTCTAATTGGCCTAGAACAGGTGGAAAATTGCATGAAGTCTTGTGACTTGTGTTCATGTGTTTGTGATAGAAATGTCAGCCATGTTTGCTGGTCAGCTTTAATTCCAGTACAAAAGCTATGTGTTGATAGCTCTGAATTAACGCCATTAGTGCCTCTGAAAGATGCCACCGTACAGACCCGGGATGGTCATAAAGAGGCTTTGTCGAGACCCATTTTGGCCATCAAAAGGGAGATGATGTAATTTCGCACACAAGCGCATTCTCTGATTCCCTCAAAAGACTGTCTCCTCCCTTATAGAAAGCATGCATTAATTTGTGCAGTACTGCAGCACTGACTAAGATAAATCTCTGACAATTATACTTCACAGGCTATATAGTCATTTTTCTCATGTGTCACAAAATATACTTTTATTGTTTATTATTACTGGGAGTTTAATTACAGTTTTATGATAATTTATTATTGACAACATGTTAAACAACAGTCAAATCCTTCATTTATTTCACTCACATTTTCAGATTTTCATGTGACCAGCTTATGAAATCAAACATCAAGTTGCATGATATATAAACAGACAGATAAAATGCACTTTAAATCTAGGTTTTTGGTATAGCTTATAGAACTGAAATGACAAAATGTTGCGCCTAAATATATTGTGTATTATACTGTGACATTATTAATTACAGTTATCAACAAACTCTTCTTGCAAATAGAATGATTTTTTTTTGTGCCAATTATTGACATGACCATATCATGATGAGGAACTAGTACAGTTGGAATTGTTACTCAAAAATATCCCATATAACACACGCCTTACGCCCTCAACATGCTCACTTCCCTCCATTCACCAAAACCAGTGCACTCAAAACATGAACAATGGATCTTTAGTTTAACAGTCTGTACTGTTATTATGCTTTCAAAACATTTTCACAAGTATTGTTATTTTCTCCATTTTCTCCATGTTGATGTCAAATATTAATTTTACTTTGTGGAAACACTTAATTGGTGTTGATTCTGCACATGTATGTTTGTATAATATGTAACGCTGATAAATTCTTAAGAAAATTACAATGTGCTTTAGGCTACGTTTATATGATGACCGTCAGAACAGAATACGCAAAAATGGCGCCACGTCTTCACTTTTTATTCCGCATTCAGTAGAGCGTTTTTGGGAGGAAATCTGCGTGCATACGGTGATGCAAAAGTGTGTGGACGACTAGGTGACTAGGTGTTGACGCTAGGCGGGTGATGTATGTGACGTAGACATGTACATGACATGAGACGGTCTGACCAGAGTTTTGCGTTTTTTCTTGTGTAAACTGGCCCTTAGTCCTAGATTAAATATGGGTTTCTGTTGGGATGTCCTTCGCTTGATTGTCTCCATGGAGATGTTATTACTTTTCAGTTTTGCAGTATGGGATCAAACTCATCTGTCTTGCATTTATTACAGGTGTTTTAATTGTTCCCACTGTGTCTCAACAAAGAACTTGGGCTGGTCATGTCACATGTTTTAAGGAGTTACATACACTTAATGTCATTCTGTGGAACACTTCAGGCTATAGGGCTGCTCCATCATGGAAAAATAATACAACAGACTATGGTAACTGTTATCACAACTATTCTAAGAAAAATAATATTTTCAGAAATAGGTTGGTGAGTCAGTACACATGGAAGTATTCTACAATTAAAAGCTCCACACTGCAGGCACATTTTTCACTTATGAAAATATGCCTTTGCACATAGAATCTTAACCCCAACACAGATCAATACTTATAACATAACTCAAGGACTTCTCAACGATTTAGTTCCTTGGGTTTCTCTCAGGACAAGTGTTTTGGTCCAAACATATATGTACCCTCCTCACAGTTATTCTTGCATACTTAACTGAAGTGTGACCTAGTTTACTGGACAACTACAGTAAGAGGGTTTTTCTGTTTTAGAAAGTCTGCATCCTACCAGCCTTGCATCTTGTCTTGACGAAAAAGGCTTTCAGAAGAATCCATTTGCACTGCACAGTAAAAAGCATTTATTGCAGAAATATTCATCTTCTTTAACGCTTGTGTGTGACTGTGTGTCTGATGCCAGGCTTGGAGGCAATGCTGAGACTCTTCTGCTCCACTACACAAGGCCAGCAGTACAGTACAGAAAACAATGGCTTAAATTGTGTTATTCTTACAACTTAAACCTGAATCTAAACCTGTAGACTCACACATGTTGGCTCATTACCAGTACAATCTGTCCAGGACTACAAGTGCTGTTTTATTCACGTTTTGATAATGCCCACATAGATTATTTATGCTGTCATAAGCCATGCACAGCGCTGCAGGGGGAGCACATGGCCATCTCACATTTACATATCGCAAGATTGAACATTTTATTATGCAAGACTGCTGTGCGTTTGGCAGACGTGTTCAGTTTGTACAAAGAAAAAAACAATGCCCTCCACCACTAATATTAATATTTGTAAATTAGTCAGCTTCTTAAGAGCCGGGAACCACTAGACTAAAGAAAGGTGTGGGGAAATATTGTCTTGTCTCTTAACTAATAACTGTGACAGAATAGATTGGACACATATTAGAAATATAATATGACTTTTGAAATGTACTATTTTACATAGGCCTGTCATGATAACAAATTTAGAAATAAATATAGATGATAAATGATAATATTGAAACTAATTTATGCCACTGACACAGTAACCCAAGAACAGATTTAACCACAAAAAATAAATGTACAATACTGTAAAAAATCATGAGCTGCAATAAAAAAACAGCAGAATGAAACGCTTAGTACTTAGTTTGCATCTGTAATGAGTCACAGAAGTTCAACATTCTACAGCTCAAATCTCATCTTATAGCCAAAATTAACCAGAAATGTCCCAGTAGTGCAAAGATAAAAATGGACCCTAGAAAATATTGTTTTATCTGTCATATATTAAAAAGTCAATGTAGTAATTATTGTGAGGGCCTAATTTTACAGACTCTTTACAGTTAAAGAGTTTGGATAAGTTGCATTGTCCAATATATGTACTGATATTAGTTCAGTCTTTAGTCCTGAGAGGACATGTTGTGTATAGCTATTTCGACACCAACCTATACTAAGGCAACACTGAAAATATTATTTATTTTCTTTAAACAGAAACAGAATAAGGTAAACAGTTGTGTTTTGTTATTGTTATTTGTCTTTTAAAGTAACTACAGAACAACTTTGGAAAATACACGTTTAATATTGTGACACATTTTGGACCAGCACTGGTCAGAAAATTGTCTTATTACACTAGTTTATAGACTAAAATGGAACCGACTGAACCGATATCTTGGGACTGATAGCCAGTTGATCAAAATGTTCATGCATATCCGATAGCAGTGCCATATCTGTGCATCCTTAGTGATTTTTAACACTTTCACTTAATTATTACATTTTGATCTATTGAATGTCTGTGTAATAAGTCATCAGCAGCTCCAGGTAAAGGAATGCCTCTACAGTGACAGATGGTCGTTCTCTTAAATCTGCCCCCCTCCTCATACCCCTCCCTCTCTCCCTTTCTCCCTCTGCTAACCACCTACGCGACTGCCAGCTCTCCTGTGTTTACTCAGCTCTGCTCCTGCTCACTATTTACTCACACTCATAAAGTCTAGATTTCACATTCGCAGCTTATTATATTCCTGTTTATGCCACTGACAGTTTTTTGTTCTTAGCTTTGTGTGTAGTGCTGTGACTGCTGTCGTCGGAACAGAGGAAATACCACTGTTGAAACGCAAACATGATGATGAAGATAAAATGTGCTCTTTGAAGCTCAGGGCAGACTTGTTCATCGGTCAGTTGTGGTCACGTTAAAATAGATCTGAAAAATGAACAGTGAACATTATCCTTAAGTCACTTGAAGACCTGAACATTTTGAGCATAACTTATCTGAAGTTTCTGAATGTTCAAAGCTAGATTATTTTACCAATTCTTCATGCTGTTTGCTAATTCTATAATAATAGTCATATGGCTGCAATTAACATGTATTTTAATTGTCACCTAGTCATGATTATTTTTGATTAGCAGACCTACCATTTATATTGTACACTGAACTTTACATACATTTACATACAATTTTAAACAAATAAAGGATGCATTGTGGTGACTGAAGGCTTTTAGATTATGAATATATACAAAAAGACAGAAATAGTACTTTGGATAATATCACTACTAGCTGATTTTTTTCACCCTTGAAATGAGGTCTGTCACGATGATTACAATATCAACTTAGCGTTTAGTATATAATCACGTTAACAATATATTTTGGAGCTGAATATTTATCCTGTGTACATTTTCTTTGCATTACTGGGGCAGTTTTAGCCATTTTTATCTACTATGACACGATTTGAGCTGTAGAAGGTAAAATAAATAACCTCTAAGGCTATTGCTGCTATTTATTTGTTGCAGCTCAGGCATTTTAATGATACTGTCTAAAAATGGTTTACTGGGATTGTCCTGCTTTGTGTCAGTGACATAAAGTATTTTCAATATTTATCTATATCTATCTCTGTATAGATATTTATGGTCGATATCAAGAATCTGAAATCAATGGAAATAACTGCATATATTATATATGTATATATATTTTTTTGTAAATAAATAATGTTTGTAAATAAAAAATATTATTCTTTGTAGCTATTAAAAATGTCTTTATATCACTGACAAAGACAGACTGTCTAGAGCAGAGCGTGACAGGTTGACTGCTAATTCATGCTGCCACTCTGCCCAGTGTGTCACATGTCTCTGCCGGACTGCTGTTCTGTCCCCCTCCTTTTAGGGGCCCTCGACTCCACTGTCCCTTGTGGGTTTAGCCTGAAGCTAGCAATGACAGGCTCCCAGCTGTAATCCAGACTTCTACCATGTGAGAGATACAGTTATAATGTTGTTACCTTCTCAAAAACATATGTGGAGTTGTGTTTTGTTTGAGTAATTCTTTATTGTTATGTATGTATCTACTTCGTGATGTGATGAAGTGGTAGTTTTCAAGTTAACAGTTAAATTAAGCTAACAGCAAGTTAACAGCCCTTTAGCTCAGTAGAGATGGGCATTGCCAAGGCTGAAATTATCTAAATGATTCTAGTGAAGGTGCGTGGAGTTTAAAAACACAGTGGAGCAGATGGCATCACAAGGTGCAGCAGAGTGTTTTGGGTTTGCAAAAAGGACCCTATGAAATACTCCAGGTATGTTTGTGATGAGGAAACAGCATTATAATACAGATCAGAAAACAGTCTTTAATACATAATATACAGATGTCTTCCTGTCTTATGGAGATACAAAGGTTTTCAAAGAATAGACAGTAACTGCACATTTTAATCAAGAAGTCATTAACTAAACGACAGAGAGTGTAGTTAAATACCATTGCCTTTTGTTCTATTGTTGTGTCCTTGAGCATACCACTTCAATTCGTGACTGTGTTTGATGATTGAATCCTAACCATTGCAAGTTTGGATCAGTGACTACACAGTGAATATTGTTTATTTTTTCTAATTTTTTTTATATGCAGTCTGTAATCACATTCTTCTTCCTGAACTGCCTTAACTCTCTGTATGTGGTCATTTAATGCAAAAGTGCCATATCCACAATCACTTCCTGTCCGCTCACAAGCCGTTGTCCAGGAAGCTGGCTGTGATTAGATCCATCATGCTTTGACCCAGTTCCCATTAGACCTGTCACAATAACAAACTTTAAAGCATGACATATTGCGAGAGAGATATATGTGGTAAACGATTATATTGAAACTACTTTATGCCACTGACACAACCACAATAAAATGTGATAATCCTGGTGAACCGTTAAATAGACAGCATCATTAAAATGACTAAGCTGCAACAGAGACATAACAGAATCAACCAATAATTAGCCACAGAAGTCACTTTTTCAACCTCTATAGCTCAAATCTTATTATATTGGGACAAAAACACCAAAATCTCCCCACTTTTTAAAAGAAAATGTACACACGATAAATACTGAACCTCAAAATATATTGTTCCAGATTTTATATATTGAACAATAAGTCAATATAGTGATTAACATGACAGGCCTATTTCCCTTGTTCCTTCACTAACCTACTGATGCAATTAACTAAAATATGTCAGATAAGAATATTATATCTGGAAATATTTTTTTACATTTTTGCAATAGGGTCAGACCTCAGATTACTGGTAATTGAGCCTGAAAGTTGTGCTACACTCTGTACATAAGACAACAATGACCACAAGGTTTTCCCTGTGGTCAATAGAAATGGAAACTTGACTTTTGTTGGAATAAATAATAGAAACTGACCATTATTTCCATTGGGCAGTGACTGGGTCAAGGGCACAATGGCCGGAAGAGTTTGTGCAGACAGGAAAAGGAAGCAGTGAGAGTAAAGTGTGTGCGTGGCTTTGGTAATAGCAACAGGGTCAACAGGTCTGGACCTCATGCTAAGATGAACTGAAAAAGCTCATTTTGGCTCTGCACTAATCAGTCATAACGCTATGAATGAAGTGTACATAGATTACATGCTGGGTAGATATTATATTATACAAAATTGATTCTTGTGGGCTTTAAGTTATGTTACACTGATGTTACCTCATCAAAACCATACCCAGATATTATCACATGACATCACAAGGTGGAACAGAGTGTCTTCTATTTAAGAGAAGAACTGAGCATATATGCAGGGTTTGTGTGCCCTGTTATAATGTTGTAAACTTCTCAAAGTGTTTTGTTTCATTCACACATGTTTGAGTCACACTCTTTAGTTTGTCTACATTTCCAAAGCTGAAAATGCTCATGATGTCATGAAGCAGTAGTTAACAGCTACCTTCCTGTATTACCACATCACAAGGTGGGAACAGAGTGTTTTCTGTTTGAGCGAAAAACTTGGAAAATATGCACAGTTAAACATTTGTGAATGAAACAATAATATACAACTCTGTGTATGTTTGTGATGAGGAAACAACATTATAATATACATCATAAAGTAAAATAATATGGGTCCTTTCACATTTATCTGGTGAAAATGAATAGATTTTGATTTTGGATTTGTGTGACATGGCTACAAAATAAATTATAACTCTAGACAACTGGGTCAGAGCATTTCCAAAGCAGAAACTCTTTTGGGGTTTCTGGGTGAGTAAAGTAGGTTTAGAAACATTCAAAAATGTGGTCTAAGGAAGTGGAAAGTAAAGAATGACAAAATAAATGCTGATGTGGAGTTTTAAACATGCCAGAATAATTAAAATATTATAATCACAGATAATAAGTGGAAGGTCATAATTTCATCCAAACATGCTGTAATTGTGTATCTATTGTGTAATGGTTTCAATAGATTTTTGGAACTGATTTTGAACAGCAAGCTGCCGACTTTTCCCTTTTTGTGAAACTGTAGTTGGAACGTACTTTGCTGAAGAAGTACTACTGTGAGTCAAGCTGCTGATGGCATAAGTAAAACTGTGATGCCTCATTGCCTGCTCCAGATGAGTAGTTTTATCTGCCTTGCTGCTAGTCCTCCAGAATTTGGCTCAGGCCCCAGTCTCTCCCCTGTCCTAGTGGGACAGAGTGCTCCCCAGTGGGACAGGGCACATTGGATCAAGTGGCCTCTGCTTTGGGTCCTGTTGTGCTGTAGTGTTTTGACATCAAGATTCAACAATAATAATACATCGGGTTACAACAGATTTAAAAGGGCCACCCACATAATCCAAAGAAACCCACTCTCAAATGACTGGAGCATGATTATAAACGAGAAAATAAAACTTTCTACAAACCCAAGGCAGTTCAGAAATAAGCATAAAATGCAAATGAGATGTGTATGAGAGAAGTATTGACATTACAATATAGTATGATTTATTGTCTGCAGAAATCTGTTATTCAGTGGAAATACAGAGCAGAAAGCATCAAATGTAAAATCCTGTAATTAAATGTTAAGTAAAATTTAATAAAATATCTTAAAACATCTTACCACTCCTTTTTGAACAAAACTTGATTACATACTGTTATATATCTTATGTATGTATTTTTCCATTTTCCTTTAATCATGTATAAACGTGCATAAATTACATTGTGGTCAGTGGCCATACCGCACCAATTTGAAAATGCTCACTGAACTTGGAAACTAAGCAGGTTTGAGCCTGGACCTGCTTAATACTGGATGGGAAACCCCTGGGAATACAGTAGCTCTAAAGCTCTCATTGTGTCATTATGTGTGACTCTTGACTCACATTGTCTAGCATGAATGTGATATATGAGTGTGTGATTGGTGGTAGTCAGAGGGGTAGATGGAGCTGATTCCGTCAGTCTGCCCCAGGACACTTGTGGCTGTAACAGTAGTTTACCACAACCGAGTGAGAAGCAAATAAATAATGCAATGTAAAGTGCTCCTCTGGATATCTTTAATGGATGCTTTTGAAATCCAAAGCAGTGTACATCACTGTTGCTGTTTCAAAAGCTGTGGTTGTAGAAATAATTGTGGGACTAATGATATTATTTGTTATTATAAGATTATTATTTGAATCTGATTTTAATGTTAAATGTTAAGGTGTATAATTATTCTAACCTTTGTAATTCATTTTTGGAAAACACTGTATGTGAATAGTGCTTTACAAACAAAGTAGCCTAAAAAAAAAAAGCTTAACAATTTGTATTTTTTTGTTTGCAGGGCAGAAAAAACAGAAGTACTGAGTGAAGACCTTTTACAGGTGAGCTAGGAAACAGTAGTACCATCTCACATTGTACACAAGGAGCATGAGATTAAATGAAAGCAATTACCACCATCGCTTTTCTCACTAGAGTCTTTAAGCAGGTGTGAATGATGTTATTAAGGCGGGTGATAAGAGGCTTGGGGGTAATAATAGGACTGTGCTGTTGCAGGTGGAGAAGCGCCTGGATCTGGTCAAACAAGTGAGTCACAGCACCCATAAGAAGCTGACGGCCTGTCTGCAGGGCCAGCAGGGGGCCGACCCGGAGAAGAGGTCTGTCAAGTCCCCATCCGTGAGTATCTCTTTGTCGTTCACTATTCATTTATGATGTTACACTGGCATTTTCTAGTTTTGCATATTTAAAATGTGTCTAATTTAAAAAAAAATACAAATGTGTTTTATAGGACCATGCAGGTCAATAACATGCAATTATGTAATCAAATTTTAGTAGAAATTAGATCTGATAGTTTCAAATCATCAATGATCAGCTTGTTTTTTTTAATCAAGAGGCCAACAGCCAATCCTCTGTTAGTGAACGCATCTGGTTTAGACTAGAGTGTATGTATGTAAACAGCACTGATTAAGTGCTTGTTTTATATTTGTGATATTATTTTAAATTATATATGTTTTTAACAAGAAAAGAAATGTTGGATCAATATAAGAGAAAAAAATACATTTATGTCAGATTGCCCAGCCTTAGTGTTTCAGAATGGCATATGAGATTGGAAAATGTGTTAACTTTGGCTGTGATTTATTTATTTTTTCTCTCTTTATCTTCTTTATTTCATTTATTATTAGAAAAAACTACCACTTACAGTTTTAGCACAATGTTTGGTCGAAGGGGCTGCAGTGTTGGGGGATGACTCTCTATTAGGGTAAGTGCTATTTCACTGTTTTGGAGAGGTTTGTTTTAGTCATATAATTATACCATGAGTCTTATTATTTTTGTGTTTGAATGAACAGAAAGATGCTGAAGATAAGCGGAGAAACAGAGGAGAGATTGGCCCAGGAGCTGATTCAGTTTGAGTTTCAGATAGAGAGAGATGTGGTGGAGCCTCTCTACGTGCTGGCTGAGGTGAGAGCTACAAGACACAGTCAAGATTAGTCACTATATCTAAACAAGCACTGATTGTTAATGTGAAAATATCTCATGGAAATTGCTGTGAATGGTTGAGGGATCATACAAGAGTGATTTGTGTAGAATATATAGAGGATTCAAGTCTGTGAAACCTGCCTAAGGAAACTTTAGCTTGAAATAACGTGAATTGTTTATTAAAGGTGCACTACGTAACATTTCTAGTGGAGGGTCCGTCACCTGATGTCACTATGGAAATGTTATTTCTTTGTTTAGAATGTTCCACAGTATAGATTAAACCTATCACACGGGAGACAAGCAGGTTACAGCACTACGCTACAGAATTGCCCCTATTCATGGAAGGAATTGTTTTATTTTTGAACTATAGAAACTCCAGTGTTGTATGTAAATGCTAGATGGATATATCTTAAGTTATATCATGGAACATTCCAGGCAAAGCAATAACATCTCCGTGGAGACAAATAGGTAGCGAGTCCTCCACCAGAAAAGTTGCACAATGCACCTTTAATGCTGTTTCAAAGTTTAAGTTTGTATTATGTTTATTTTCCTGTAGGTGGATATTCCCAACATCCAGAAACAGAGAAAACACTTAGCTAAACTTGTTTTGGACATGGACTCTGCACGAACAAGGTGAAGAAAATTACAGAGTAACGATTGGGACAAAAATATATATTATTATTGCGATCATTGTTTAAAATTTCACTTCACTTTACCACAGATTTCAGCAGTCATCAAAGTCGTCCAGTCACCCGAGCACACTTCAGCCTGGAGCCAAGTCTGAGTCTCTGCGTGAGGAGATGGAGGAGGCCGCCACCCGAATGGAGATCTGCAGGGTCAGTCAGCCTGTTGAATACATACACAACATTTAGGCCTGTCGTGATAATATCAGATCAACTTATAGATTTGTTATTTACTTTTGCAGCTCAGGCCTTTTGATGATATAGTTGATTTTAAATGGTTTACTGGGATTGTACTGCTTTATTTTAAGTTTTTTTTAAGTGTCATAAAGTAATTTCAATATTTGTTATTCCAATATTTCTCTTTAGCAATATATGCTTCAAAATTAGTCGCCTAACCACATTTACACAGAGGAACTATACTACTATTACCATAGCTACAAAAGCTACTCAGAATATGAAGTTTCTTTCTCTGGTTTTAGATACATTCATAATAAAAGTACATGATACTTCCTAAAGGTGTAAGTTTTTATGGAAGAGGCTCTGTCACTTGCTAGTCTCCAGTGCATTCATTGTTTTATTGCTCAGAATATCTTAGAAAAACATGCTTTCTAACTGAGAAGGGTCACCTCTGCTCATATTTTACCTGTAACATTGCCAGATGATGTCACATCCTTGTCTCCATGGAGATAAGTTTAATGCCATAATGTGGAACATTCCAGGAAAAGCAGTAATATCTCCGTGGAAACAAGCAGATGGTGAACTATCTAAAGTTACATAGTGCACCTTCCAACATAACCTATGTAAATGGTTGTCTGCTTTCTCTTTCAGGATCAATTGTCAGCAGACATGTACAATTTTGTGGCCAAAGAAATAGACTATGCAAACTACTTCCAGACGGTAAGCAAACAAAACATTATTGTTGTAATATCAGAACCCCATTTTGATATAGAGCTTTGTTTATCTGCAGTTGATAGAAACACAGGCCGAATACCATCGGAAATCATTAGAGATTCTTCACAGTATTCTGCCTCAGATTAAAGCGCAGCAAGGTGAGTCATAACAAACACAAAGACGCCACATCCAGCTGTAATTGCTTTTTATTTGAGCACTAAGGGGGCTTGTAAATATTTTCCAAGAGTAATAATGATCAGTTTTAACCAAGAAGCGGAGAAAAAGGGCAGAATCTGTTTGCCTGTGTGTGATGCCAGTCTGTGCCGTGTGTTACAGAAGCGTGGGTAGAGAAGCCGTCGTTTGGCAAGTCCCTAGAAGAGCACCTGAACATTAGCGGGAGAGAAATCGCCTTCCCCATCGAGGCCTGTGTCACTATGCTACTGGAGTGTGGCATGCAGGAGGAGGTATACGTCAGATCATTGCTTCTGTTTTATAAGTACACTTTATATCTCTGTAGAAGATTTTTTCATTTCTGACAACATTTTTATAATAGCAATGACACATGGAATGGAATTACTACAAAAAGAGCACATAAAGCCAGTGGTGGAATGTAACAAAGTACAAGTAGTAATGCACTTATCTGTACTTTACTTAATTTACTAAGTAAATTTTAAAGTCTATTCTTTTTTTTTTCTTCCTACAATTGAGAGTACTGTACTTTGTACTCCACTACATTTTTAAACTGGACTGTAAAGTTAAACTTTTTTTTTGTGTGTGTGTGTGAGATCTGCTGAGTTTTTTTTTTTTTTTTTTTAACTTAGATAGGTAAAAACTATCATTTCCATTAGTTCAAGTTGAACAAAATTGAGCACAAATCTCAAAATCACCACATTTAAAGCTTTATTAGATCTCACAGTCTGCGCTAAATACTTTTACTTTTTACTCTTATTTTAATGCTTTCACATAAGTAAATTTTGTAATGTGACATTTTAGCTTTTACTTAGTATTTTCTGTTCCAGTATCTGTACTTTTACTTAAGTAAAAAAATAGAACACTTCTTCCACCACTGCATAAAACTCATAAGCACGTGTATTGGGTTCATGCATTCTGTGTAGGATGTGATTAAAAAAAAACAAAAAAACATATATTCTTTCTGTGATTAGGGTTGCCTCTCCACAGATCTGACCTGTAACTTAGCCAGGTGGCTTCACCTGTTTCACCTGAAAAATTACAATGGTTAATTTTTAAAATGTGTTTGTACAGTACTAACAAATTACCTTCTCCTAAATGTGTGCAGGGTCTCTTTAGAGTAGCTCCATCTGCGTCAAAGCTGAAGAAGCTAAAGGCCTCTTTGGACTGTGGGGTTCTGGATGTGCAGGAGTACTCCTCTGATCCACACGCCATAGCAGGTGAACTACGCCCACAGAAGTGACTCGTTCTAAGCCTATTGCCATAACAACAAGCCTCTGCACTTGATTACCAAACAACAGAAGATAGAGAAATGCTTTCAAGTACTGTGGGGTTATTTAAGGCATATGATTGTGCATATCACTTTCTTTAAAAAAGTATGTTTCTTCCTCTCATTTCCCCAGAGCGTAGTTATGACATTACCATTTGGCAGGGTTAGTTAGTATGACAGTTGGTTGTAATGAGTGGTGTGATTTCCGATAACAGATAATGCTGTCATATTGTATGTGTAAGTTTGTTAATTAATTTTAACCTTTAATTGATTTACATATCACAGTATCACGGTTTAAATAGTCCTAACGTGTGTAAGAGGAGGCTGCTTCAATGTGGTTGAGTTTTGGCTATGGTACTAACCAGCTTTCATAGGAATATAGTGCAGTATTGTTTTTCAAGACTCCGATCAGCTCTGTATTCCACATATTTATTTTTTGCTTTGTCTGAATCCACAGGGGCATTAAAATCTTACCTCCGCGAACTCCCAGAGCCACTAATGACCACAGAACTTTATGACGAATGGATACAGGCTTCCAAGTGAGTTGCTGTCTTCTCATTATAGTGTACTTGGTGAAATCATGCCACTGGCTGTGAAACTATTCTAAAAAGTGTGCTCTGCCAAAATGAAAAATACTGAAATGTAACTGGAATCACATAAATATAACATATTTGTTTTTCAGCATTCAAGATATGGACAAAAGATTACAAGCACTTATGGCAACTTGTGAAAAACTTCCCACAGACAATTTGAACAATTTCAGGTCAGTAACTCAAGCTATTATTAACCACTCGTTCAAATACTCACTGGCCTAGATTGGCAATTGGTAATCATTATTTCATTTTCTGCAGATATTTAATTAAATTCTTGGCCAAGCTGAGTGAATATCAGGAATCAAACAAGATGACGCCCGGTAACATGGCGATTGTCCTCGGCCCCAATTTGCTGTGGACACACACTGAACCGTATGTTTTTCAACTTTAACCATTTTATTGCGTTAAAAAAAGCTTGCTTCATTGTTGCTCTTTTTTTTTTTTTTTTTTTTTTTTTTTTTTTTAGGAACATGACTGAGATGATGACAACAGTGTCCCTGCAGATAGTTGGCATTATTGAACCTATTATTCAGCATGCTGATTGGTTCTTTCCTGGAGGTGAGACAAGTATTGTAGTTGTAGGATTTGTGTGTGTGTTAACAACTTCAACCAGGAGGCTTGGTTTCATCATAAGAAATACTGGCTTACAATAAAAAAATTCCAAGAATAGGTTCTCCAGTTACAAAGGGTCTATTATGCACACATTTAGTTTTAGTGTGAAACAGTGTGTTACATGAACCCTCAAAAAAAAAAAAAAAAAAAAAAAAGCATTAAATTTAAACATTTTAACATTGAATTATTTAATATTGTGTGTGTTTGTTCAAAACTAATAATTAAGATTAAAAACAAAATGTGAAAAATTGCGAGAACATTAAAATTGATGAGCTGTTCTTGGCACTCATATGCATTATCCATGCCTCTTGTTTTGGGATATATACAGAGCTGCATTATGCATACATTAAGACATAATCAGTCTGGATAAGATTCATTGTTTTGTGTATTTATAAATGGAACTAATATTTACAAATCATTGTTTATGATAGTACTTCTGCTTTGTCTCAGAAATTGAGTTTAACCTGACTGGCTGCTACGGGAGCCCGGTCCACACCAACCACAACTCCAACTACAGCTCCATGCCCTCACCAGACATGGACCAATCAGAACGCAAGCAGCCGCACGACCAAAGCCGTCGCCCACTGAGTGTTGCCACGGACAACATGATGCTCGAATTTTACAAGAAGGATGGGTATGGTGCCAAGTGTAAAAATTTCCTTCCCACTTAATGCAGAGTCTGTGATCCTGTATTTTCTCTCATCACACCCCCACACACAGATTTTAAATTTGTATTAGAGAAGAGTAAAAAAAATCTGTTCAAATTGTGGGGTCATTTTAGGAGAAGTTATACTGGTTTGTGCAACCTAATCATAGTGATGTAAGTAACAAAATATATTGAGTATTTTACATTAGCACTTAATAGCTAAGCAATCAATGTTATAATAATCAATCAGCCGATCCATATGATTTGTGTTGCTCTTTACAACACCACTATAATTACACAGACTTCAAGAAAATGAGCAGCTTTGATTGGCATTGTTTCTATAGCAACAGAGTAAGACTGGTTTTCTTCAGCGTTGGTTTTCGTCCTCCCACACTTGCTCCTCCCTCCCAGTCTGGCAGGCTCATCACCTGTCCTGAGTCATTCACAGGAATTTTACAAAAATCACTGCAAACACTAATCTTACATTAACTAGCGTTAAAACATTGGTCTGCTGTTTGCCGTTCTGTGCTACACAGAGCTATTTGCATTAGGATCAATTAACAGTGTGATATGCTTAAAGGTAAAAACCTTTGAGAATATCAAATATTCTCAGTATTCAAATTTATGAGACTTTAATCTTCAAATGTTGAACTAATTATGGAATCCATTTACTTTGAATTGTATTTGCTTGTTTGTTATTACAAAGTACTAAGTTCATCACTTTTCATACCATGCTCCTTTTCCTCTCTCTTCCTACTAATGCAGCATTAGGAAAATACAAAGGTACTTGTAGCATACATTTTCTTCTTCCTCTTCCCCTATTACTTTCTTACATAATACATAATATTATTTTATTGTCTCAGTATGGGCGTTAGGGTGATGGATACCACCTGGGTCTCTCGTAAGGGCTCATCCACATTGTCGAGGAAGACTTCATCCACTCCCCCGGGAATGCCCGCTCCAGGCTCCTCTGCAGACTCACTGATCCCAGAACAGCCTGGGGAGTTTGTGACATCACCCTCTGCCACACCTCCACTCAGTGACCGGGCCTGGTGAGTCCTCTTGGGTTATACATGATATCCATCGCTTAGGCTTGTGTAAATTACCATTACCATCACCATCATCTCCTCTTCAGCTTTATCTGACAACCCTCCTGCGCTTTAATTAATCATACCTTATTAATTTGCAAAAACAGCTTTAATTTCTTTTCTGTAATTTCCTTCGCATCCTGTTTTTGCTTTTCTTTATGTCACTTTGGCTAATTGTAGCCTCATTGTATGGAGTCTTAGTCCACTTTTGGACACTGCATTCAACCTGGAGTGTGCTTCAGTATGCAGCTTTTTGCAAGCATGCACGCCCTTTTAACATCATTTTGATGTTGATTGGTATTCTCAGCTTCTTTTCTATCTATCTTTGATTGTTTTTTTTGTTTTTTTTTTTTTTTGCCTTTTTGCTATGGTATGATTATTGTTGCTATACACATGACAACTCACCTCATAGCTGCTGGCTCTGCCTGTGTGGCAGACACAAGATAATATAGCTTCTGGCTTGGCTGGCTCCCCCACCTCTTCTGTTGCTCTTTCAGCGAATGAAAGGGCTTTGCGTCTGTTTCACACTGCTCTGGGCTGATGGCAGGAGCTGCAATGCAAACAAGTCCTATAGAGTGAGCAGATAGGGTTTCCATGTGCAGCCTAGGGAGACATTTAGTCATCAGTTCAGCCTGATAACACAGTCAGCAGAACGACTGGGCTGTCCAGCGCTGGCTCCTCACAGCTCCATGCAGTGTGCAGACACAAGATGAGCCCAACGGGACTCCCGCACCTTTCTTTTGCTTTTTCTCTGTGCTTGTTTGTATTGACACTATGCTGACCATGGGCCAACTAAGAGTATCATCCTGGTCATATCTGGCTTACGGCTCTCCCTGTTCAGTCACTGGAGCTGTTTTTTTTCTGCTGTCTATTCTTTTAATATCTGCAGCTCAGAGCTCGTGTTACCCAATCGGCCGGACACCTCTCATGCCCACCCACCTCAGGGGGAGGACCGGCCCCCTCCTCCTTACCCCATGTCTTCGTGCCACAGTATGACACACCACTTCTACCCCAAACCCCCGCCCTGTGCCCGTCCGGTGGCACCAGGTCCAGAGTCTCAGCCCCCTGGATCACCTCCAGCACCCCTTCGCTGGTCTGGCTTTACACCCCCAGCCCCACCCCCCTCCTCCTCATCTTCGTCCTCTTCCTCCTCACTTGATATAAATTCAAACCCCAAACCCAGCTGTCTGCACTTTGCCAAGCACAGTCCTCCGGGTGACGTACCACATGCCCCTCCACCACCAGACACAAGCGCGTCACCTCTGTACATCAAAACGCCCCTGGTTCTCACCCGCCACGATCAGGCCTTTGGTAACCCCCCTAGCCTCCCTTCATCTGCACCCCCGCCCCCTCCATGGGCTGCTTGTTCAAGTGCCAGAGAGAGAGGACCCCCCAGACTGACTAGGTAAATACTACACACCCCTGCCTACAGTGGAGCAGTCTGATGCTGCTGCTGTTTTTCTCTGCTTGTCCTCCCTCCCCCTCCAGCTGACATACACTACCTCACAATCTGTAGCATTCACGTTGTCCAGACATCTGGTTGCCTAGCAACTGAATATGGCTTATACCATGAAACTGGTACATACTTTTATGATAAAATGGGACATTACAAATATAGGTGGGCAAAATAATGTGCATATATACATTGAAAAGTGATATATGGAGGGGTTGTCTACAGCTACTGTTTGACCTGTACTCAGATGTGGTGATAACAAAATCCCAATTCATTACAATGTTTGTGGAATTAAATGCAACTTTCTTGTTATAGAAGTTAAGGTATCAATATTGAGAAAAGAACTAGACCTTTTCGGAATAATTTGATTATTACCTTGATTTAGTGTGGGATCTTTTCCTAGTATCAAAATTCAAGTCTGGTATTTAGTATCATGACAACAATAATTGAGAAGACAGCGCTTTGTCATTAGTCTTCGAAG
The DNA here is from genome assembly GCF_026225935.1 of Boleophthalmus pectinirostris. NCBI lineage: Eukaryota > Metazoa > Chordata > Actinopteri > Gobiiformes > Gobiidae > Boleophthalmus > Boleophthalmus pectinirostris. The sequence continues at coordinate 17,874,947 of NW_026571115.1, read as the reverse complement.
CTACAGAACAGTATGAATGACATGACCTACTTCTTAATCTAAAATCAAATATAATATGCAACGATATATCAACTACAAACAACACCACTGACACAGTGTGTTTTTAGATACAGTATATTATGCAGTTGGTGGTGTATGATGTTGATGGTAATGGTGGTATATCTATGTTCATGTAACTATATAAATAAATAAATTGATGAATTATATATATAATTCATCAATTTATTTATTTGCTATTCCTCTATTCTTGATGCTAACATACGTTGTTGTTTCAGTTCCCTGAAGAGTAAGGAGCTCTCCCCTGTGATTGGACACAAAGCCATCCAGGTGGCAACTCCAACAGTTCCTCCTAACTGTAGCCCCCAGACCAGCACCCAGTGCCCCCACTCTACAGAGCACAGCCCACACTCTTTGCGCAAAGGTCTTGATTGTTTTTATCATTTAATCTAACTCAAGAAATAACTGTGGTAACTGAACTTTTGTTTGTGCTCAGGTTCTAAGAAACTGGCCCCAGTGCCTCCCAAAGTCCCATACTGTCAGTCTGGTGGAATGCCTGACCAGTCTGCGGGACAGCCATCACCCGTCAGCCTGTCTCCCACTCCTCCTAGTACCCCCTCGCCCTACGGACTGAGCTGTCCACCTGGGCCGCTTCCCCCCTCTTCTCCAGGACAGACCCCACTTGGAGGACCACATTCTCTGTCATCCCCACCCTCTTTAACAGGAACACTTACCAAGTCCCGCCCTGCTCCTAAACCCCGGCAGAGACCCAGCCTGCCACCCCCCCAGCCCCCCTCAGTGCCCTCTGGACTCATTGGACCCAGCTCCGCCTCTGTGCCACAGCCTTTGGAGCAGGGTCTGATGGATGGCCTGTCGCCTGGAGAGAGCTTGTCCACAGGTAATCTTCATCTCATGGCCACAACACCCCCGCCACCCCCACCACAGGGGGGGCTGCAGCGGCCCACTCTCAGACTCGCTGTGGCTCTGCCCAATGGAGATGGTGGACGGGTGTAGGACTGACTCTGTAGGACTCACCATAGATTTAAACACATCTCCTCAAATGAATATCTCAATGAATTCAAGTTGCCTTTTAGACACAGATGTCAAATGATACCTGTGCAATACTCAACTTTTGTGCACTTGTAGAAAAGAGGTTTGGACCTATGTATCCATTGCTTGTGTTCTGTGATCGATGTTTCTGGGTAATGTGGAAACATCAGAGAAGCATAGCTTGTCCTGCTTGTACTGGAGTTGCCATTCGACTCATCTTGTGCTCTCTGTTTATCTGTGTTACCCAGACCCTCACTTGGCAGAGGTAGGTCAACAGCTTACAGCGCTCACGCACAGACTGGTCTGTTCAGCGCAGTAGCAGGAGTGGAGCCTAGATCCCAAACATGACACTTTACATAATGTTGTAATAATTAGCTGCTCTGACAATACATACTTTATATCACTGTTACATGCATTAATTTCTTGTCCCCCTGCTACTATTGTGTACCTTGCAGCCGTATGAGGCCAGGGATTCTATGTGGGCTAAATGTGAGGGGGACTTTAGGGTAAGCCAGACCGCCCCCGCCCCATGCGCTCCATTTCACTGCCTGGCATCTACGTGTGGCTGCCTCTGGGCCTCCTGCAGCCTGCCACAATGGACATATCAATCACAATTGAGATCATATTCGCAAATTCAAGATTTGATTCAAACAGTGCATGGCTCAAGGATATCCTAGAGTGCACCACGCAGCGCTCACATTGTCTGTACAGTGTAAGGTCCGTTCTTAAGATGCTTTTCTAAACCAGTATCTAAGCGACAAACATCCCCCTCACTTGCCCTGCCTCTAGTCTAGGGGGACCAGGTAAACCCCCTATACTTCTTATGGCAGGTTCATTGCTTTAATAACCTTTGCACCTTATTACTACGCTGCCTCACTCATCTCATTCCTACACAGGAGCTAGTCTGCCTGAGCCTGCTGCTGCAAATACAAAAGCAGCAGCTACTGTAAACGTTTCAATGCAAAAATATCTAAGATGTATTTCGGTTCTTACTTGGTGTCTTCTGGTGCCATCAAACATCTTGTTGCCTCTGTGTTGGTTTACTTGACCAGTGTTGTAAAGAGTTATGTGTCCTTGTGCAGTGAATTTGATGTGTTTTCTGTATTTTGAAAAGATGCTGTCTCACAAGACACAACAAGCTTACATATCACACTGTAGTGACTTGAATACACTGGTAACACCCTGTGTAGAATATGAAGCACATGTAATCTACTAATTCCTCCAACCAGGTCAGAAACCATACACCACTTGTCATAAATCCAAACCCAAAAATATTAATATTATTTCTGCTTTCTTCCGTTTTACACTTCATTGCCATTCTCATCTGCCCTTCTCATGCCATCTCATTCTCACCATTCTGCTCCTCATCCTCCCCACATGCTCACCATTAGATATCTTCAATTATGAAATCCCCTCCATCAATGTCAATCTGGACAGCCTCATCGATGAGTTCAGCGGCGCCCCCTGCAGGCGGTCCATGGGAGTGACAGACTCTCCAGAAGGGGATGCTGTGGCTGAGGAGGAGCCCCAAAGTACCACTCTATGACACTAAGGCACCACAGCTTTCAGCGCCTCTAATCGTGTTCACTCTGCTTACTAAGGTGACCAATGTCTGATGGAAAACAGTTGGCCTCACCTATGCCCACCTGAGCCCTGCCTAACCTGTTGCACATCAGCTAGACAGCAAAGATCCAGTATTATAGTTAATTGTCCACATGCATGACTACAAAACACACACAAATGTCATTGTGGAGGAACAGTTGCCTTTTAATGGAAAGACTGGATTTACAGACCAGTATTTCAATAATTTTACCACTTTGCTTCAGTTCATTATTTCTGTTCCCAAGAGTGGTCTGCCTTTGTATAAGTTTTTATGTTTGCCTTATGAGAACGTGCTTTTGAAAGATTTTCTTTTGAGATCAGTAAAAGTCTAGGCTTACAGGGTGAGTGTTAGTGGATAGTGGTCAGTGTTTGCTCACAGGGTATACAAGCTTTGTGCACATCTCACCAAGACCCAAAGATGGTCCCAGCCCAGGTGGTTGTATTTTACTATTTAGTGTACCTTGCTTCAATCACAAGTTTTATTTACATTACCCTATACATTATTTACACTTAAAATCACCACGTACCAGCACATTATAAAAGAATGTTATTGCGAACTTTGAACTGTTACTCTCTAAATAGTCAACAGAAACATTGCACATGAAGCCTAAAACTCTCGGTGCCAAGGGACTCAAAATGGCAGTGTCAGACACCCTCTTTGCAGAAGATGCCCATGTTTCAGACTGGTGATCAAGGACACCACTGCCTTTAGGTTTGTATAAATCTTTATCATGTTTTAAGTGCTTCAGGTTGAGTGACCTTTGACCCCGAGTGTAAATACAAAACATGTACATAAATTGATGTATATAAATCTGAGATGAAGAGTCTATGACTAACTGGAATATATGATAATATATGTGCTGATATTTATCATGTGTGGAAAATATATTGATAAAATAATCACATTATTTTTGGTCCTGCACAGACTCAGTATTTGTGATGTTTCACTTAAATAACCAGGTTACAAAGATGCTGCAGCAATCACAAACACTCATGTATTTTTTTTATTTTATTTTTTTTTCAATCCTGCAGTTTTCAACATAATCACTTGTGTGTAAAAGTTCTTGATGGGTTATTAGACCATATTTTAAGACATTCATGATTTGAATAGAAAAGTGAAAAATTTATCTTCAAATCAAATTATTTTACATGTGCTGCAGACACTTCAAACAAATGGTAATTATGTTTATTAAAGTGCAATTACAATGTCAGTGCTTCACCTCAGGCACAGTCTTTTAATCTTATGATTCGTGAAATGCTTTCAATTGGAGAAGTTGTAAAATCTTTTTTTTTCTTTTTTCTGTTACTAAAGATAATTTACAATGATTTTGCATATTACATTGATAGCTGTGGTGATAATTGTATGTCAACATTTGGCCTGTCATGGGTCACTGAACAGGTTTATATACTGTATACTGGAGGTCTTGTATCTGTTGGAGCCATACATTTGAGGAGGTGTCCTTTTTGTGTTGACCGATTGTGACTTTACTCAGACCATCCTATGTAAAAGGTAAATAAGATTTAGTATGGCCTGCTGGCATGTAATGCTTCTTTTACATCTATCAGAAAGCATGTGTTAAATTCATAAGCGCAATGATGCTGCAGAGATTAAGTACCCTGGTGTATTACAAGTTACAATTTAATTTTAGCATTGTTTAACTTTTAGTAATGGGTAAGAATATCAACTGTATGGTACATTAGGACATATTCTCTACACTTCATAAAACTTTGTTTACATTTTGGGAAAAATAGAAAATAAAAATGATGTGTAATGCATGCATTTAGAGAAACGTTTTGTATTCCACATTTGTGTCAAACACTGTCTTTGTAGGGTTTGTACAAGGGTTAACAATGTAATAACAAAGAACTGTGTGTTGGAAATGGGGATCTCTTTGAAAGGTCCTGTTTGGGTTTTCATAGCAATACGGACAGGAGTGGATGAGTGTGGATGTACTGCCTCCTTCTGCTTTCACTAGTGTACTGAATATGAAGTTGCTGCTTGTCGAGCCCACCATGTCATCCATTCATCCGCCTCTGCTTAGCATATCAAGTGGAACACAGTTTGTGTACTGTGAGGCCTATACCTGCAAATCTGATCAGAATGTCAAGAATAAATATATATTAAAGTCTACATTTGTAATAAGCTGTTCTCTTTTGGCCTTATTACTGTTTATGCTTGACTATGTTCCCAACATTAACAGACCAGTAATGACAAATGAATCAGAGCTGTCGTCCCACTCAGAGAAAACACATGACAACAGTCACTTCAGATGTATAACCAGTATGACTGGACCAGCAAGATGACTTGAGTTACCATACAGGGAAACTAGGAGTGGACATGTTTGCTAAGAAGATGGCAGATATACTGCCAAATCTTGTTCTACGAAGGACAAACTCTGTTCTTGAATCAGAAGAGTGTACTGCAACACACAGCAAAGCAATGTTGTAAGTCTAGGTATCTGCACACCACTAACAAACAAGCCAAATAAGATAGACTGGTGCTGTAATCCAATGCTGTGGTCTGGTCTCTCCTTACAGCTGTATCCCTGCTATAGAATATCTTCTTAGACAGTTCACTGCATTAATTATTTCTCACTTTTAAGCATTGTCCAAACAAAAGAATCTGCAAACATTTTGTTGGAAAATGTGCCACTTTCACATCTACTTCCAAGCAGGAGTATTGCCGCCCCTCACTTCACAGAAGTAGGCCTACATCAACCTAGGGCATTTCTGTCACAAAAGCTTTTGTCCTCTGCTTAGAAACTGGGTATCCAACAACAAAGTGGCAGTAGGCTACAAAAAACAAAACAAAAAAACAAGTGTGTCTATTAAACCTTTAAGACAATGTGACGAAGGATTAATAAGGTTTTCAATGGAAAGAATTTTATTTACACAGGCCTACCTGTAGTCAAGATAAATTAATATAAATAAACATGATGCACGTGGACTATGATTTTGAGAGGGCAGCAAGAACAACAGCTTAGAATAAATGTTACAAACTCCTAATTTTAAAGGTCACTGGTGATGGACAAAATGAAAATATGAGGGAAATGGAAAAACAAAATCAGCATAAGAGCTATTATCGTAACTATTTAAGTTTCCAAAGTTTAAAACTAATTGCACATAATATCCAAGTGCATATTTCAGTCCATAGCCTACAAAAAATGTTTTATGCATTGGCACAGTTCTTACGGAATATGGCGTAGTTATGCCAACAATATCCAGGGTAATGTTGCAGCCACCAGAGCGAGAGCAGTAAAAACAGAGAGTAAAAAGAGCAAGCACCGCGCCGTAGTGCACACCCTGCGCCTTCGTCTGTTTGGCTGAACCACAGTCATAACCACACTGAGCGCATCTTCCTCCACCATAGGACGACCCTCGGCGCTGATTATGAAAATCTGTGATGCGTTATGAGTTGGACAAACCAGCCTCTGCCTCCGTAGTCGTTCTGAAATCCATCTAACAACATGAGAGATCCAGTTTAGTCCCCTCGGTAAAGTGTCCAATGGAGGGCTCGCGCGCTGATGCTGCTGCTGCCCCACAGAGAGGGGCACGGGTACTTCCAGTGTCTGTCCTGCCGCTTCTACATCCTTGTCCGCATTGAAGGACACCACGGCTTCCTTTTGTTTCCTGATGAATGTGAGATGTCTGCAGATTGGACAAACTATGGTGTCTCTTATGTTTCCATTGGTATTGACGCTCACCAGGGTTTTAACGAGGCAGTCGTGACAGAAAACGTGGCCGCAGCTCAGCGTCCTCTCAGTCCCCGATAAACTCTCGTAGCACACCGGGCACTCTCTACCATCCTCGTGATCATCGTTTAAAAATGCCATCAAACAGAAAAGCACCGGGAGCAATTTATTCCCGAGCCCCGTGTGGATGCGAGACGCTCCCTGTGTGTCTCCTGTGTGTCTTCCTTTACTTTAGCCTGTGGGTGGAGGCAGGAGCGTCTCGTTAAACAGGGCCTACCACCTGCGGTTGATTGGGTTGCCTCCTTACATTTTTTTTTAGATACCTCTCTCTCTCTCTCTCTCTCTCTCTCTCTCTCTCTCTCTCTCTCTCTCTCTCTCTCTCTCTCTCTCTCTTTCTCAAACTGATTTGGCTTGTGATAGGCAATCGCATTCCAACCGAGATCATATTGATTATAGGCCTTTATGGTCCTATTTTATGAATCAAAGACCCAGGGATATCTTAATTGTGTAGGCTATGACCTATTCATGGTTCTCAGCTTCCTTATTAGGTGATATTTTGAGGACTTTGCCAAGATTAAAGCCTGAAGACAGCCTATTGAGTTGTTAAATGCTATGGCAACGGTGCCTTAATCACATACATTGACTGAAAACCACATCCATGAGTTTTACTAAACGGTTATGATTAGGCTGTATTTTACATGGCAGCCATACGCCACCACGTGGATATTAACAGACAATACTCCCATCACTTTTCTGAAATGGAGCAAAGGGAGTTGGTGGTTTTCAGACTCTAAAATGTGTTGATGCCATACTCTCAGATGGGGGGCAAGAGACAGATTTTCCTGTTGATTACACTGTACTTTGCCAAAGAAATATCCTAAAAAGTAAAGTGATACATTTTGGATCTAATAATTTCTATCGGTGACTAGATTAAAGAACTCACTATTTTTTAGCAATATACAATATAATTTTAGCAATATACATTTACCTGCCCCCATCTGTATTAAATGTTATATGCTGTGATGTAATCTGAAACCCATCAATTTAAATGGCAATTAGTATAACACTATTATCACATTTCAATCTTAACTCCAGGTCCATAAACACAACAGTGATTCACGCCCATCAGTCTATTTAAGAAACCTCAGCTATGTTGTTTTTTATTTGTTTATTCTGTCCAGGCATCCGCGGTATCAGCCCACTGCCCTGCCCAGTTTACGTAATCCTCATTTACGTCAGCGCGCACGCACATGTCGGGTCTTACGTTAGTTCCGGGAGACGCGTTGGCATTTCCTAAACACAGCGGAGACTCGCTCGGTGAGTTTGCGCTCTACAGTCTCGTCTCAGGCCGGGTTTGATCCGTGTGTGTGGACTGTCAGTATCTGGTGGACGGCGACCTACTTCACCACAAATCAGCTGGATTTCAGTTTGACATGAACAGGTAGGTTTTTACGATTTAAAGAGTATTTTTGTGTTCAATTCGCTGTAGTTTTCCGAGAGGTGAAGCGGCTGCGCGGTCACAACTGGCAGCTCCATGGGCGTTTATATGTTTGTTAAATTTGTTATTTTTCTTGAGATTCTTCAGTATTCAACTTGTTTTGTTTAGATTTAAGGGTGGACGTTTGTTTGTCTCACAAACCAACGCAGATATCATGTGTCGCCTCACTGACAGGGTGTGAATTAACAGCTAGCTTAACCTTAGGCCAATTACATATAAAATATGGAACCCAGATATTCAGAATTATTATTTCCATGTAAACTCCAAGGAAAATATTTTAAGTCCAAACAATTTAATCCAGAACAATTAAAAAACATCATGTGAACGTGGCCATTGTGTTCTAACAGTGAGTTTATTAATCATTTCAATACCAGGTTTAACATTTGTGCGTTTACCTTTTGGATATTTCGTGGCAAAGTACAGTGTGATAAAGAGTAGAGGGATGTGCAAAAATATTGAAATATCGATATATCGTATCGTTTAATGTGATGACACAGTATCGATATTGTGGGCTGCTCTATCGATATATCACCAAGAGTATTTTTGGTTTATTTTACTAAATGATTTTGTTACAGCTACAGTTTCGTTGTTTGTTTAGTGGAAGGAAACTCGTTTGACATTTTCGCTGTTTTGAGGATTAAAATGTTTGTGTTTCATATGAACTTTGCACAAGAAGTGGTTTAACAAAGATTTTCCATCACAAAGAGTAAAACAGTAGACTTCACAGAGGAGACTTTACAGAGTAGATTTCACAGAGTAGGTCGCACTTTTTATCTGCGTAACAGTAAGTACAGCAACACTTACAAAACAACTCAATTATAAAACAAAAATGGTTAATTTGGAAAACCAAAAGGTGTGCGTGATACCTGAGGAGTAGGACTACTATAATAACTTGGTTTGGAGTTGGTAGGTCATCTACCTTAGAAGCTATTAAAAAAAAAGGCAGATCTTTAAGGGAAAAATTCCTAAAAATCCCACAAAGGGTTAAATTGGAAAACTAAAAATGTGTGCGTGATACCTGAGGAGTAAGACTACTATAATAACTTGGTTTGGCGTTTTTAGATTAATTGATCTGGAAGATATTGAAAAAATGTATTTACTAATTAACCCTCAAAATATATAAAAATAACAAATATTTTATAAAACGTACATGCACAACCCCTTTTTTGTTTCTTTTTATTTGATTCCCTTTTTATTTTTTTCTTATTTAATTTATTTTATTATTATTATTATTATTATTATTATTATTATTTAGCAGACTCCATTCAATGCAATTGTAATTTATTGACGGTCCCTAACCCGCGGACTCAGCGGAGCTTTGGTGTACAGCTCCCCGCACCGTGATCGAGCAAGCGGGGCACAGGCAATGAACATCTCCGCTGTTGATGCGTAACTGAATATCGAACGTCTAACGTAAAACTAACTTCACCACGGTTATACTAATGTGGTTAGTGGGATGAAACCATATACAGTCTATGGATGAACCCTCAAAGAAAAAATATTGGGCCCTTTACACAGAATTAGCTCTTACTAGTTTTCTACTAACATGAGTAAGGGTGACAACATTCTTACATTATCAACAACAAAAAGAGGATGTATACGCAGAATTTTATAAAGTAGATACAGCTTCCTTTTCTTCTACTGTGCCGATACTGATTGCTAAAAAAAAAAAAATCATTCTTATCTTGTCTAGTGGCTGCTGTCCCACTTGGGAATTGATGCAAGTGACAAACATGCAGAGGCCGCTGTGACACTGGTCCAAGGGATACTGAATTGGATCAGACATGTCATTTGTAATTGTCCCTTTGGGGTTTAATAAAGTTGAATTTCATATCTTGTAGTTTTTCCCCATTGCAGGAGTATGCATGTGACTTCAAGCATGATATTTCTAGCACTCCTAACCACTGAGCATAAAGGAATTACTTAGTAGGTTTCATCAAAAGATTTCCTTAAAAGGCTATTAACAAGATAACCACAGAGACGGTTTCCACTTCAATTCATCAATAATCCATCAATAGAAAGCCCCAGTTTCCAGTGTTTGGCATCAGTCAAAGAAAATCATCTGCGCCTGCTAAATTAGCTTTAAATTACCATACCCGGAAAAAGCGCTGAGGGTCTGGCTGGATTTAGATTTGTTAAGTAATTTCTTCCAGAGTTTTCCCCCCAGCCCTTCCTTCTGGCCAGTGGTTTCCTCTGTGAGTGTGTGTGGACACGTGAGGGGCCCACAGCGGAGAAAATGTTTATGACAACATGTGAGAGGAATGTAAGGGGTAGATCAGTGGCGGGAATCAGACTCAACATATTCCTCTATTAGTTGGGACGTACTTTTGGGAGAAATTATAGAGGTTTCATCTTTCTGCTTAGTCTGGCGGCTTTCTCTGAAGTAATTGTAATAGTAGAAATAGTATTTTTAGATTCTTATTATATTTTACCAGTACATCAAAAATGTGCTGAAACAAGATTAGAGATAGACAGATATATCAAGCTAATATTTTTTTAGTGTATCAGCTATTGGCCTCAAATCTCCAGGCCTTATAGGTTTGTGGTTAAAAAAAAAAGGACTTGGAGGGGAGCTTTTAGTAGATTTAAATTACATAATTTGGGGAAAATGATGAAAATTGGCCTTTCATATCAGGACAAAAATATCTGCAGAACTTATGGGCCAGCGGTTGCTCTGTATTCTAAACAGTCTGCATCGACCATGAAAAAAAAAATAACATACTGGTAATTTCTAAACAGGACCAAATTCAGGCAAGTGTGACTATGAATGCACCCAAATTCATACAACTTGGACATACCATAGCTGTTTTTCTAGAAGTATGTAGGAAGGAGTTATCACAGTATCCTGATGATGAATATTGAGTGGTGGATGTCCTGGCAGCAGAAGTTATATTTCCTTCCACACTTTGGCTGTTTCCTGATGTGTTAAAGTATTTTCTCAAACCTCCCCCATTTGCTCACACAGATCAGAGAGAGGGGCTCTGTAGAAACTAAAAAAGGAACAGCTGGCCAGTTAAATCCTCACTCACCACTTCAAACTAGTCATTTTTACTTACAGATATGCTTTTGTGATGTTTTTGTTTGATTAGCAGCAGTGGCTCATATTTGTGACTTGGTTTGTTGTTGTGATTGTGATAGAAGAATAAGATGAGACTTGCCCAATATATGAATATATATATTTTAATTTTTGCAATCTACAAGCTTTGATTGTGATTTCTTGTTGAATTTTTAGGTTGCCCTGACATGGACACAGAGATGATTCCTAAATTTTCGACAAAGGATGAAGAAGTAGATTACTGGAAAACTCAAGCTCTGAAGTACAAAAAATGGTGAGGCCTGTTACTACTTAAAAATGCATAAATGTTTATTTTTGAAATAACACTTTTAGTAATATATCTTGTTTCTATACTTTACTACAGAAATAAATAGAGGCTTGTAATTGTTCGAATACACTTTTCAAACACTTTTAATGATTCAATTTATATTCAGCCGTGTTTTAAATGGTTGCCCAGTTTATGATGGTTTATATAGGAGGAAATTACCACGTCTTTTATTCTGAGGCAAAGAGACCACAGCTGATGTTCAAATATTTTTTTTTTATATACTTCAAGCAACATTTTCTCATTTTCTTCTCATAATTGCTAATTTTATAACTGTAATAATAATAAAGAAGTTCATGTCTCCTATAAACTCAGGATCTTTTAGCCTTTAGCTTTAGCCTAATGCTGCTTGTTGTGGTATGTGTGGAACGACCCCAACACAACAACTGATTCATGAATTCCTCTGAAGAGACACATTGTGAACCCAAGTCAGCTGATCTCAGTGTCGTGAACTGTTAACTAGCAAATGTGTGTAGTGTAGGAAAACCTGTCTAACCTTCTGTAAACTGTGAAAGTGTTCAGGAAGCGACACTGGAGACCTAATTAGTATGACTGACTTGACATTTACTTTGATTTGAATAGTGATTAGTGAATTATTTAAATAGTGTTAGTTAGATTTTTTTGTTAATTTCTTTGGAGTAAGAAAAATCATAAAACAAGAAATGGCATATAGTTAAATATTTTGATTTAAAGACTTTTGAAAATAACCTAGAATAGTGAATCCTGCCTATGACCTTTTGACTTTCGCTTCACACAAAAACAAATGACAGGACTGTTTTTCTACTCCTGTGGACTCACTGCTGCCACAGAGCAGCTGCCCCTCCAGAGCCTCTGTATATTTAGCACACTCAAGTCGACACAACTGAGTCACATTTTTGTTCCTCTTTGGTATTTGCTGAATACAGGTGGAAAACTAACAAAATTATTGTCAGGTGTAGAGCAGGTAATCAACATAATAGTGATAACAATTACTTCAGTCATGCACAAAAAATGGTGCAATGACAGAAAAACATGCAAAAGTTTGAAAGTACATGAATAATAATTTCAAAAAATTTTAATTTCAGTTATGACCCAAATATAAATACAAGTGATTTTCTACAATTAAGCTGCTCTACCTGAGATTATTATGTAGGTTTATTTTATGCAACATGAGTTGAAGCTACTGGAACACACCATAGTTATCTTGTATTATTCTGTAGCACAATAGTACTGACAAAAGCCGGCAGTGGGGTGTTGAATAGTGGTTAGAACGCCCAAACATTGACACACATATTCTCTTGTTGTTCTCTGCAGTTGCCAGGAAGCCCAAGAGGAGCTGCTGGAGTTTCAGGAGGGCAGTCGTGAACTGGAGGCCGAACTAGAGGCACAGCTGGGTCAGGCTGAGCACAGACTACGAGACCTGCAATCTGAAAATGAGAGACTGAAGAATGAAATGTCCAACCTCAAGGTAACGGCCCTAAAGCCTTGAAGCGTGCGAAGGTTATCTTGGGAGGTCATTGATTACTTGTTACACAAGAGGATATCTGATCTGACGCTGAGCACAGGGTCAAGTGTCCGCCAGGTAATCCTCCTCCAGCACCTTTTTATTGGGCGTAGAGCTGTAGAGGGAGGACAAAGGTTACCTCGTGGGAGTTTTCATTATCTTATCTTCATTATCCAAATTGAGTTTATTTTTAGTACCACATAATATATGTATATAAAATCTGTGAAATTAATCCAGAGAAGCCAGGCAAACTCTCTTTGCATCTCTAGGGCCCACAGTGTTTGCAGTCCACTACTGTGTCATTAATTAAAGCCACTTTACCCTGCTTCTTTTATAAATTAGTCTTTTAGTTTTTTTAGTTTGAGAGCTAGGCAGACAGATTAAAATACCTACTTCCTCCTTTCACAGTTTAAATGAATTCATGACCCTCTGCTGTTAACAACGTGTTTCTGTTAATTCTGTGTGCTGTGGTCCAGGGCAAGAAGGATATCTCATGAAGGCTTTTTTTGCCGAAACGTTATTTTAAAAATAAAGGGGCTTTTGGACATCAGCCATCTGAGTGTGCAATGTATTTTCGCTTTTGTCTGATCAAATGTGCCATGCTCTATTATTTATTTAATAACGCTTATACTATATGAACTGTGAAAATACATCAACAACCATTATATTTTCCATTGCAGGAGAAGCTGGAGCAGCAGTACGCCCAGAGTTATAAACAGATCTCAATGTTGGAGGATGATCTGGGGCAGACGCGCAGCATCAAAGAGCAACTCCACAAATATGTCCGAGAGCTCGAACAGGCCAATGATGATCTGGAACGGGCCAAGAGGTCAGAGCAACTCCATGTTACATCAGTGTTTTACATAGTACTATTATGGATTGTATTAATTGTTTTATCTTCTACATAGGGCCACCATTGTCTCACTTGAAGACTTTGAAAGTCGTCTAAATCAGGCCATTGAGAGAAATGCCTTTTTGGAAAGTGAGCTGGATGAGAAGGAGTCTTTGCTCGTATCTGTTCAGAGACTGAAGGATGAAGCTCGAGGTAAGAGATGACAAAGATTGTAGTCTTTTCTTACTATTTGCAAAGCTTTCAAACTGTAGTTTTGATTTTGAATGCAAAGTATCTTGCTGCTCTAATTTAAACTGTCTTTCTTTAACAGATTTGAGGCAGGAGCTCGCTGTCCGTGAGAGAGCATCAGATAGAATGTCTGCGCCAAGCTCACCCACTCTGGATATAGACAAGATCGACTCTGCAGTTCAGGCCTCTTTATCATTACCAGCAACACCTGTAGCAAAGAGCATAGAGCAGGCCTTCACTGCTCCGAAAGGTCAGTGCAATGCATTTATTTTCAATACGTGACAAGAAAGTAAAATGATATTAACTTATTTTTGTTTGCTACAGCATTGTCCAACGGTACCTCAACCCTTACTCCTTCAGCTCGTATATCAGCCCTCAATATAGTTGGTGATCTCCTCAGGAAGGTTGGGGTAAGAACAGCTTTGTCAAAAAGATTATTTTTTCCATTTGGACATTTGGAGGACATCATTCTAAAGACCAAGTTTTCTCTTTGTTCTAGGCTTTGGAGTCTAAACTTGCTGCTTGCCGAAACTTCGCCAAAGATCAAGCAGCAAGGAAAAACTATGAAAACGGCACACTCATCAACAGCAATGCCACCAAGTTCTCTCACTCTCTTCATACCACTTACTTCGACAAATCGTAACTTCTGCTTTTCAGTTGTCTTCCTGTTTTGTTGTATTAGGACATGTTATTGAAATCTGTTTCTTGCAGGACGGTTAATGGACTGGACCCAAGCCCACTGAACTCCTTGAAAACTTCTCGAGCTGTGTCTCCACCGGGAATGCTGCCTCTGAGTGTGTGAAGTGCCATCCCTCCACAACAATATCAAACTATGGCACAGAGGGGACTCTATTCAAGTATGGTGTGAAAGGAAAGTGTGGATGACTGTTTATGAGAGGGTTTTTAGACTTGAGTGAATGTTCTATTACCATAGTAATGGAGCTCAACAGTGACCACCCACTGCAAGGTTCCAGAAGAAGTTTTACATAAATTTTGCCCACAAACATTATATTAAAAAGTATGAAAGCTTGCTTGAGGCAAGTCAGCTATGTAGTAACTAATGACCACAGGACCTAAAATGGAATTTAAATCTGTTTTAAAAACTTGATAAATATCAATTATTAATACACCCAATTTAAGTTTTTTTTTTTTTTTACTGAAAACAACAGCTTTATGGACATTGGTTACCCCATAGATGGTTAGCCTCCATTGTGCCTTTTAAACTTTTAATATCTGAATTTTCCAAAAAAAAATCTGTGGGGAAAATTTTATGCAAAGTTTAATTCCAGAGCTTTGACAGGCTTTGACCATTGAACGGCATTAGTCTTGAACGCAGCTCTGAAAGCACTGACGGAGGTTGTGAACACGTCTACGCAGCTACTTTCTGCATGTGCCTCAAGCTGTACGGCTGTATTGACGTCACTGCAAAGGTGATCCTCTCTGTTACATACAAAATGACAGTTCAGCTATTACTACTGCTTATGTTCTCTTTTGCACAGTCAAATAAAGATTCAACATAGTTTAAAAGGGACTGTTTGTATGAATGGATTTTGCACATTTGACCGTGAAGCTTTAAAATGCCATTTGATTTAATGCATGTGTTATTTATGAAAGAGGTATGGCTGGACCTATTGAATAGTATGACTGAAGTGAATGTTGACCGTTCAAAGCAATGTAGCCAGTGTTATTTTTTTTATTTTATTTAATTTTATTTAATTACAGGCGGTTTGCTATAGTTTTTAAATGCAATTTTAATGTCAAACACCAGTGTCAATCTGCACTTAAACATATACACAGTTACTGTATTTGTTGCGTTCCTATTGACAATTTAATGTTTTATTTGAATTTTTATGCAAAGTTATATAAATTGTAACAGGCTCTTGCTATATATCTCAAGATTACTGCTTTGCAAAGTTAGTGTCTTTGATTTTAGCAGTATTGCAGACCTCTTAAACCTGTATGTGCAAAACCAATATGTTCAAATGTAGTTAGCATTAAGTAATTTCAATTCATTTGAATTGTTGTTGCATTCTTTATCTTATGGAAAATGACTTGGAGCACTGCATAAGCCTGCTTCATATGTTCTGCCATCACTGTAAATAGCTTGTAAGAATGGTTAGTTTGCATTTGTAAACACTGACTTTAATGCTAAAGTCTTATTTATTATATTACAGATTGCGTATGGCATGAGTTTGGATACTGAGATTCATACTGTGGAAAGTGTATTCAATTATCAGTTTGTCTAAGTTGTTTTACCAAAATAAAAAAAATAAAAAGAAAAGGGTTGTGTGATTTGATGTTGTTTGTACAGCTATATTTATTGAGCAAATACACAAATGATTTATTTATTATATATGACCACTCACTAAAAACAAAAAAAGGAATATTAAAACAGGTTTTAAAAGTAGTTGCAATGTGTGAAGTGAAATATCTACGTATGGTTCAGTGTCATGTTATACTGAAGGGTATGTCACTGAAGGCCCAGTTGTTTTTCCATATTGTCTTTTAATACCATTTTCTTAATCTGCAAATATAGCATCAACATTGTCACAACAATTGTGATTTTTCTATAAATTAGTATGAAAACAGTCAGCAAGTCACCTTACCTTTCCGGAAGGTGTCAATGGAAAACTGTCCAGAAACATCACATAATGTGGGATTTTAAAGTAGGAGATCTATAAAACAACATGGTTTTAACATGGATTCTGTGTTGCATAAAGTCATTTGAGTTTTTCTGACCTGTCCTTTGCAGAAAGATTGAATCTCTTGTTGAGTGCAGCTCTTTCCATCTTTCAGTGTGATACAAGCACACACCTGCTCACCCAGCCTCTCGTCTCTCACTCCAACCACCTATAGAAAAAATGTATCTTTGGCTACAATATTAAAACTGGCTTATGTGGATTCCAACTAGGTTTGACAATGAGAGCTCTTTTGCTGCCATCTAGTGGCATAATTACATACCTGCACCTCTTTGACTTTTGGATGTGTGAATAAAAATTGCTCTATCTCAGCTGGGTAGATATTTTCACCTCCTCTGATGATCAAATCTTTTATCCGTCCTTCTATGGCACAGTATCCCTTGCTGTTCAAACTGGCTATGTCCCTGATTGTGACAAACAAATTGTCAAAATTGTTATTAAGCAGAAATACTACAAGATACAAGATTATGAGTATTAATGAGTATAAAGATGGTTACTTTGTGCTTACCCCGTCCTGTACCAGCGGTCTTTACCAATGACTTCTCTAGTTTTGGCCTCATCTTCCCAGTATTCGAGCATCACACAGCTGCCTCTGATCAGGAGCTCTCCTGAAGCTCCCAGAGGAACTGTGACCCCAGTCACAGGGTCCACCACTTTAGCCTAACACCACAGAACAACACAAGTCACTGTTTTAAAGCTCAGATAAAATACTATTTAATTAATATTCATACCTCTGTGTGGGGCATTATGCAGCCAATTGTATTTAACTTGAGCTCATCGACGTCCAGAGGGAATCCTAAGAAAGTTGCAGGACTATTCTCAGTTGTTCCATAAATTACCTAAATTTACAAATAGTAAATCACAATATTGAACCAGACACAGTACAGTGAATAAATATCTTACAGTGATTTCTTTCATGTTCATCTCAGCTCTGAGTCTCCTCATTATCTCAGGAGGACAAGGGGCTCCTCCCATAATACCTGGCCAAAAAGAGACAGTATTACATAAATAATAATAATGCACTGGATTTATATTGTGCATTTCAAAATACCAAAACTTTTTACAGTGCATTATTCATTCACTCTACACTCTATGATGGTAAGTTACTACTGTAGCCACAGCTGACTTGGGGTAGACAAATGGAAGTGAAATTTCATATTTCCATACAGTCATTTACAATAGCTCCTTACCCCCTTCTACTGAAGATAAGTCGAATGTGTGTAGATCTCTCTGGTTGAGCATGTCTGTGTGCATTGTGGGAGTCCCATAGACAATGTTACACCTTGAAACAAAATTAAACAGAATCAGACACACATTTTGCAGCAGGGTGACTGAGTGGCTAGCTCTCATGCCTCACAGCAAGAAAGTTCTGGTTTCAATCCCCAGGTTACCCAGGCCTTTCTGTGTGGAGTGTATATGTTTCTCCCCGTGTCTGGATGGGTTTCCACTGGGTGCTCCGGTTTCCTCCATCAACCCAAAACATGCTACATAGGTCTTCAAGAACAGCTGATAGTCAAGGTGAGTTAAATACAATTAATCAATGAACCTGCCCAGGGACTACAGGTGGAAATTAGCACTGATGCTACAACCTGATGTACAATGCATCTCTCCTGTTAAGGTTAATGCAAAAATTGTGTGCTGTCCCTGTCTCAAATAAATAAATAAATAAACATTTGAGAGAGTATGTTTCTTATGATTACTGCAGTTTACCTTTCTTTCTGAATTGCCTTGAGGTTGGCCTGACTGTCGTAGCCTTTGGAGGGAAAGACCAAAGTAATACCATGTGTTGCCAAGCACATCCCTCCGACTACAGAGCCAAAGCAGTGGTAAAAGGGGACAGGTGTACACACACGCACTTCAGGCTGCAGGGGGTTGAAAAAACATGTACTTGATAGTTGTTTTTTCCTATTAAATATAATGAGAAAAAGATACACTTACCCTCCAGTCATAGCCCATTCTGAGACCCACAAAATATGCATTATTTACGATGTTATGATGTGACAGGCAGGCTCCTTTCGGATTTCCAGTTGTACCCTAAGACAAACAATGATCACTTTTTGGATTTTTTGTAACTAATTAATACTATGTTCTATTAATATTATATTATATAACAAAGTTAAAAACAGCATAATCAAAAAATCTATTCAGTAAGACCATTCAAATCAAAGTCAGTTCAACACAGTTAAAAGCAAAAACTGAATACCGAAGTAAACTGGATGTTAATGGGATCATCACATGTGAGCTTGCTCTGCAGATCCATCAGCTCTCTGTGGTGCCGACTCTCGCCTGCTTCCATTGCATCCTGGAAGTGTAACATTCCTGGCTGCACACTGTCCATCAGGATCACCATGCGCAGGTCTGGAAGTCTACAGGACGAGAATAGAAACCACATTGTAAATAAATGATTTTACTGTCCTTTATGAGAGCTGTTTTACCTGGAGCTTTGGATATGAGTTTTTGATGATGTGCCAATCTCTGGACAGAGGCTTCTGAGGATTTCACTGAACTTTTGGGTTTTGAAACTAGAGGGGCAAATAACTGCTTTACACTGAACCTGCAAATAAAAAAAAACAAACAAAAAAACAGTGACATGTGTATTACTAAAACTTTGCATAAGCAATTTTGATTTGCTCAATACTTTGTACCTTTTTAAGAGTAAATTCCACCTCCTTCATTTGATAGGCTGGGTTCAGTGAAACCTGCAGCAATAAATTTGATAAGCTATGCTTCAGATTCACTGATCAATACATGCATTTACTTTAGACTCAAGACAGACCAGTATCATGCCAGCCTTGGCTGTGGCAAACTGAGATAGGATCCATTCATATGAGTTGGGGCCCCACACTCCTACACGGTCTCCTGGTTTTAGGCCCAGGGCCAGTAGTCCTGCAGCCAGCCTGTCCACCTGCACCAGAATAAAATATAACACTTACACTGGAGAAGCTTTGGTGCAGTAGGTTAATAAGTGTTGATCAGGGTCACAGTTCTTATCTGCACAACAGCTGTTACATCATTGTTCTACAGTCAGTCAATGTTTGATAAAAAGACCAATGCATTAATAGTATTAGTCCCATAAATATAGTTTACATGATAAGATATATAATCTTCTTTACATTTGTTTGTAATAATTAACCCTGTCCCGGCAGGCATTGCACATTTGCAACAGCTAAATTCCAAGTACCTACTTACTCCACATCCATATTATATGAGCTTTTTTTTTACTCAGGAGTCTTTTCCATGCTGATAAATGTGGGCAATGCAGACTGCGCAAGAATGGCACATACACGCAAACGGCCTGCCAGAAGTGCAAAATACTTTTTTTGTTTACAAAAGATAAAAAAGTCAGAATTGTATATTACTACCCCATATTATAATTTTCCCCAAATATCAGATTTTTCCTGATACTAAAAATTTATTTGAGCACACATCTCCACCCACATCTCAGTCTGTTTCAGATTTTTTTCTTATTTATCTATGACGTAGACAACATATGTAAATGTTGTTACTCTTTAGAATCTTTGCAAAAATACAGAGTTGGTGTCATGTTTGTCCATGTATTAGTATTCTAAAACTCACATCTTGGTGAAATTGTGCAAAGGTCTTCCTGACCCCATCCTCCACACAGACCAGAGCCTCTCGCTCAGGCCAGCGCTGTGTGACTGACTCCAGGGCCTGGCTCACAGTGAGAGGCAGCAGAGACACTGAAGACGTGCCGTGGACATAACTGCTGTGCAGGGTGGGCTGTTGAGGAGGGCTGTCCACGTGCAGGCTCCTGTCATTCATAACCAGTCTAGAACTTCAACAAGGAACAGCAGATTAAGACAAACAAACAATACATACCTGGACAAGCTGAGACAACTCCTTCTGGCAGATTTCCATTTGTAACTAATTCTGAGTATGCCCTGCAGCAGCATAATGCTCAAGGGGTGATGACCTACGGACGATGCTAACCCAGGCTCAACTATTAAACCAACTATTGTGTAATGCCCTCTGTCGCTGTCAGGGGTTGCTTAGTTCGTGATTCATAGTAAAGTGTAATGTTTAACCACCGCTCTGCACAAACCTGTCACCCTCTTTTTTTTGCCAACATATCCACCTTGTGGGACTCCAAAAAAAAAAAAAAAAAAAAAAAAATCTCCAGGATTTTAACACTCTAACAGTCACACAACCAGTCAACAGGCACTAATCCTTTTGATATGAAAATGCACCTAGATTTATAATGCATATTGCAAATGTGTTTAAGACACTGTGAATGTGTTCAGTTTCATAACATCCTCATTCACACGTTGTTTGAGTAACTCTAGTCTGTCTAAATCTCCAAAGCTCAAAATGCTCTGTTCCACCTTGTGCTACCTTTTACTTTTAGTTCAGTAGAGATTAGGTCTGAAAACATTCAACAAATTATTCTTGTGAAGGTGTAAGGAGATTAAAAACACAGTGGTGCACTCCCTATATTACCTCAGGGCATCACAAGGTGGAACAGTGGTTTCAGTTTGAGAGAACTCCTAAAGCCTGAATATACAGGGTTTGTGTGAATGAAACAAAACACAACTCTAGTTATGTTTTTGATGAGGAAAGATTATAACAGTAATCAGAAAATTGCACAAAACCATCAATACATTTCAGTTCAATCACAATTATTAATCAGTTGCAAATAGAGATTATCACTTTTATGCACAACAACTTAGTTTTCTTTTTCATACATATATATTGCAATGGATTTTATATATTTAAAATGCCATTATTGTACTTGATCCTTTGTGGTTGTATTTATCAGCCTTTTTATAAAGAGGTATTATTTTTGCTAATTTCATTTTGTCAGGGAGAACTAGACTGTATATCTGAAGGGCTCAATAACAGATTCATTTATATCTTTCACAATCATCATGTCCAAACCCTCACATCAGGTCCAAAGCCTCACAGTCAGTTGATCTTTTGTTTTCACAATTTTATTATTATTATTATTTTTTTGTTATTTCTTCTTTTCACACCTTGTCCAGAAAAATACTGTTCACACTGTCAATAATTATATTTTCACCTAACTTATAAAGAGAAACTGGAACTGTCTGGAACTGCTGAGAATGAATGACATTTTGTGTTTTAATAGCCTTAAATACTCAAATCTTGATGTATAAATATAAAAATAATATACCTTTTAAAAAATATATAAATATAAAAACATCCCTTCTAAATATACAATTTAGACAAAAGTACAAAGAAATTAGTACAAAAGCATACATATTTGGGATATCAAAATACTTTCTCTCATGGATATTATAACTAAATAATATACAAAAACATATGTAACCAAATTAGCAGGCTACTTAAAGGTTGTATGGAGGATTTTTTTTTTTTTTTTTTTTTCAAATTGTCAATGATAGCATTATAGAGATGCAGTAGCCTTGTAATTATGATGACCCAAAAAAAGACAATAAAAATTCATCAACTCAGGACGTGGTGGGGCCAGCTAAACATTTGCCAATAGATAACGAGACTGCCTCATTAGCAGTTAGCCGCAAAAGAAAGTCAGTTTTTGAGGTCACTGAAAGAAGAAGACAAGAGGAAAAGCAGCGAAGCCAAACTAAGGTGATTCTTGAAGATTCATTCCAGCGATGGCGCGACTGAAGCAGAGGCAGGGTCTAAAGACTGACGCACTGGTCGCCAAATTGACTTCTGGACAGGTAACTTCTGCTTATTATGAAAATGGACTTGTTTTTTATTTCCAAGAGCTAGACAAACGTTTTTCAGGACACGAATGCAATATCCTATGTCTGAAAACGTAATTTTCAATGCAAAGAAAGAGTCCGCTTGCTGCTGCGTGTTGTAGTAGTAGCTTCATTCGCACGCTCCCCGTTTCGCTCTTCTCCCTGCTCCTCACTTCTTTTCCGCGCACGAACTCTCCGCGCACCCCCTCCCCCTGCTCCTCACTTCTCTGCCTTACCTAACCAACACTGTAGTTAGTTGTTTACAAGTCATGTGCAGCGATGAGGACTTTCTGGCGTAAGGAGGAGGCGGGAGGAGGCGTTTCTACGTAGGGAGCTGTGGGGGAGGGGGGGTAGTTTCACACATGTGCAACATTTGAAAAAGGACAAACAGTCTCTGGATTTCTCGTTCCTTGGAAAATCCTCTATACAACCTTTAAACACAGGTAAGGACTGCAGGTGGTGGTTAAAATGAGGAAATGAGACGTTTTGAAAAAATAATTTAACAATGTTTATTACAAGAATATAGATATTTGAATTCAGGCTATAGTTAAAAACAAATACAAGTCAGCAGGGATTATAAAATAACCTAGGGTAGGCTACAAGTGGCCGCACCCGGTGCGAGCAGCAACCACCTGGGAGCGGAGTACCCATTGGGCTCCGTAAACAACACACGCGCACGCACACATACACGCACACAAACACGTGCAAAGTGAGGGCATGTAAAATACCACAACACAGGAGGTGTTTAGTCCAAAGTGGGGAACTCAACCCTCCACCAAGTGGGGCGACCGCGCTGCGCCAACCCTAGGAAAAAAAACAAATTACTTTAAAATATACACAGAAAAGCCAGAGTATCTACGTATAACTAAAATCGGAACAGAGGCAAATAATATCAATACCCAAACCACGAGAACCCTAAACTGAAAGAAAACTAACTTAAATAAACCTAAATAAACCTAAACAAAACAGCAGTGGCCAGCAGCGTCTATAAAACAAACATTCTGTTAGCGCGAACATCCCGTAATAGATTATCAAAAAAAAACTACCTGAAATCGAAGCTTGTCATGGGCCAGGGGAGCACGCGACGCAGGGGACAGGCTGTAGTCAATCTAAAAACACACACAATAAAACCAAGAAGCATTTCAAACGCCCACTACTATGCAGTCAAATAAATGTTGGCACCTACCAGGCAGCTATATTAAATATAAGCGTACAGGTGAAACCAAGCAGCAGCTCAGCGATACCCCTGAACCCTGCGTATAAATAGGGTGAGTAGCCTAATTTGGCAATAGAAGTGAAAGTAGGGAGAGGGGTCGTGCCTGCCGGCGCTATGCCCCTATGTTGGCCGACAGTGGCCAAACTATGTGCAGCTACATATTGAGGTTTTGAGTCTATGTCACAAAACCACGTGATCTGGTGTTGATGCCGCCATATTGGAGGTCAAACTATCCATCTGGATGAACGTGTAGTATTTGTGTGCGATAAAATTTGAATTGAATAACAATGCTTTTAACCTGTGTTGCTATTGGATGTTCTGGCCGGAGTCAATCTGCTAAAGAAGGAGGCCAATGTATCTTTCTATCGGATCCCTGCTGATAAAGATCGCAGACAGAGGTGGAGAGCGACATAAAAAGAGAGGGATGGAGCCCACTGACCCTCCTTGAACCGCCACCTTATTGTGGTGGAGGGGTTTGAGTGCCCGAATGATGCTGGGAGCTATGTTGTTAGGGGCTTCATGCCCCTGGTAGGGCCACCCAAGGCAAACAGGTCCTGGAGGACGGGTCAGACGAAGAACGGTTCAGAAGCCCCACATGATGAGTGCACCAAAAAGGCCAGATACGTTGCCTAGATTGGCATCACCGGGGCCCCACCCTGAAGCCAGGCCTGGGGTGGGAGCTCGACGGCGAGCGCCTGGTGACCGGGCCTTCCCCCACGGGGCCGGCCGGGCACAGCCTGGAGAAATGACGTGGGGCCGCCCCCCCATGGGCCCACCACCTGCGGGAGGAGCCATAAGGGGACTGTGCAAGGAGATCTGGGCGGTGGTCGAAGACAGGGACCTTGACGACCGGATCTGTGTACAAGGAGACTAGCTCTGGGGACATGGAATGTCACCACACAGTGTGGTTTTCATCCTGGACAGGGAACACTGGACCAGCTCTACACTCTCCATCGGGTGCTCGAGGGTTCATGGGAATTTGCCCAACCAATCCACATGTGCTTTGTGGATCTGGAGAAGGCATTCGACCGTGTCCCTCGTGGTGTCCTG
This sequence comes from Boleophthalmus pectinirostris, assembly GCF_026225935.1. Classification (NCBI taxonomy): domain Eukaryota; kingdom Metazoa; phylum Chordata; class Actinopteri; order Gobiiformes; family Gobiidae; genus Boleophthalmus; species Boleophthalmus pectinirostris. Next base: position 17,850,494 of record NW_026571115.1, on the reverse strand, counting down.
TGGGGGGTGCTCTGGGAGTATGGGGTTCGGGTTCGGGGCCCTTTGCTAAGGGCTGTCCGGTCTCTGTATGACCGGAGCAGGAGCTTGGTTCCGCATTGCCGGCAGTAAGTCAAACCTGTTCCTGGTGCATGTTGGACTCCGCCAGGGCTGCCCTTTGTCACGGTTCTGTTCATTGTATTTATGGGCAGAATTTCTAGGCGCAGTCAGGGGCCGGAGGGGGTCCGGTTTGGGGACCACAGGATCTCATCTCTGCTGTTTGCAGATGTTGTTGTCCTGTTGGCTTCATCAGGCCAGGACCTGCAATGTGCACTGGGGCGGTTTGCAGCCGAGTGTGAAGTGGCTGGGATGAAGATCAGCTCTTCTAAGTCCGGTAATGACCGAAAAGGATGAGATCGCGGATACAAGCGCTCAAAATGAGTTTCCTTTGCAGGGTGGTCACGCTGGAGGGACTATGTCTCTCGGCTGGCCTGGGAACGCCTCGGGGTCCCCCTGGGGGAGCTGGAGGAAGTGTCTGGGGTGAAGGAAGTCTGGGAGTCTCTGCTTAGACTGCTGCCCCCGTGACCCGGCCCCGGATAAGGGAAAGAAAATGGATGGATGGAGCCCACTGAGTACAATCGTGTGTGCAGTCAACATTTAATTTCTAGTGAGGGACCACCTCCACACAAACGAAGAAGGGATTTACAGTAAATGAAATGATATATACGAAAGTATTTTTCTTGCCGGTGTACCGGCACAGTATCCCCCACCCTCCCACCCCCCGTCCTCATGTTCGCCGGCAAGGAATCCCCCCCACCCGGCCCTCTATTTCCACTGTCACGGGTCGCTCCAGCTCATATTTTGACCCTCATTCTACTTACCCTGGATGTTTTCATGAACAGATGTAATGGCTTGGTGATCAACAAAGATCTCACCCATCCCGCTAAGCTATGCTTCTAACCTCTTGTAGCTTTTCAGCTTGATTGGTGTAGGACGATGTCGAATGAATGAAGTAGTTGTAAATATCTGGACACTGAAGGTTGGGCACAGAGCAAGCACTGATTAGACTGACAGAGCGCTCCATCGGAATTAGATCGGGGTCTATTCCACAACCCAGGAGGATGACTTTAACTTTATACCTTTCTAATGATGGCTGATCTAACGAGCTGGCGATTTCGGACAGTTTTATGTAATTTGCGCAGTTTAAAGTAGCCATGATGATACTGTAATAAAATGAATAATCCCTGTCTTGATCTCCAGTATTGGCCGCCAAACATTAAATCACGTGACTGCCATGTCACATGCAAAACCTTGCCTTGCAAAACCCAAAGATTGTACCCATTAACATAAAGTGGAGTCAATATGATTGACTGAGATTCAGGAGCAGGACCACACCTCAACCTACCCCTGCTCCTCTACTGTCAACCACAGCTCAGCTCAACCACGCCTACAATTACCCAGAAGCCCTATTAACCCACTTCTGTAAATTGAAGCCAAAATGACAGTAAATTTGATATGAAAATCACTTGACTGTTAACTGTTCAGTGCTTATGTTTTGACAGTGATGAAGTCTTGTCTTGTTTCTCTTGTCTAGCACCTAAGCACCGTTCCGAGGTGACCATTGATCATACCCTGCTGGGCCTAACCAGTGCTTACTTGATCCAGAGTTGGCTTGGCGAGGGCTGCATCGGCTGCGTAGGTAAGTGACAAATCATGGAGAGCAAGCAAACTGTGGCTAAGATCCTGAAAGAGCAACAGTTCAAAAACCTGTTTATCATGTTAAACTGGCTGGCCAAAAAGACTTGTTAGTTTAATGGTCACAGTCTGAACCAAAACTTTTAATCTGACAAGAGTATTGTTACACTGTGCATTTACTACAAAAGTAAGTGTAAAAGTATACCTCATGTCTGCTGAACCTAGACCTGGCTAGTAATAAGTAACTCATTTGCTTCGTTAATGAAATCCTGGAGCTGACTTTCTGTCCTGTATTACTTCATGTATTTAATATCATGTTCTTTGACTTGACAGTTTTTACTCTAGGCTCTGTGTCCCTTGGTATCCATGTTGGAGAAGCTCAGTGTCCTGGATCCCATCTGTACTAACATAGTGCACTTTGAGGAGCACTTTCAGTTCACGGGTCTGCATTGTCTGGCCTTTGAAATGCATGATATAGACCTGTTTAAGTTCATGGTAAACAAGAACTGCACACCGCTCCAGCTGACAGAGATCCGGCCTATTGCCCACCTGGTATTGAGAAATTTACAACAGATATTATAACTGTGCAAATGTACCATATGAATATGAATATACTGAATATTATATGATTTGTAAAAAATTCAAATGATGCTATCTTCTCTCTTCTGACTCTGCAGTTGTCGGTGGCTTTAGATGTGCTCGGTGTCCTGCATACAGACATCAAACCTGACTACGTGATGCTCACCAACCTGCAAGACCAGCCGCTAAGAGTCATGTTAATTGATTCAAACTGACTAACTAGGACTATCCACGCCTAAACAAGGACCAAACTAGTTTGAACTTGGTCTCATTGTGTGTATGGTTCTCCGGGGCTCCTGAGGTCACACTTGGTCTCCCATACACCAAAACCATGGACGTGCGGGGGGTGGGCTTTGTCCTGGCTTTTCCTTGCTGATAACCTGTTCCCTGTACACTGCGAATACCAAATGTTAAAGCGTGTGGTGGTTATAGTGGGACTGCCCTCAGACCACTGAACTCTACACCTGGAAGTTTTCACTAATGTTCAACACCCTGAGAAGAGGGCCTTCACTGACCTTCTTAAAGGAATGTTGTCCATGACTAAGGAGCAGAGACTGACTCCGAGTCAAGCCCTCCAGCATAGCTTTTACAATGTCTCACCTGTAGGATGCTAAACTCCAAGCATAGTAAGTCGACATAATCTACATCTCAACCATTATAATAAATATATAAATATAATTATGTAAAAACTCAAATAGTGTGTGGGTACTGATTTATGGGTGTGTTTTTCAATTTGACAATCTCAGGGGAGTTGATGTTGATCTGTTCCTGGGTGGATTTCTCTTCATGTCCCCCAGAAGATACAATTTCGAATGTAAAAGTAGCTGTCCAATCAGCTGCTCCAGATTCAGCATCTGATGGTCAATTCTGGCATCTGGTCCCTATATGGAGCTAGATGTTCTACATGCTCGCACCTTTCTGCACCTTTATGTTCCACTTTCTCAAGTGAACATACAGCGCCCCCAGCAGCTCGGATGAGCGTGAGCTGGTTTATTATTCAAGCAGCTCTGAAATCTTGACCCTCCTCGGGGTGACAGAAAAAGCCATCACTGTCTGAGTCAAAGACATGTCCCTAAATGCTCCTTTTTCTGGAGGATTCGCAGAGTTTTCTAGAGCGTGGCAGAGGCCTTGTGCTGCTGTGTGCGTCTGCATCACTGATCATCATCATGATCAGTCATGAATTTTATTAATACATTCATTATTATTCCATCATTCACTTGTTCTGGTCTTTTATTTTTACATAAATCAAATTACACAAATGTAAATTTCACAAAAGTCTTGCATTAAGTACAACCAACAGTTGGAAGAAATATAGTAGCCTGCGCAAGTTATAGATGGAATGGTGAAAACCAACATGTAACTGGGTTTTGGTGACTACTGTTTTTATGGCCTGAAATTTCTACTGCTAGCATAATAGTCAACATGAAATACTAATGTACGAGATGACATAATGCATTTCAGTCAATTCAACTCTTCAGCTTGTCTTGTTTTACCGGTAAAATGACACACTGCACTTTGTTTGAACATGTTAAAGCATGAGTGCTGTTTTTGTGCAGTTTGTTTGTGCAGAGCACAGTTGTGAAGCATGACCACTTTCAACCTTTGCTGTTGATAAATAACAGGTACTAAGTTTGCACTATTTACTTTTTGTCACTCTTGCACCACTACTGGCATTGCTGGTCCTCTAAAGACTGCAAGGAGGTGTGTCTAACCTGACTTGTCAGGTTAAAACCAACAATAACAAAAACTGGGGCTAAACCCCCTCTAATTACTTTGGTTTATTTAATAAATATGTTGCTTAACCAGTGTTCTTTGTTTCTTTGTCATTCTTATGGTGAGTATCATTTCAGGTTGGCATGGTCTGACAACTACACAGACTAAAATGTGTAATGTTTCAGCTTTTTAATTCCTCTAAACATCATGACTTTCGCAGATTGACACTTGATTATGTCAGCAATTTAAGTTCAACATCAGATCTGTGAGTACAGGCTACAGTATTCAACCATGTGCTCTGTCTGTTGGTTTAGGAATGAGCCTCAAAATATGCCACATAGTTTTTAAGGAGGACCCTGCGCAAACCGCTGGAATACAAGACCCAGTGGAAAATTCCCAGCATGCACTCAGCTCCTCACTGAAACCACTGCTCTGGGACGGTATCTCAAGAAACTACCTAAAATGTATATTTTGTTGTATAGAGCAATACAACAGTTTCAACTTTTATAATATTATATTATAAATAACATAAATATATTATTTATATACATTTTATGTTATATAAATATGCAATGTTATCTACAATATTTCATTAAAACCTGTGTTACATATCATTATATTCCCAATTTTTTCTCAATAATGTCCTTTATTTCGATCTTCTTAATCTGTAAAAGAAAAGAGAAAAACCAACCATTGATCAAAAGAATATGATTGTGTTTGAGCATGCGCATAATCCAACCTTTCCAGAAGATGTCAACGGAAACCCATCCACAAACATCACATAATGTGGAATCTTAAAATTTGAGATCTATAAAACAAAACAAGTGAGTGCTGATGCTGCTCTGTTTCATAAAGTTGTTGATATTTTCCTGACCTGTCCTTTGCAGAAAGATTGTATCTCTTGTGAAGTGCAGCTCTGTCCATCTTTCAGGTTGATACATGCACACACCTGCTCACCCAGCCTCTCGTCTCTCACTCCAACCACCTAAGCATCACCAAAACCTTTTATTATCAAGTATTTCACATTTGAGAGTACTGTGTATATACTCGTAGCATAAAAGCATCTCTTTTGCTGCCATCTAGTGGGGTGAATACATACGTGCACCTCTTTGACCTTTGGATGTGTGAACAAAAACTGCTCTATTTCAGCTGGGTAGATGTTTTCACCTCCTCTGATGATCAAATCTTTTATGCGTCCTTTGATAACACAATATCCCTTGCTGTTCAAACTGGCTATGTCTCTTAGAAATAGGACAGAAAGGAGAATTCATATATGAGCTCATGTTAGATGATGACGAAACAAAGTCTGAAAAATCAGACTGATATGGTCACAATATATGAACTGTGTGAAGAAAGATGCATGGATCTGGTATGAGTATTAGTAGAGCAAAGTATCTCCAAAATGATATAGGTAACTTTGTGCTTACCCCGTCCTGTACCAGCGGTCTTTACCAATGACTTCTTTAGTTTTGGCCTCATCTTCCCAGTATTCGAGCATCACACAGCTGCCTCTGATCAGGAGCTCTCCTGAAGCTCCCAGAGGAACTGTAACCCCAGTCACAGGGTCCACCACTTTAGCCTAACACCACAGAACAACACAAGTCACTGTTTTAAAGCTCAGATAAAATGTTAATTCATTTAATTCATATTTTTACCTCTGTGTGCGGCATGATGCAGCCAACAGTTTTGAACATGAGCTCATCATTGTCCAGTGGGAATCCTAAGAAGGTGAGAGGACTATTCTCCGTTGTTCCATAACCTATCTGTGAACAAAGTAAGTTTAGTGTAATACCGGGGCACCAGACAGATCACACGACTCTTACCATAATTTCTTTCATGTTCATCTCCGTTTTGAGTCTTCTCAGAATCTCAGGAGGACACGGAGCTCCTCCAATAACACCTATAATAAATAAACTATTAAAAATAAAATGTCAAGCACATGCAGAAACTCTGTTAACAGAGTTTGCCAAAATATACTGTCTGAATATCCCAACCACAATGTTGCTGTAACACACATAATGCAGAATACTATTAGCTCCATGAGGATCCTTACCTCCCTCAATAGAAGACAAGTCAAATGTGTGGAGATCTTTTTGGTTCAGCAGGTCTGTGTACATTGTGGGAGTCCCATAAACAATGTTGCACCTTATAAGAAAACTATTGAGTATAAGACATTTCAGCGAGTATCAATAATTTCTACTTTACCGTTCATTCTGAATGGCCTTGAGGTTGTCCCTACTGTTGTAGCCCTTAGAAGGAAAGATCAGTGTGACACCATGTACTGCCATGGACACAGATCCCATCACAGAACCAAAGCAGTGGTGCAGGGGGGGAGCAACACACAAACGCACTTTGGGCTGGGCAATTGAAAAGAAGAATTATTTTGGAATGTTAAGATCAGTGAATATTTTTACCTAATTTATTACAAACTTTTAAAACTTCTTTTTATCAAATCAGTGCTCATAAATGTACACATGTGAATATAAGCATTTCATACTAATTACTTACCCTCCATCCAAAGCCCATTCTGAGACCTGCTAAATATGCATTATTCACAATATTATGGTGCGACAGGCAGGCTCCTTTTGGATTACCAGTTGTTCCCTATAAAACAAAATAACAAATGATGCACCATATAATTACTTAAAAGGAAACTTAATATTAAGAGATGATCACTCTCTCTCACACACACACACGCACACACACACACACACGCACGCACACGCATGCACGCACACACACTATAGATTTTTGTATTTGATAATATTATTAATTAAAAAGGCCATTCCACAAGTTGCCCTTTTATTTTGAGATACAATGATGTAGGTTACCGAAGTAAACTGGATGTTAATGGGATCATCACATGTGAGCTTGCTCTGCAGATCCATCAGCTCTCTGTGGTGCCGACTCTCGCCTGCTTCCATTGCATCCTGGAAGTGTAACATTCCTGGCTGCACACTGTCCATCAGGATCACCATGCGCAGGTCTGGAAGTCTACAGGACGAGAATAGAAACCACATTGTAAATAAATGATTTTACTGTCCTTTATGAGAGCTGTTTTACCTGGAGCTTTGGATATGAGTTTTTGATGATGTGCCAATCTCTGGACAGAGGCTTCTGAGGATTTCACTGAACTTTTGGGTTTTGAAACTAGAGGGGCAAATAACTGCTTTACACTGAACCTGCAAATTAACAAAAATAAAAATAAACAGTGGTATGTTTATTACTAATACTTTGTATAAGCAATTGTGATTTGCTCAATACTTTGTACCTTTTTAAGAGTAAATTCCACCTCCTTCATTTGATAGGCTGGGTTCAGTAAAACCTGCAGCAATAAATTTGATAAGCTATGCTTCAGATTCACTGATCAATACATGTATTTACTTTAGACTCAAGACAGACCAGTATCATGCCAGCCTTGGCTGTGGCAAACTGAGATAGGATCCATTCATATGAGTTGGGGCCCCACACTCCTACACGGTCTCCTGGTTTTAGGCCCAGGGCCAGTAGTCCTGCAGCCAGCCTGTCCACCTGCACCAGCAAAGTTGATAAAATATCAACTTTTTTCATCTATCTGTCATCAGTACAAATATATTCATCCAAATGTCTTCTCTCTGTCTGCATAAGATCTATACAAGAGATACACCATTGACAAACCCTGACAAAAATACTGCATTCATCATTGTCAGACGTAATGAACTAAGCCTGTATAGTTTCTGTATTGAAGTATCAAATGTTAAATTAACAAACCTAAATCAACTTTATTTATGATGTTTAACATGTGCATAACTCACATCTTGGTGAAACTGTGCAAAGGTCTTCCTAACCCCATCCTCCACACAGACCAGAGCCTCTTGCTCAGGCCAGCGCTGTGTGGCTGAGTCCAGGGCCTGGCTCACAGTGAGAGGCAGCAGAGACACTGAAGACGTGCCGTGGACATAACTGCTGTGGAGGGTGGGCTGTTGAGGAGGGCTGTCCACGTGCAGGCTCCTGTCATTCATAAACTAAGTCTAGGACTTCAGCATGAAACTGTAAATTTTTTTTTTGGTCACTTTGGCACTTAAGTCTAAATTTTGGCACAAATTCCAAAACTTGACATTTAAGAAGCAAAATCACGTTGGCACAAATTTATGTAAATTTTCAAGCTTTAACTCTTCTATCAAAACTCCAAAACACTTTTTGCAGGACCTAAAACACAATGCAACTTTAACATTGCCATAGTCTGTTTACATTAATACTGCACACTCTTTCCAAAAGTCCATAGATCGAAAACACAAAGGACAAAACTGAATACACAGTAATCACAATATGAACAGATTTCATAGAAAACAGAAGCACTAGAAACCACAGTGTGAAACACTTTTGCAGTGAAAGCCTTTGTGAACCAAGTTTTTCATTCAGAATCTTTGAGATCCATGTCTGACACAGTTCAGATATCAAATTTAGCTTTTTTTTTGTTCCCTAAATGTTTGTGTAAAATTTAACACATTTTTCTTCATTGTCAAATCATCAGAAACTGTGATACTGGTCTAATGGTTATACAGGTCTCTGACTCCTTCACACCACATGTCTAAGAGTGTGGGAGCATTCTTCAGACAATGTCTGGATGATGGTTGGAGAAATTAACAAATCTCATGACTGCGTTTGTTTTATAACAAAGTGTCCTTTTTACACCAGTGTGTTACGTTTTGTTCACAAAGTTAAATTTTATTCTGAATTTTATATGTCTTGTGTGAATTGTTTTTTTGTTTTTTTTTATTAAAATGCGTGAAAGATTTGCCAGATATATGAAAAGTTTCAGGAAATTAAAGAAAGCGATCAAAAAACACTGTAAGAGAAGCAAAACATACCTGGACAAGCTGAGGTAATTTCTTCTGCAATATCTCCAATTGAACATTGTGAGTAGCAGCATAATAAAAAGCCAAACAGTTATCTCTGACCATACTTGTGGATTGCATCTACTGTTGAGTCTCTTGTCACACCAGCCCCTTCACTGCAGGAAGCAGGATGTTGCTGCTGTTTGCTGCTGTACCTGACAGATTGGTAAATATAATCCCCACTGTTTAAGGGGAAATTAAGTGGCTAAACTGGTGGATAAACATTTATTGATTTCGTTTAATTTACTGTAACACTACATTTTCATGAATGTTTAGCACATGTGACCTTTGCCTGTCGTGTCTCACTGCACTTGCTTCATTTGAATTCATTTGACTTACAGTTTTTTTAATCACTTTGACTCACTTCTCTACTGAAAATTCACATTTGCAAAACAGCTCACACAGAACAAACAGGGTTACAGTTTTCCTAAACAAAGTGTAATCTCAGCAAAGTACAGTTTTAAATCAAAACTGATAAATCATCCCCCAAAAGCCAATTTTACCATCAAAACCCCCAGACTGTGGTCTTGTGTTTGTTCTTTCATTCATTTGACAGAGCGGCTCAGAAACTTTAGTTCTGCTTATCGGGAACCAGAGAGAATCACTGGTTTAGTGCAGTCTGACACTCTTTCACAAAAATATAACTGAAATAAATATTATACATAAATTTTACTGATTTGCTTTACTTTACGGTATTTTATCCAAATGCTTTTGAATTGAGAGTTGTCAGTTTAGCGAATACATCAACACTTGCTATACGTAATGTGTGTGTTCTGGAAAATCAAACAGGACATTTACACCAAGAGTACACAGGATATGACCTATGTGAGCTCAACTATAATCCTTTGTTGATAGATTTTGGTGCTCACAAATACTTTGTTGTTTGCATGTTTGAGTTTCTTTATTGAAAGTAATAAGTTTGGGCAAACATCCTTTACCATGTGTAAACAGACCTGTAGTATTGGAAAAACAATAGTTGAATTCACTGATCATGTATGTTAGGGAATGAAAGTCGTGTCAAGTGTTTAAAAAAGAGCCTGAGAACTGTAGGAACTGATGAGAAATGTTCCACATGATATGACCACCTGAGCCCCTGTTCATGTACATGTTTGAATTAAATGATCAAATTATACCAAGTTTCAAAAAATGTAAGAAAAAAACTGTAAGTGGTTATAAGAGATCTAGATATTGTGCAAACATCACTGATACCTCTAAAACGTGTGGCCATACCAGCTTGTCAAAGCCTGATCCTGTCAGATCACCACAGCCGCAGAACTAAGGAACATGACATCTTCGTATTAAGGATCCACCAATACTGGTATCGGATAGTGGTTTCCAAATATCAATTCAGCCAATACATATACATATACTTATACATTTATGCTATTAGAGTATTTACTAGTATGTCTTTCACCATAAATGACTCATCATTCAATGTAAAGCTAAATCAGTATATTTTGGGACTCAGTATTTATCATGTGTAAAATTGCTTTGCTAATGTAGGGAGATTCGGGGTATTTTTGTTGTAGCACAATTACATTTAAGATGAATAAACAATTTTAATTATTGACCTATACCAGGCATTGTACAGCTCCTGGGCCACATACAGTC